>NC_088296.1:1538755-1861545 GCF_032854445.1 Liolophura sinensis | reverse complement strand
TTAAGCAACAGACTCGTTTCAGTGCGAAATATCCAAAGGACTGCTGTTCTGGCACGCCTTCCGAATGGCAGAAATACATCTAAATTGCAGTGCAACCAGCCGATGGGACACACTTTCATTCTATAACGAAGTAACTTATTTGTGGCTAAATCAACCAAACGCGACAAAATTTATCCTCTTATATGTTACACGGACAAATGCCTGATGACTTACCCTCTTGTATGTTACACGGGCAAAAGCCTGATCACTTACCCTCTTATATGTTACACAGACAAATGCCTGATGTCTTACCCTCTTATATGTTACACGGACAAATGCCTGATGACTTACCCTGTTAAATGTTACACGGACAAATGCCTGATGACTTACCCTCTTATATGTTACACGGACAAATGCATGATGACTGTCATGTAATCTTTGTCTGACATTTTAATTATATTTATTATTTCACACCAAACCCAAACCATGCTTCTTTTGATGAGTAGGCCTGTACCTTACACATTTTTGACAGTTGTCACGTCTCCCATTGTAGGTTAGTAGGTCATAAGTTGGGTGGCTCAGTTAGAGTATGACAGGTTGAGTGTCACATGTTCTCGGTACTGGCGCACTATAAGCATGCAGGCAGCACTGTAAACATGAAGCCAGCACTATTATCGTACAGGAAGTGGAACGGATCAGGACAAACTTATGTGACCTGTCAAGGAACAATGGTGAAGATAAGGTAAACTCCTGACAAGGCAGCTTCCAATTGTTTTCCTGCACATTTCTAGCATTTACCAATAATATTCCTGTAAAACATATTAGTAAATTATGTTTATTTCACACGAGCTAGTTTGAAAATGTCAGTCCATTTGTGGATAGTAATTATGCATTACTGAAAAAGTCGGGATAACTTTTTCAAAAGAAAAGTAAATCCAAAATATCTCCCGGGTCAACACAGACAGTTATGTTGACAAACCAGTGCACATCTCCCGGTCAAGGCAGACAGTTATGCTGACAAACCCGTGCACATCTCCCAGTTCAACGCAGAGAGTTATGCTGACAAACCCTCTCACATCGCCAGGATGTTTACAAGGACTTTTGTTCCCCTTTCTAGAAGACAGTATACGTGTTGAAAATGTGGTGTAAAATGTGGTGTAAAATCAAACGGCTTTTCTTCCAGACGACTGTGTGGCCATCACGTGATCATATATTGTCAGTGTGTCGTAAGACTGTAATTATCATTGTTTTGTGGGTGATTTGCAGTGCTATGGCAGTTGTGAATGCTAAATGTCAGCAACTTGGGACGATTGCAGTTGTGAATGCTAAATGCAGCACCCTGAGACGATTGCAGTTGTGAATGCTAAATGTCAGCAACTTGGGACGATTGCAGTTGTGAATGCTAAATGTCAACAACTTGGGACAATTGCAGTTGTGAATGCTAAATGTAGCACCCTGAGACGATTGCAGTTGTGAATGCTAAATGTCAACAACTTGGGACAATTGCAGTTGTGAATGCTAAATGCAGCACCTGAGACGATTGCAGTTGTGAATGCTAAATGTCAGCATTTTGGGACGATTGCAGTTGTGAATGCTAAATGTCAGCAACTTGGGACGATTGCAGTTGTGAATGCTAAATGTCAGCAACTGGGGACGATTGCAGTTGTGAATGCTAAATGTCAGCAACTGGGGACGATTCAAGGAAGTCAATTCTGACTTCAGTCAACACTTAAAATTTCGTCAAAATGTTTGGTTTTTTGGTACTGATGAATTTTCTCAAATCTGTTGGAGCATAACATTTAGTTTTTAGCGTCTTGAAGTAAAGACTAATATCGTTTCAAATTTTAATTTATCAGAAAAACGTTTTAAAGGTTTTCTAAGAAAATTGAATGATATCTTACATTTGTCGGTTGTGTTCTTAAACGATATATTTTATAGCTGCAAATGTCTTATTGGTGGACAGATGGCAACTGTTTTTGGTGGTATGAATTACATGTTACCATTCACTCACATCGACACAAAGGTAAAGAAATGAAACTTCTTTGCTTGCGTCAACTTCATCGGGGCACTGTGCACCAAGACAAAACGTTCACCTAAGCATTTTAAACACATGCCGCTTAGTTTAGTAGGACATGTAATGGCATCGATCGACGAATCACACTGGTATGGCTGCTACATTGCTGTTGTGACGGTATAGTCCATAGTATGGCAGTATTTACGTTTGAATGAAATCGATAGGCTTATGTAACGACGTGGTGGAGACCTCGAAATCAGCAAAACGGCGCACTGAGTAAAGAGATACGTTAGTGCTTATTTTTACTATTTATAGACTCGACGGTGGAAAAAGTACTAGTGCTTCTGAGGTTTCTTTGAGTTACGTTTTCCTGTATTCAATCATATGTTTTAGAGAAAAAACACTGTGATCAAACTGATAACAAAATATTAAAGCCCACAATAAACTTCAAACTTTTGGCCGTATTTAATTCAATAATTAAAATTTTAAAGAAATTTAAGTGGTCTGTCTACCGACACTTACTTCATTTTTCCTTTATTTCACCTGTCCAAAATTTGAAGAAAACGCATTTTTTTCTCGATGCGCGAGCTACATTCGTTCTAATTGTGCCGTGATGGTCTCCTTTATTCACCAACAAATAATATAATACGATGTCAGACTTACTTCCTGCTGAATGATTTATTTATTCATTTCATTGGTGTTTTACGCCGTACCCAATAATATTTCCAAGAATAAGAATACGACGGTGGCCAGCATTATGGTGGGTGGAAACCGGGCAGAGCCCGGGGAAACCCACGACTATCCGCAGGTTTCCTGCTGAATGAAATCCTACTTGTTAGCACACAGTTCTGGCATACTGAGTGCAGTATATACTGGAAGGAATAAAACAGATCTCAGATCTTATGGTGCGTGTGAGTTCCTTGATTACATTCCCTGACCGGGTGTACCTGTATATAAGAAAATGAGTCGTGAAATACTAAATCTCTTCTGACAAATGATTAAATGGAATTCGTTCCCCTCGCAGACACATTTATTCAGGTCTGTCACCGACAAAAAAATAAGTAAATAAATAAAACATAATTTGTGTTTAGACTTCGGTCACATTGACATCGATCTCTCCCAGTCTTCATGCCAAAGGCTGTTTGGTGAAGCAAGTTTCCCACTTAAGCAAATTAAACAGCTGTCACTTAAGTTGATTGGATATATGAAAACGTTGATTCGCAAAGCCGTGTTGCCGGGCTGCCTTTTTTTTTAACAGTCAAACGACAACTGATGTTTACTCGATTTGTTTGTTTTACGTGAATACCAAAAAGGCTAACTCCAACGGATAACGATATCACATGCACACAGACTGAGTCCGCGTGCCTCTTAGAGTCCCCTTCAGATATACCCTGCAACGTCAAACGTGGAATAAAGGCAGGAAGATTTCGATGTCGCACACGTCTCGCGTGTCGATTACAAATTCCTTTGGGCACAGTCAAGAAACTTAAGCTTGCCTTTAAAAGCTTTATTAGGCTGTGTTTGCCTGCAAACAATGTTTTAGTGATACAGGTAATAGTGATGCTGTCCATACAGATTCTGTCGTAACACACGATTACACCTGATGACCCAGTGCATGACTGTCTGATCGGTGTACTTCGTTTTCACTCTCAATCGCGAAGCCTTAGACCTTGCACCATCGTAAAAAATATTTAGACACATTTCAGATCAGAGTCATTTGTTTTATCTTCAGTCGTCATGCAGCAGTTAAATACCCCTGAGATCGCTGGTCATGTTCCCAGCTTAGCTTCCATATTAACCGCTTTGAATCGTTACATTCACTAACGTGAAATGGTGTTCTGGACCCGGTTGTTCAAAGTTGTACTGGGTATTAACATATAATCCCATTAGTTTTGTATAAGAAGAAAACTGCTAATATGAATTAAGCCGGACTTAACGTTTAACACACATTTAAACAGCCGTGCTCAGTTGGATGTGCCCTCCTCGAAGTGGCAAGGCTGTACCCATAGCAAACAGGATTTCCTTGATCTTGATGCTATTATGAATTTATACCACCATTTTATCCATGACATTCCCTGCCGTCGCAATCAACACTCGTGTTGCTTCCGAACGTTGCACAATTTCATTTCCTAATCATCAGACTGCGTTGCTACGCTGCACTCGGCTGCTCGTGCCGAACTGAAGATAATTTCTTTATTTTTCACTCTTAGTGCTTCTGTTAATCAACAAAATAAGGATTAAATATAAAACAATAGAATAATTTGCCTATCGCCTCTTTATTATTGTACGTCTCCTTGGTTTTATTCACAAACTTCTCTCTCCCCCCCCCCCCCTCCCACCTCAAATGGCGCTAGAAGACGTTCGACTGGTGTCGATGCGACAGTAATATACGTGTCAATTGTGATATTATTGTATTCATTGTTCACAAATACTTAGCTTATATCAGCTTAAAGTTAGTTGAGAAGTAAAGAAGTAGTTGTACCGTGCGGCTTTGACACGTTTGGGGACAGCAGACCCAAAAGAATGGAGTTCTATGTTAGCAAAGGGAAGAACACGGATTAGGATACAAAGCTGGAAACAATCCAACAGGGTCAAAAACTGGACAGAGGTCGAAGTCGCCCGTCGTCCATCACTGGACACAGCCAACTCGAAAAGCTGAAAATGACTTAAAGGCGTGTTAAATTCTCCAGGGGCAGTTTCTGCATTATTATTGCATTATTATTGCAGAATGGCAAAAATTAATCGAATACATGAATAGATCTGCCCGTCTTGAACCCCCTGAGCCTTCTCTTTTGATTGGCTTGCATTGGATACAAATATGTTTGCTATGATCATCAAATTTCGTTTTCTTTTATCATTTTAAAACTGAAATGAGAACGAGGTATTGATATCTTTAATCACTGCCTTTGCACAATTAAGAACTCTTGTATTGCAACATTCAAAACAATTAGTAGACCAAATAATATAAAAGTATGGACGTCTTTGCAAGAAGTTTTGCAGTGTTTACAAAGTTTTACGTACCATATGTTTCCGCTTGGATTTGAGAGTAAGTTAAGAATTCGACGAATATCGAAATGTTATTTCGGCCAATAACTTGGGTTAGTTCTTGTACAAAAAAAGAGTATATCGTTAACCGCTTTGTTTACAAGGATAGATCGATTTTGGCCCACATGCCAGAGGGGGATTCGATCCACGATAGCAGTGAAAAATGGATGTGTACAGTTTGCAGAAAAAAAGTCTCCAGCAAATAATCGAAGGCCACTCGACAAACACGAGTCTTGCTGATGATTTCAATCCATATTCTGCTTGCAAACATGGACTGGTAATTACAACAAGCAATTGTCTTTTGTGCTGATAGGGTGCTTTGCTGACAAAGGAGACTCCATTTTTTATATATCATTTCTAATGTGAAATATATCAAGAGTTGCTTCAAATAAAAATAATTCAAATAGTGCGAATTGATTGAACTGTGTCAGTACATAAAGTTTATATTTTTTTTCTTGCCTTCAACTAATTTCAAGAATTCACACTCAGATAACAACAAAGATTTAATATCTATGCAAACAGTGTTAGATCTACAACGAAAACATCCCGGGGCTGTTTACAAGCGAAATCATTCTGTCCTGTGGAACAAAGATGAATCTCTGATCTGAAGATATAATATCACTGGCTAAAGGGAATATATCGACATATAGAGGGGTATAAAGGGTGTTTCCACTTCATTTGTTATGATTCCATGCATTATTCCTTGTTTTCTCACCTTGTTTTCTCACCTTGTTTTCTCACCATGGGTTTGTATATGTTCCACATAATGTCCTCATGCAATCACAAACTTTTATTTGTGTTTTAAGATAAGACTTGCACGTGTAGTTCCTAAGTCTTTCACTCATTTTTTCAACGTGTGGAATAGGTCAACATGCCATTGAGGAGACAACAACACCATCCTGTTAACGGATTCCGCGAACAGTCGAATGTTGATTGAATGTTTACAGTGCTGTGCCGCGGAAAGGGTTAATGACTCCACCAGCCATATAACTGTGCCTGGGAAGGGGTTAATGACTCCACCAGCCATATAACTGTGAAAAATGCATCTGTTAGAGAGTATAGAAACAAAACCGAAGGGGAAATGATCGAAGATCTCTTAGCAAACATGGATCAACGTGGATGATTTCGATCTATATTCGCATAAAAGGCCCAATAATTATAGCAAACAATTAAATAATTATACTGGTCGTACAAGTTTTCTGCAAATAGTTTTTCTGTATTGTTCGTTTATCATGTAAAATACAACAACTCTTCAGAAGCGTGTATAGACGGAAGTAGTGCGATATTTTACATTATGCATTACCATCATAAAAACTGATCAGTTCTTCTTTTTCTTTCTCACATTTCAACATTTCCCATCCAAATGATAACCCGGCGCTAATGTCTTTGTTAACAGTATTTTGGGGAACTTCAGCGTAGAACCACAAGTATTTGTTTCCAATCGAAATGTTTAGATCACTTTTATAACACTGGGGCTGTGGTTACATGAGATAAACTGTTTGTCACAACATCGGTTTGAACCTCAAAGTTTTCTCACTTTCTTCGTCATGCTTATTGCATTCGCAAACTTTCATTTCAGTCAGGAGAAGATGGCCGTTTATGCACATGTTATTCTAAGAATTGAACTTTTAACGCTTATCGAAATAGGCTTCCGGACAGCCTGTCCTTGAGAAACAATATCTCAGAGTTGTTAATAGAGTCCGAAAGCAGTCTATATTATTGACCTATATTGATTCCCTTGGCCCAACCAGATACGAAGAATAATCCACGCGCAATGTCTGAGAAACATCGATTTTTCCGAGGGTGGGAAAACAAAACCATGAAGCAAATAATCAAAGTTCAAAGAACAAGTGTCTTGTCGAAAACTCCGATCTGTATTCAGCGTGTTTGTATGCCTTTGTGATTATAACGAACAGGAAGCTGTTCGTGTCCGAGAGTTTAAGACGCTTGCCTACCAATGGCACACAAGTTGTGGTTTCACAATCGGCCTTGCGCGGACAAATTCTATATTCCACAGGGCCTTGGTGACAGTAGCAGGTCAGGTTTAACCCCACCAAGTAAAACAGACCGCCATCGCCCAAGGAAAGAATTCTGGAATGTGATGTAAAAGAATGATTACATGAAGTGACACTAGTATATCGACACCTCTGTAGCAAGTTGTTTGGTTGTCATTGATGGAGCACATCTTTGGTGACTAAAATTTGTGCCATTTCTGCTGACCTCAAAAGTTCAAAGTGTGGCATATGCTACAACACGATACTACGGACCGCCAACTTACACGCACAAGGAACACCTGTTAGAGAATATCAGTGGGCGTGCTTTGGTCCAGGCAGTATTCTGCGACCGAAACGTTTTCCTTTCACGGTAACGACTGTAGACTGGCATCAATGACATGTAGATCAAACGATCGAGACGCTTAATAAACACTTTACAAACCTCATGCCAGATTACGTTCAAAGTTTGCCGAAGTTTGCCATATACATGACGCTCGAGTAAATTAAAGCTGACATTTGCCATAGTTGACTAAGGCCATCCTTTCGTTTTAGTCAGAATGTATTACTCGAAAACGCCTCGTACGAGTGTGAAGTTACTGGCAAGCCACAGTCTAGTCCGTCGAGCCGAAGTGCTTGTCGACACAAACACAAGGGACAAAGAGAAAAGCTTGACAGAAGTGTCAAAAAAGGCGGTATTGTGAGAGAGTAGACCAACAGAAACCAGATGACAACTAATCGAAGCTCAGTCCATCAAGTGGCCATTTTGTAAAACGATTTCCGATCCGCGACCGACGAGAAAGTATTGTAAGTATGGGCGTGAGGAGCGGTAGAAGAAAGGCTGTAGAACTGAGCAAGAAGGTACAAATACAATCCAAGATTTAATAACTGAATTTGCATACAAAAGACGAACCCAAAAATAATAAAGTCTTCATGTGTGAAATATTAATGCCGACGTCAGAATGCTAATGCCGACGTCAGAATGCCAATGCCGACGTCAAAATGCCAATGCCGACGTCAGAATGCCAATGACGACGTCAGAATGCCAATGCCGACGTCAGTATGCCAATGCCGACGTCAGAATGCTAATGCCGACGTCAGAATGCTAATGCCGACGTCAGAATGCTAATGCCGACGTCAGAATGCCAATGCCGACGTCAGAATGCTAATGCCGACGTCAGAATGCCAATGCCGACGTCAGAATGCTAATGTGTATCCCAAAATGTTAATGTGAACTACTTTAGAACGTTAGTGCTGCTTTGCTTTAACAAGTTTTCTCCGACTTAATCCCACTCTAGTATTAACCATCATTACAGTGCTGACACCGATTTCAAAATATTACTGTTCTTCATAAAGAGAAGGTTATTGCCTCTGTTAATGCGGGCTGTGGGGTGTTAATTTCACAAATATAATGTTTTGTCTATAAGTTTTAATTCTGGCTTTGAAAACCAAATATGTAATGTGATTGCAAACAGAAGTGTTTTAATTCCGCATTTATTATGTTAATGACGACAAATTTAGAATTCCAACACCTAACTGAGCATGTAGATGCCAGCTCAGAACCTGCCTGTTTACAGTGTCACTTACAGATTGCTGATGTACCTAATACAATGGCTGTGCTTTGTGGCCTAGGTGAGGCTTGGCTCAGTGTATGATGAATTTTCAATGACGTTTTCTTCACATTGCGTTTGTTGGGAAATGAGTTGTAAGATACTCAGATTTGTCGTTCGTATTTGGTCTATCTCGACTCAATGTCATTTGCTGAATTTGTTCCTAACGGATACCAAAATGCGGTGGTAAGTAAAGCAATCGCATATGATCGCCATAATGATGTCATTCGCGATAAGATGGCACAAAATGAAAACCAGTCCAAAACGAGTGACATGAAAACTATGAAAAAAAGTAGTAGAAAATCGCTTTGATAACATCACACAGGTCATCATCTCATCAATAGGACATCTTTTCCACTTTTGTTCGATACTTTGGCAGCCCACACCAGTAAATTAGCAAACTAACTTCGCGGGAATTCATGTTGACTATCTCAATATTTAGACCTAAATTAGGTCATCCTCAGGAAAATTTCTACGGAGTTACTTTGTTTTTTAATTTAAATAAACTGTTCAGTGGGTCGACCAGATTATGACATCCCAGTTCTAACACAAGATGCAGTCGCAGTGATATAAAAGAAAAAAGTGAAAGTAGAGTAGAATTTTAAAAACATATCTTGTTATAAAATTCGGTAACATAGCGCCAGCAAGACGTTTGCTATGTCTGTATCACAGCCTTTTACACTAAGAATTCTTCCAAGGAACACTAGCGGTAAACGTGTAAAATTCGACCAAAATATAAGATGTAGGATGAACGCGCTTGATATTTGCGAAACAAATATTAGCATAAACTTACCTTCAGCTGTATTTGAAATTTGAATCCAATGGTAAATCCAAATGTGGAATGACACAGTGCCGTATCAGGCAGGTATAATCTGTTATAATCTGCTGTAATCCACGACACACACACGCACTGATAAGTCAGTAGTCCTCAGATAATCCCTTTGGTTCCTGGGTAAGGAGTTATACCCACGAATAAATCATGAAGTCTTCTCAAACACAGGTTAGCTTTGTAATAGATCGTACAACCAGTAAGCAAAACAACCGTTATCTCTGGTAGTCGAAGTCTTAAAAAAAGAGAAAACAAGATCAATAAGTTAGCAAAGGAGCAACAGCTTGGGCATTATATTCTTCGTGATATTATTTGTGTGAAAAGCTTATTTTAGTCGTTGTATAGATTATAAAAACCAATATATATTTAGTGTCTTATTTCCGAACTGATTTTGTTGTTCAAGTGCCATTTGTTAAAAATGCACAACTGCCAGTTCAACCGGATCGTGCGAAGCAACTGTCTGAAATGGCACCTCTTCTGCAGGGTGCGAATTCAAACCATTTGTAAATTTCATCTCAAATCTAATTTTAATTTTACTCCAAACTCTCCAAGAAATAAATAGGAAAATACATCCCACAAAAAACGCTTTATTTACACATGTTGAAGTGTATGTGTTTGATTCGCCGTTGGTGAAATCAGTCAATAAAATATATTATATAGACAGGACACGTTCGTGCGATCAACTTTAAGCCAAAGTCGCGATATCATTTTTGGAATAACCAGCATCCTAGCGACTGGAGTATGACTCCAGTGGAGTCGCTCTGTTATCTGGCGTATACGAGTACTTAGGACCTATCATAATGGCTGGATTGAGTTGGGTTGGATGACAAGCTCTCGTGCATGCAGGGCCTAATACCTAAAGCGATTCGCGTTTGCGGATGATCAGGTTCTCCCTCTCTCTATCCCTCTTTCTCTGTTATGTTGACGAGTTTAGTCTTAAGATCGTGACCGGTTCACACAAGTCCGTTAACATGGAAACTAGTTCTTAGGCAATGCTTGTAGATGAGGAATATTTCGTAATATAATGGTCTGTATGAAGGTAAACACCTGCCTCTGCATATGTAGCCAAAGCGATATTTTATAAAGAAGAGTAACCCAAGGAAACACTGAAGTTAAAAACTTCTCTGAGCATACAGTGTCTGATTAGCGAACTGCACTCCCAAAAAAATGTTTGTATTATTTTTCTGGATGGTTTTTGTTTAAGGCCATACCTAACCGGCATGTCACCAGTTATACTGTTTAACTTCTACATATGTAGGCCTACTGTTGGGCCTCTGGAACATTGTGGTTACCGTGCCAGATCAGCATGACGACCCAGTCGCCTCTCACTAATGCGATCGCTGTGAGTTCAAGTCCAGCTCTTGCAGGATTTTTCTCCGACTGTAGATGTATGTGTGGAGGCCTGCGATCTACCTGAAAGTGGTCGTGGGTTTCCCCAGGATTGTTTTCTAACCATAATGCTGGTAGGCTTCGTACAAGAGAAGTATTTTTGAGTGCGGCGTAAATCACCAATGAAATAGGTGAATAAATACATAGATGTTGGTGGAAGTCAGGTAGTCTCCGACGCCCACAGAGAGGAATACCCTCTACCTATTAGATCCACCAAGGCCTCGTCAACTGTGGACGATGAAAAGAAGGAAAATTCTATGTCCGAAATTTCCACTGAATCCGCGTCTCGAGTAACAAAGCAATTGAAAGGCAAAAAAACTGAACCATTCTGTCACGTAACTGCATCTCGATGGAAATTGACTTTTGAAGACAGTGTTTGAAATGTCTGTATCTTACAGGTTTGAAGCAATCATCGTGAAAAAATTGACGAATTAACAAAACATTACTGAGAGGTACGTGCAATTTAAAGTTTATCTTACTTGGAAGTCTTCACTTTGCATCTAGATTTTCATCAGTAACGCATTCCGTATCCTCAGGATGCCTGGAACAATATCGTATCCTGCGGTTTTCAACGTCGCCTATGAACAGTTACACTAACCTCTAGCCCGTTTGCTGCACTATTGAAGTTGTCCAAGCCGTGTCCGACCCAAGGTAAAACCACATGAAGTCTTGTTTTTACCTACGCCCAGTTAAGCGGTGAAGTGTTTGATGTCCACCGATCGATAGCTAGGCTTTTGTCGCTCGAGTCGCCACTTAGCAGCACCTTCGGAGACATCGATATTGGTCTGTGTGCCACCCATCGAGAAAAAAAAACAGGAGGATAGAAAAGAGGAATCGGTTCTAGGATCGATGGGGGAACCACAAGGTGAGGTGTTGGCTCTGAAGAACGATTGGCGTGTTGGCAGCTGCCTACCTGTTTATATGTAAATAGCCTGTCTTAGATCATCTCAAAGGAAGATATTTTCTGAGCTTTATCAAAGATGATTGACTCCGCGCATGAACTCAATCAAAAGCATTCTGAGGACAATGTGATGGGACAATTTGTGCCGCTAATGAACTTCAAGGTTTTCCCGACTTGAGGCGAGCACATAAACCACTCAGAATGGATAATTTGTGCGATAAACATATGTTATGTTATGTTCAGTTATGCATAGCACAAGAATTGCTGGGTCACTGAACTTGCAATATTGCTGATAAAGCCGAAACATAACCACATGTAGCTCGAAACTGGAATCACGCGGAGTATTGTTTCACCCGATACTATATCAAGCCACAAATTGTTAATAGCCACGCTATTGCTTATTTATCTAATTATTTATTTAATTATTTGATTGATGTTTTACGCCGTACTCAAGGATATTAAAATAAATGACTTAAAGTATTTAGTGCTAACGCGTCCTAGATTCTCAGGGAGTGAGTGAGAATGCATAAGAACGCTAAGTGGGCAGACAGATGAACAAGATAGAACGTGCGGGGTAAAAAACAATCTGCTTGAGCACAAATACCTGTGACGTGAAGTATGATGTGTACCAAGTGAAAGGACAATGAAGTACACAGATTGGAGACAAGATGCGTCGCCTAGAGTCATATAAATATATGATAAATATATGTCATATATATATACGTTTATAAATATTATAAACGAGGATAAAGGCTTTCATGTAACACAGACTTGGGAGCGTTTTGTTAAGGAGGATGAGAGCTTTCTTGTTACACAAACTTGGGAGAGTTTTGTTGTGGAAATGAAGAGCATTCCTATAACACAAAATTGGGGTTGCTTTGTTGAGGACATGAAGAGCTTCCCTGTAACACAAACTTGGGGCTGTTTTGTTAAAGACAAGAAGAGTTTCCTTGTAGCACAAACTTGGGAGTGTTTTGTTAAAGATATGAAGAGCTTTCTTGTAACACAAACTTGAGAATGTTTTGCTAAGAACGTGAAGAGATTTCCTGTAACCCAAACTTGGGCATGTTTTGTTAAGGGCATGAAGAGCTTCTCTGTAACACAAACTTGGGGCTGTTTTGTTATGGACATGAAAGTCTTTCTTGTAAAACAAACTTGGGCCTGTTTTGTTAAGGACATGAAGAGCTTCCATGTAACACAAACATGGTGCTGTTTTGTTCAGGACGTGAAGAGCTTCCCTGTTACATAAACTTGGGGCTGTTTTGTTAAGGATATGAAAAGATTTCTTGTAACACAAACTTGGGGCTGTTTTGTTAAGGACAGGAAGAGCTTTCTTGTAACACAAACTTGGTGCTGTTTTGTTAAGGGCATGAAGAGCTTGCCTGTAGCACAAACTTGGGGCTGTTTTGTTAAGGACGTGAAGAGCTTCCCTGTAACACAAACTTGGGCATGTTTTGTTAAGGACGTGAAGAGCTTCCCTGTAGCACAAACTTGGTGCAGTTTTGTTAAGGACGTGAAGAGCTTCCCTGTAACACAAACCTGGGGCTGTTTTGTTAAGGACGTGAAGAGCTTCCCTGTAACACAAACTTGGGCATGTTTTGTTAAGGACGTGAAGAGCTTCCCTGTAACACAAACTTGGGGCTGTTTTGTTAAGGACGTGAAGAGCTTCCCTGTAACACAAACTTGGGCATGTTTTGTTAAGGACGTGAAGAGCTTCCCTGTAACACAAACTTGGGGCTGTTTTGTTATGGACATGAAGAGCTTCCCTGTAGCACAAACTTGGGGCTGTTTTGTTAAGAACGTGAAGAGCTTCCCTGTAACTCAAATGTGGGGCTGTTTTGTTAAGGACATAAAGATCTTCCCTGTAACACAAACTTGGGCATGTTTTGTTAAGGACGTGAAGAGCTTCCCTGTAACACAAACTTGGGGCTGTTTTGTTATGGACATGAAGAGCTTCCCTGTAGCACAAACTTGGGGCTGTTTTGTTAAGAACGTGAAGAGCTTCCCTGTAACTCAAATGTGGGGCTGTTTTGTTAAGGACATAAAGATCTTCCCTGTAACACAAACTTGGGGCTGTTTTGTTAAGGACGTGAAGAGCTTCCCTGTAACTCAAATTGGGGGCTGTTTTGTTAAGGACGTGAAGAGCTTCCCTGTAACACAAATTTGGGGCTGTTTTGTTAAGGAGGATGAGACCTTGCAGAACTAAAATGTTTTTGATAAAAGCTCGCCAAGTTACCGGGAACACCAAACTGTATCGGGTTTGTTACGACTTTAAGCCAAACCTACCAAAGCTGGAAGGTAAAAGATAAATATCAATATATATGCTGTAAAAAAATAAACTTTAAGTGTTAAAATGTCATACGCTTTTATTTCCGCCTGTATCAGATTTGCTTAAGCACGATAATATCCAGAACCAACCGTGTACTTTTTCTATATCTTGGTTATCAGACAGCAGATGTTAACTTGTTTTTCGTGTTAACTGTCAGTTTCTCGCTAGCGACAGTTGCACCATGCCGGCTACGATCACTACGTGTTAATCAACCACGACTAACGTCCCAGTGGGGTAGCAGCTTAGATTACCGTACTGCCGTAGTATTATGTGCATATTGATTCACGCATACTCCGTACATCCTCTGCAGAACTACGGTGCGCGGAGTAGAACGTGATATATTGCACAATAGCATGAGTTAATCGTGTTGACCAGAGCCCATAAGTACAGCAACGCGATAATAGAGCATAGCATTCGCTTAAGGGCTCGTAGGTCGATGCCAGTTTATCTGTTGTCTTAGTTTGGTAACTCTCCCAACAACAGCTCTTTGCACATATGGTTTTACCATTCCTATGTATAATCTGCGTGATTTTGTTCGTCAGTGGGAATTGTTACTTCATACTATTTATCAGAAGTCGATACTAGATGATATTTCAAGGGTTTGCGCCCGCCATACATGTTTTGTAAGAATTTAAATCAATCTAAATTGGAAATAAAACAAAACCTGTTCTGTGCTAAATTTTATGAACGAAGAAATATACTCTCATAAAACTTCTCACATTTTGACTGCAAGAGATTCACTAATTGCCAGTAAGTTTAACTGTAGGTGATTTGGAATTCAGTGAGAAAATTACCATGTCTCATATTGCAATTGTTTTGCAGGGCGTCGCAATTGTTCTTTATATTCCATTCCTTTTTCTGCTGTTTCATTTTTTTTTATTCATTTTATGGGGGTAAGCGGGAACTTATTTTTTAATACAACGCAAAAATAAAATAAAAGACTTGATCATCGATTGCCTTTTCCCATCCTATCCCTAAATTGGCAGGGGGCTTTATGGTGTTGCTAAAACGTTAAATCAGCCCACAAGATGTGGATTTTGGTAAACGTTTGTTTAGGAACTGTTTACTTATTATTTGGGACTCCCTGGGACTCCCTGGGACTCTCGCAGACTCCCCACGGCGAAGAAGTCTTGGGGCAATTATTGGAAAGGCCGTAGTCAGTATTGTTACTGTTGCAGAACTTCCTAAGGCAATTGATTAAGCAAAAAATAAAACAATGTTATAAAATAGTATCAAAGGTTTTCCCAGCAAATGGCCTCATTTTGCAGCCTTAGCCATGTGTATGATGGGTTAATAGTTATTTCTCTTCTTATTCATTTTTTATTTCATTGTTGCTTGACGCCATATTGAAGATTTGTTTTCCCATATACAAAGTTTCTGATTGGAGGGAATCGGAGTGCACGTAGTAAACCACTGACCTTTGTCAAGTTACTGGCAAGGTTACTTGACAAATTTTTGTTATGGTCTTATTAAAGCAATCAAAGCACAACTAACGTGCATATCTTGACTGTGGACATTCTGTATATTAGCATGGTACACGGTTTTTTTCTACTGAGTTTACTCGTAACTAGAACATGCCTTGCCTGTTTCCAACATCACGGAAGAGTGTTTAATACTTCGCTTTGCATGTTTCTTTCCTAGATTCGTACTTTATATACTCTCTCAATTCTTTTGTGGTTTGTGTTGAACGCCGTTTTGGGAAATGACCTTGCAATTATTGGTATTTGAATGTGTGTATCGACACATACATATATATTTAGTCTATGGTCGTTGACTGTCAGATGTGCTCTCAAACGTCCTACACATGCATCGCTGTCAATTGCAGATCAATGCTTATACAAATCGGTTAAATACTGGCATATGAAATAAATCCGGCTGTATGTTGTTCCTCTCATCTGCATCAATAATAACCTAACGACGCCACGCAAGCCACTCTAACGACACCCCTATTAACGAGCGGGCTCACATTTGAACCGTTACAACAATCCCCTTTTAGAGGATCGGCGATAGACAAATACTTTCTGTTTATTTTCAATTTCTCCATCAGATAGACGGATATGAAACCTGTGACGAGCCATTATCGGAACATGGGCAGTGTTACACGTTTTTCAGCTCTAGATAACATGATAGTCCCGACAAGATTTGAGAAAGCTAAACAATGAATTCTACAAGCGGCAATAAACATATCGCTAATACGTCTGTGGGGTTTGGTGGGGTGAGCTAAATTTATTCTCAACCAACCAGAAGATCTTTTGGTACCATGGAAAAATAAAGTTATTATGTGTCTCTATACACGTTTTCGAATTAATTCCGATACATAGCCCACATTTTGTTAAATTGGGATTCTCTTCCCGAAGTTACTGAAATATACGTCTCTACACTGAAGTATTCGGACATACTTTTTATTAAATACGAAACACATGTGTGTTCATATTTTGCTTTGTTATTTTTATTTTGGTCTTGTAGTTCCAGGGGCTTTGGTGAGAGTAAGCTACCCACGAGGTTCGTGCACACGTTGGCGTGAACTAATGTTCGTCGGAGACCATTGCTTCCCAGCAATACAGTGGAAGGGTTCTCATTAAATTGTTATAGATGGATGGTTTACTCCAGACATTCAAATTTAAAACTGCCTGCGCCGTCATATATGTGAGCAATTGTGGCGTTCAAAAACAATATGTTCGATGTAGGGCGATGAACACAAAGGGAATTAATACCCTATAATTTTGAAAAGAGTGTGTGAAAAAAAGGACGAAAAATATCTCATTGCTTACCAGACATAATGTTAATGAACATGTCACACGGTACGTGGAAATATCTGCATGATTGTGAGTTTCCCCTGGGCTCTGCCCGGCTTCCTCCCACCATAATGCAGGCCACTGTCGTATAAGTGAAATATTCTTGAGTTCGGCATAATACTCTAATCAAATAAATACGTCAGTCTTGTTACACGTTTGATGCTGAGCGTTCAAACATGGCTTGGTGCCAGTTCTCAGAGCCGATGTAGTGCTCAGTCTAGTTCACACGGTGCGATTTGTCGCATCGATTCATCGAATTTGACAAGTCGTATGTAAACAGGCTATGCGCTGTTTTATATATTTTTAGCGTTGAACAACCGCACCGTATGAGCATGGCTGATAAAACAGATTCCTTCTATTTTCCATCATCTGAATGAATTCTACAAATAACGTCTCTGCCTCATCATATGATCTCTTGAGATAATGACGATGATAAAGCGTTTCGTGCATTTGGCCAAATGCATCCGAGAACCCATTTTATTTATTTATTTATTTACTTAACTGATGTTTTACGCCGCAGTCAAGAACATTTTACTCATACGACAGCGGCCAACATTATGGTGGAAAGAAACCGAACAGAGCTGGGAGGTAGTGGTGGTTGGTGTGAATGAGGGACCCACGACCACACGGGCGTAGGGCCGTAGAGGAAGAAAGCATGAGCTGGATTTGAACCCACAGCGCATTGGTGAGAGGCTTCTATGTCACTGTGTAGTGCTGGTGCGTGAACCACCTCGACCACAGAGGCCCCTAACAGAATATGTAGTGAGTTGTGTCAAAAAATGAGGTCATTATGTTTATGTATTTGATTGGTGCTTCATGCTCTTCTAAACAATATCTCAAGGTGGAACAAGGTTATTGGACAAACGGAATCCTGTAAGGCCTTAAAAGACGAAAAAAATGGTAGCTGATAAGCGTGAGGTAAAATGTATCGGCTAAGCCAACGTACGCTGAAATGGAGAGCCTGTGCATGGTATTATTGTTTTAAACATGTGTGTCATGTCGTACCGATCGACAGTATCCTACATACACGGTTATAACATTGTTTGATTCACTCACCATACAGATCACTGTATAAAATGTAGGTCTAAGACGATCCTTTATGCTAGATTAAATGCTTTATTTGTGTGTGTCTTTACCTCTGAGATACTGATTTGCATAATTAATACTAGAATCTACAAGACAAAAGTGATACAGAGGCTTGTAGATACAGAAACCATTAAATGTTGCCCATGGAAATAGTTTGATTTATCTTTTTAGAATATTTTTCAACCTACAGTAAAATGCATTTGGAGCTTTACATTCTCCAGTGGCCTTTTCTTACCATACTGGGACCGATGATATGGCTTCAGCTTATTACTACTTGACACACGTACATTACTATATTTCATTCTTCAAAATCTATTTTCCTGGAAGGTATTTAATGACCTTTCTTCTGGTAAATAGTTTTCTTTATAGTGTTTTTCTGTAAGGCTGACAAGCCCTTAGTTCACAGGAGGAACATGGTTTTCTAAGAAAAGCTATTATCAGGGTAATGGTGGCAAGAATCTGTTGACGGCATATTTTTGGCTGGCATTACTTGCATTTCGCTGGGGACCGCTGATCTTCAACCATTAAGACCTATACTCCAAAAATATATAAATGCACCAAGCAATTTTATATCGTTTTCTATAAGTACTAAATAACGTGGTAACGCAACAACGTTAGGATCTGTTATGGTCTGTAATCACAGTTCTCGGCACTCAGTACCGACTCTGTACATCGTTAGCATCGGGAAGAACGTGAACTGTGATCACCGACACCGGCAACTGTGTTCATTATTGCCCTAAAATGTGAAAATCTGGTGGAAATTGAAGCTACAATTGATAATGACTACCTACCCTAATTGTTGAGTTAACACATTATTTAATTCTGAGAGAAAACAACATAAGATTGCTTTGCGCGTTTATAGTTTGGTTGAGTGTATGTCTCATGGGGAAAAGTGAGCTATTAACTTGCCACTTCCCTAAAATATTTTGGTTATTGAACTTTGAATAATAGTAAACTACGATTTTCACCACCCATAAAAATTGTGTCAATCGTGTTATGGAAATTTCTCTATTTGCTGTTTGAGGTCATATATACTCAGGAATTTTTTTTCTTATACATCCAGTCAGGTTTGTGTGAAGTATTAGGTTAAAGGTAAACAGGACGCTATAATATGAATTTTAAGTCAGATGACGGCCTCCGTGGCCGAGTGTTTATTACCCCCGCACGGCGAAATGATCCAGAAGCCTCGAACGCATGGAGTCGGTGTGAGTTCAAGTCCAGCGCATGCTGGTTTCCTCTCCGGCCGTACGTGGGAGGATCTCTCCAATTTCATCCAATGATGATGCTGGCTGCCGACGTAAAAGTAAAGTACTTTTGACTTCGGCATAAAATACCAATCAAATAAATACATAAATATATGTCAGATGAAAGACCATTAAAAAAACTAATCGATTTATTTTTCAAGCCACTAGAATGTATTTTAATATCTGGGTTCTACCATGAGAATTTTTACAACATCGGGACCAGTGACGTCACCTCAGGTTTTCGTCACATAAAACACACTGACCGCTGGATTCCATCATTAAAAATACAAACACATGTAGATCTATCAGTGTATTTGCCGAATAAACGTCAAAACAAGCTATTTCAAGCCAAAAATATGCCCGTGCCGTCTATGATACCATCTGGGTGACTACAGATCACCATTGGATCTGATGTTTCAAAATCTATTTACTCGGTTGGAAAAAAAAACTCTAGAAAAATAAATCAAACCATTCCCGGGCCACTGTTTAGTCGTCTTTCGTATGATATATACTTTCAGTGTTTTCTGGGAAGAGGAATTAGGCAAGCAAAAGAAATGTTTAATTTATGTTGGTAAATGCGCAGGCGCAAACTTAATCCAAGCAACTGACCTAATTTGCCAGGGGTTTGGTGTCTTAACAGAAGGAGTCAAGACCAATCGACCAAAGTGGAGTTGTAAACAGCTTCCAGGAAAGTTCCGCCATCTTGGCAATGGCTTTTCTTTTCTAGTGCACAAAATGACCCGACATAAATTGGATCAAACCGCGAGGGCAAATCTGTAACATCCGGTTGGGAATATCGTCGCTTGAGGGGCACTTTGCTAGGCTCCTCTTCATCTTCCACCACTTTAAACCGATTTCGATTTCTTTGCCACGTAGACCGAGACAACCTGATTCAACTCGAACGGTTTTAAGGCGAACTGCATTACGTCGTGGTGCCCCTCTCCAACGTACGTATGGTTAGTCAGCTAGCCAGGGTTACGTCAACTTAGGCGAGCGATAACCGCCTACAAATTCTTGAAGGGCCCGTGTAATCGGATTCTGGCGACATGCGTGGGTTGGTTAAGTTGGTATGCCGTTCTTAGTTCATTTTTTTAAATCTGATGTTTGTTGGAAGACAGGCGACCTCGCTGGCTCTGATGGTTAAATAGTTAGATCTTTGGCTCGATGGCCCTTGACTAATGAGATCGCCTTTGAAATGCAGGTCTTGCATCTTCGATAGTCATGATTTTTTTCAAGTACCTGATGAAGCTTGGTGGAGATTTCAGTGGCCTAGGGATTAGCGTGCTGAAGCAGTACAAAGATCCACGTGCCTTTGACCAATGCCGTCGGTCAGGTGAGACGCTCCCGGGTCATGGCGCTGCGCTGGCACGCCGACCCTAGGCAACAGAGGCCACTGATTCTATGTTTAACAAGTTGTTCTCTTATGTAATGGAGACTTGAGTGTAAGAGGTAAACACCCAGCTTTAGCAAGTAACTAGCAAATATTCTCACGTGACTACAGTCTTGTACGGCATATTGGTGGAATACGCGTTGTCTTCCGCCAACGTAAGACTCCACAAACTCACGATCCGGGGTCCATACCTTGGGATAAAATCTGCTGCTCGTCTGGCTCAGTCTGAAGTAAAACATTTACCTGTTTGTCAGAATTATCGAATTCCAGCTTGTTCATTTTGGGAAGTGATGTATACGGCTCGTTTAATTGTACTTTCTGTTTTAAGTATTTTTGTATGGCAACAAACATTTTACTTCTTCCAATGTTGGACCTCTGTCTGTTTCTTCGGAGTGGGAGAAGTCAGATGTTTCAGTTCTAATAAGAAAAAAGACGACGGCTACTATAATAACAACCTTCAGTGAGATTAATTCTAGGCGTCAAAATAGACATTCATATACCAGCCGTGAACCAAAAAGGACTTTCCAGGCCAGTGATCGCAGTGCCAAATCCCAAACACAAACCACCAAAAAGCTTCGTGTTTAAAACATAAAATTAAGACGTATTCATGCGAAAACAAGCGATTCAGTAGTTTTTATCGATATTGGAAAGGGGCAAGGGGTATTTTAGCCGAATGAATGAAATCATCATGAAAAGCGTTTACCATGCTATTTCAGACCTAGTGATCTGTATTGCGACAATTCAATGTGTTAGGCGTCTAGATCATGTAAACTGATATGTTCTGCACACGTACAACGTTTAGTAGAGTTTTGCATGTGTTCTGTAAGGATTGGGGTTCTTTATATGGACTGATGTGTTTCGGACTGATATAAGCTTGTGCTGTTTAACATTCCGCACACTATATCAATTTGGCGACTGAAGCTTTATGTACATGTCTAGAGCTTATCTTGGTTAGTTACAGGAACCTTCTTGCTACACAGATACCGCATTTCCAGGATCAGCCCCAAACTGTTTACAAAGAGGGCGTGTGATTTCCTCGCAATGTTTGTGCTCCGTATTGGAGCGCCATTGATTCGAAATCAGCTCTCTTTCCCCCCTGACCTTGGACATGGTAATTTAACAGTCCGGATCATATTAACCGAGGCAAACATTGGGTGTTCTGTGGGTCTGATCGAAGACAGCCGTATCCATACCCGTGATTCCTGTAACAACTTTGCCCACTCGGAATTGTGTTAGTGGGCTAGCCACGGGACTCACGTTAATTTACTCACGTGGACCTGACGTTTTGCTTCCAGCTATATCACTGATGAACTCTGCAACTAGGCCTATTCAGTTGAGACTGAAGTCAATAAAATAAAATAAATAAGAAATACACTTGCGGTTTGTCTCATTTGCGAGAGGCAACAGTTTAAACCCGACTTGTCCCCTGCATGGACAAAATGGATTTTTGGCGTTTTCTTATTGAAGAAAGATTTGCTGGAATGTGGTAATGTTTTAGTGTTGCCCCAATTATGGTGTCTCTGTGTACATACAGTGCGAGCGCGACATTTTAGTGCTCTCTTATTTTTGTTCATGCATTAGTGTCGTCCAATTCAACGCCTCTTTGAACGTATTACAAGGCAGTCCGGATCCAAATGTGGTGACGTTTTAGTTATGCAACATTCACATCGTGTTGTGGTATGAAGGAGATTGCATCCAAAAGCAAGCCATTCTCCTCCTAAGCTATTTCAAAACTCGACTTTACCTGTTTGAATGCAAAAATAAAGGAATCCAGACAACAATTGGGTAAAAAGTTGTTTATGCAGCCATGTCACGTGCTTTCCCAGTAGCCCTATACTGACATAAAACGGTAAGGGAGGTCACTCCGAGGACATAACGTCACAAATCAGGAAGTGTTTCTCTGATCTTCCACTTACGAAAATGATATGAAGCGACATTGAGAGTTTTTTGTTTGTTTGTTAGTTTTTCATTGAAGCACACTTTTCTGGTTCAATTTAAAAATTTCCTCTAATTGCATCTGTAGTTGAACGATAAAAATGTTTACAAAAGTATGGATCACAAAAGGTAATTCAATTTGGTCGAATCATACACAAATGCTTCTGAGTAAAAGGCGGTTAATGCTCCTATTACAGAGTTAAAGTGCCGTTATTGACGTGACCTCGTTGACATATGATATCGCCTTTTGCCGCGGCCGCCCGTATCGGAAGCTCAGCAAGTCCTGGACAGACGACAGTCTGACATTTGATGGCTTACCGTTGAGCGAATGCACATTTCATTAGACTAACAAAGGTAATCGCATTGGAGCTGTAGGGCTCATGGCTTGAACTATTATACGTCCTGAAAACATCGTGTTCCAGATAGAATAGATAGCTGGTTACGTTCGACATGCCTGCTAACACAACTGTGGGCATCTGACAGACGGGAAAACTGGGGTCTCACTAGGAATGCAGGTAAACAGTTGGTAATATATGGGGGGATATACAGTGGGGTATACAGTGAGCGATATACATTGAAGGATATAGAATGGGATGTTCAGTGGAGGTATATAATGGGCGACATATAGAGGGCGATGTACAGTGGGCGATATACAGTGGGGTATACAGTGGGGGTACACAGTAGGATATAGAGTGAGGTATACAGTGGGTGATATATAGTGAGGGATTGACAATGGGGATATACAGTGACTGATATATGGTGAGGATATACAATGAGCACTATGAAATAGGCGATATACAGTGGGGGCATATAGTGGGGGCATATTCCTTGTTATATCTCACAAAACCACACACCGTAAGGCTGGCCGCCGTCGTATGAGTGAAATGTTACTCAGTACGGCTTAGAACACCAATCAAATAAATGATTCAAAGCCTCTGTGTACTGTAAATATAAAGGTACTAGTGAAAACCTGAGATAAACGACTCAGAAAATAGTCCAGAACAGCTCAAATGACTGAACCAGATAATTAAGGTTGCAATCAGGAAAGAATATTTAAAAAAAAACTTATTTTATTTTATTAAAAGGATACAGAATTGACGCTGGCTGTACGGTTAGGTGGCGTTGTGGTTTATGGGTTAAATAGTGCAGTCTTGGTCACGCTTCAATAAGTGTACCATACCTAAAATCCACCTTGGCCAAGGCATAGTCTGGGCTTCACACCTATCTCTCAAATCAAGGAATCAAAATCGATTCTGTATCTGATCAAAGGCAAATGACACAAAAAATGAAGTATATGTAAGATGAAAGACCATTACCGGCTGTCCATAAAATGCTTCCATTTATGTTTTTTAGAATTTTTGCAACTTAAGCTAAGAAAAGACCTATACTTCACATGAGTGTGTTCTTTTATCATCAAGAAAAGAAAGCACTCTATTCTACATGTGGACGTAAACGTGCACACGTGCCAACGTAAAGTGCGGTTGCTTTCTTTATACACAGTACAATATTTACCGTACGATACTATTCGGTACTCCACTATTACTGTATATTGCACGGCTTTTTACACGGCGACCGCTCGGCTACCGCGCAGTAACTGCACTGCGACAACACGGTGCCGAACAGAAAAGTTCCTGTTTCAGACAATTTTAAACGTGGTAGTACCCCGCAGGACTGTGAGGTAACCGGGCAATGCTGTGTGAATGGTGCACAGCACTTTGAAGTAACCATGCAATAATGTGTGACTGAGGCACAGCACTTTGAGGTAAGCGTGCAATTCAGTATGACTGAGGCACAGCACTTTGAAGTAACCATGCAATAATGTGTGACTGAGGCACAGCACTTTGAGATAAGCGTGCAATTCAGTATGACTGAGGCACAGCACTTTGATGTAACCGTACAATATACATTATAACCGTACGTTATATACATGAGCGAAAAAGCCAATAATCCTATACCTGAGTGTCTAATTGAGGTAAATTGCCAAGTGATCGGATTTCACTGGTTATGTGGGACCTTTTTTTTTTCAAATATCACACTGTTACCGATGATCTGGCTTTACTCTCCATCCTGTATTTTTTTGGGGGGGTTTTGTTTGTTTTTGTTTTTTTTTTATATAGTTTACACCGATATCACGTAGGCTGTATAACACAGCCTTACCTTATACATACATGTGACCAAGTATATGACGCTGTATGATGGATGGTCCCCATAACAATGTATACAGCGTGTGAATGGGACGTAACCTGTCGGATATTATCACATAGTGCAGGCTAGGGGCCGATTCCACAAAGTTGTTTCTCACTTAAGTCAAAATTTAAAACCTCTGTACCTCTGTTTTGTTTTTGTTACTGTAGGATGAAATTTGTCTTAAAGTCAGAAATGACTGCGTGAAATCGACCCCAGATTCCACAAAGTTATTTCCGACCTATGCCAAATTGTGTAGGTCAAAAGTTTGTCACAAAAATTATTTTTCTTACTCGAAGTTGAACATTTGGCAGTTTGGTATTTACGTAACAATTTTGTTAGCTAGAGGATGGTCAAGAGCTCAACATTTCTTCATTTTTTTTCCAAAGCTAAGCTCTAAAATTATATTTCAAACTCTCATTTAAATCAAAATGGCTTTGTGTACTTGACCCCAGAAGCTATCTCGCAGAGTTGTCCAATTTGCATACGTTTCCGAACAGAAAACCCCTTCCACACGGGTCTAGACTCTTCAGTATCATACCTTCGCGGTATGGCTGTGAGGTGTGTATTCCCATTGACATGCGACCAGATCACGTGCCAAGGTCGTCGATATTTCGTAATCCATACAATTCCCCATGTGGTCGTCAGAGAGCTGACATTTGAGGGCTCAGCTCTGATTCCCACTTACTCTCATTAGTCCTACATGGAGGTGGACAAATTAAATAATCCACAATTCTATGGATTGGCAGCAACATTTGATATAGGTCAATAAGTCGTTACAGGAGAATTTGGTTAAAGATCAAGAGCCAAAGTCGCTTTGGTTTCCCGCTACAAATGAATTACCCCAATGGAGATATATCAGAGGGCATGTTTCCAAGAGTTTTTTCTTCAGTATAAAACCACATATTGGAAGCTGGATACAAACTTGTCAGAAACTGTACAAAAACAGCATACAGTCAGGGGGTCAAACTTGTATGCATATATAGTTACTTCACATCGTTTTGCGTCGTACTATAATCGTAATAACCGTAACAATTTTTCAGTCATATGGCGACGAGGAGAATACACAGACTATTGGTCACGTGGTTACTCAGTGAGAGGGTATGGAAATATACAGTGCCAGTAATCCTCATATTTTGGGAGGATTCAGTCACATATGACGTAAGGTGCAGGGTTCTAGAATATACACGTTCCCATGCAACGTGACCGATGCTGTCCGGTGAAGAATGGAGTAATTTGTCTTGTGGAAAGGCGAGTTCATGTCACCATTACTGAAGTATCATGCCAGAGACACCATACATGACACCCCGCATTACACCAAGTCAACCAGTCCGTTTCCTTGCTCTAACCTCACAGCGCTAAGCGCCAAGCAAAGCAGCAGCAAGTATCATTTTTAAGGTCTTTGGTGTGAAACGAACTGGGTTTGATCTCAAGTCTATCAAAATTATGGATTTGATGCACATATTTAAGAGAGCTAGTTCATGTACATACAGTCTACATATTCTACAACAATCAAGGTTTTGATCATACTCTACAACGATCAAGGTTTTGATCATACTCTACAACGACCAAGGTTTTGATCGTGTTTTGTAGAATATGTCGTCGTAATGTATTACAAATTATAGCTTAACGCTACATTGTCAATATGTCGACCACGATTGCCCTAATGAACTGGCCCTTGTAATGGACATCGAACTAAGGGAGTGGGCGGAGTGACGATCTGGATATCCCTAGGTAGACTTTAGTATGGCTGAACAAACCATGAAGTAAACAAGAGCATCTGAAGAAACAATACTTTATCTCAGATGTCTCATTATTCTTCTTTGCGCCAGGCCGATGGTTGGCGTCGACCATGTGGTCTCTGTAGAAACCCCTTGTGCATAAATGTGTGTATGAGGCAGCCACAAAGTCGTATATACCGATGTAAGGAGTTCTTGCAAAAGTCGAGTATTCATTTACAATGGTCGTTCTTGTGAAGTAGGTGCACTATTGGCTTTTCACGCATTATCACGCAAGATCTGTAATATTGGAACATAGACTGTAAACGTGAATTTGCGAGTCACGTGGTCTGTCTGGCCGAGAAAAGTCAATAGTGCAACTTAATGTCAGGTGGCGTTTAACGCAACATACTATATCTGAGAGAGTAAAATACGAGCAGCGACGACAGCTTGGTGGTTAGGAAATGGTCACGTGTAACCGCGCATATACACTCTCCTGCTAATTTATCAGCCCATTTTGTTGTTTGACATTAAATATTTACATGCAAGCCGGAATGGTCAAATGTAAAATCATTACTAAAGCAAAATTAGTGACAAAAAACAGTGATATTCAAGCCAATAATTACATTTATTTATTTCTTTGATTGGAGTTTTACGCCGTACTCAAGAATATTTCACTCATGCCAGCATAATGGTGGGAAAGCGGGTAGAGCCCTTAGAAAACCAACGACCATCGACACGATATTGACAGACCTTCTCAAGTGAGGCCGAAGAGGAAGCCAGCATGAGATGGACTTGAACTCACAGCGACCGCATTGGTGAGAGGCCCCTGTGTCAACGTGCTGCTCTAGCACTGTAATCACTACTCCCCAATTATTAAACGTCACTTGTCTATTTAGAATCAGTGAAAGTGTTGACACGTCACACAAGAAAACACAAATTTTTATTTATTCACTTATTTGATTGGTGTTTTACGCCGTACTTAAGAATATTTCATTAAGACGATGCAGGCCATCGTTATGAGGTGCGGATGATACTTGTGGGTGATAGGTAAAAACTTCATCGTTTGTACAAGCGATTATCCATTTGAATCTAAGCGCCGACAGAGACATTCGTATTTATTAACCATCTATAACGTTCTTTCCTGGCTAAGCTGTCAAAGAATTTTTAAAATGTATACACTGATATTCATGAATTCGTGTGAAGAAAAGCGGTCAACAATTTTCAATGATGCCGGAAAGGCAACTGGAATGCAGAAGTTTAGAGCACTTTCAATGCGTTTTGTTGACTTGTCAAAAAAAGATATTTGAAAGCGCGTGTTTCCTGTTTGAGCGGTAACCATCACTCTTTAAGTGAGTGAGTGAGTACTTGCGGTTTAACGTCGTACTTAACAATTTTTCAGTCATATGACGACGACAGAATCCTTAGAATGCGTGTAATGTCCCTCCTTGTTGCAGGACGGATTTCCACCGCTCTTTTATCTAGTGCTGCTTTACTGAGACGCCTTACCGAAGACAAGTAAGCCTCTTCACCCACATTATACTGATACGTGTCAACCAGTCTTTGCATTTCCCCTCAATGCTGAACGCCAAGTGAGGACGGTACAGCTTCCTCTTTCAAAGTCTTAGGTGTGGCCAGTCCCAGGATTAATCTTGGATCTACCGTTCCCAAAGTGGACGCTCTACCAAATGTGCTATTGGGGCCGGTTACTCTTCAAAGAGCATCACTCTGGTTCGTAAAGGGATATGGAGACGACAACCAGATTCCAATAGGTCAACAGATCAGTTTTGCATAGAATAGAATGAAAGTAATTCCGAATATAGAAGTCATTACATTCGTCTATTTTTCGGTTTACAATATATGCGTGTATAAAGACAAAAGAAAGCATGGTAAGTCAGCAGAAAGGCAGAAATGGTCGAGCGTGAATCGCATAATATTAGAGGTATAAGACCTACTGCATGAAATACCGAGGACAATAAAAATAGAATGTATAGTGTAGAGGCTTGGTGGGTGTGGTGAGGGGGTGAGGAATGGTGGTAAAATCATGCAGTAAATAACAATATAAATAAAACAGCAGGTATGGGTGAAACAACAAGACATGTATATGTAAATGTGTCAGATTGTCTGGCAGGGTTTCACCGACAGACTGGGTTTAGAATAAATTCTTGACACAAGTGCTAATGTCACCACATAATTTGTAGGCCATATCCTATGCCATTACAGTCAGTGGTAGTGGACAGTAAGGAGCAAGCTTACAGAAGCAAAAACGTCAAAATGATACAAACTTCACGTCAAATACTGTTAAAAGCTATTTGTATATATCAGGTTCACTGTTCGTCTTGACTTTCCTTTAAGGAGAAGATGACATTTTGACAATTTTTGTTATGATGGGCGCTTTGTACCATCTGGTGGTACAATGGATCTCACACACATTCAGCTCGCTGTACCATTCGATGGTTTACTACTAGAGCCCTTGATACCATCTGGTGGTACAATGGATCTCATACAAATTCAGCTCGCTGTACCGTTCGATGGTTTACTACTAGAGCCCTTGATACCATCTGGTGGTACAATGGATCTCATACAAATTCAGCTCGCTGTACCGTTCGATGGTTTAATACTAGAGCCCTTGATACCCATAGCCGTCGTATTACTAAATATATTCCCACGTACATGTAAAAAAATTTGTCGTTCCCTAGGAAGTGCTTTTCTGTTCTAGGTTATCTGGTTAAAATCCAAGCACCTAAACTGTTAATTTTATCCATCATACCGTTACAACTTATGCAGTTGTTCTTAAAGTACACCTGTGTCAGATATACTTAGATTGGCGGCAAATTAGTAAGCTTATTATGTGCGGTGGACACTAATTTCCAATTAATCAAAAGATGGCTGAGTTAGTTTAGCCGTCATTTGTACCAGCACTGCCAAGCCGAAGTCTCTCACTGGCTCAGAGCTTTAGGGTGCTTGGCGTGCCGCACATGTACTATGCGTGCACCGGTAAAGGTTTCGCGGGCACGTGGTGCTTCTTTTCAATAAACAGTCTAGCACTGAATGGTAACCCTGTGGAAACAAACAGAACACAAGATGATATAGGATGGACGTGGAACAGAGTGTAACTGGCCGCTATCGGCTTCCACCCTGGCTCTCACATTTCTCTAAGCTTGTTTAATTCTATCACAGATGTTGAAATGCAATCTGCGGAGGGAGAAAGAGTACCGCTAGGCCTACCAGCACTTTTAAGTCACGTATCGGATTGACTTAATTCTGGCGCTCCTACCCTCACTTTTATCGTGAATGAAGTAGCCAGATTGGCTACTGTACTGTGGTTAGATTGGCTTTAGTTACACGGATCGTACTGGAGAGTTCATCCGCGCGACGAAATTTCCACTTGACCACACTAGTCATCTGGTCATTTTCCGTGGAGCCGTGGTAAGAGTAAGGGTAGAATCTGGAGTGTAGGAATGAGGAGAGGCTAATTGAATCAGACTGGACTACAGTTTCACTGGGGGCTGGTGTAATTATGGCGCAGAGGCCCCTGGGGTCAACCCCACGCCGCTGCTAGCCCAATAGGACAACAGCCTAATCACAGTTTCTCAGCGTTAATGATGACTGTAATCGATGGAAATGAATTTATCGCGGCACTATTGAAGTCCTTGATGAAGGGTGCGTCTTAAAGCCCCGGTGAATGAGATGAGGCTTATTCGTCACGTGATGGGGAAAATCAGGTGTCAATTTCCCCAAAAATTTCGTCCATAAGTTCCTGTATTTGAATGACACGTGTTTAGAGTTTATTTGTAAAGAGAAAGTTCCCTACAAAGTTTTTTAATAAGAATGTGATATTAAATAAAACAATGACTCTAACATGCATGGGGAAATTCAATCACTGTTGCGATTTGCAGATTTTTCAACGACTTTCTACAGGTTTGTTCCAGCTGTGTGGATTCATCTACCCATTAAACTGACCTTCATCGTACATGTTTTGTTTTTCATCCCAGTTTGACGTTAAACAAGAACGAATAAATATAGAAATCAAACCTTATTCAAAACGTGTATATACTTTCAGTGTGTATTGTATCTCATTGAATCGCGAGCGTGTTCTTTGAAAACATTGACCTTTGACACATTAATGCATCTTTGTCACGATATGGCTGCCACATCTCCAAAAGACATAATCATTCAGTCAATGAGGCATCATAGCAAAACCCAGGTAGTCACTTTTGAGATTAAATATGCTGTGGTCGCTGTGGTATGCTGTGGTGTTCAAATCTACAGAATCTGAATTCTGCCACCCTTTAAGTTCATTATTTAGACTTAAGAAATTCCACAGAAATAAGTGACAAACACTGATGGAAGGATGGACTTGATATATTGCAGCGTGGGCAAAAAACAGAGTTTATGCATTCGCGCTTTATCTGCTGGAAATGTAAAGGAAAGTAGACATGCTCCGACGCTGTTCATCGTGATTACACAAGGCATAGCCGGAAATGGCTGAGACTTTAGTACATAAGCCTTATGGGTAATTATATGCTAGCATTGACAGTCGTACACAAGCTGAACGATGGATGGATCCGGCAACACTGTAAAAAAATGAAAATTTTGGAATAGTTCTGTTGTACGCCAAAGGCTAGAGATACATCACACGGTGCCTTTTAGAAACAGAAACGTGTCTTAATCAGAAATACATGGTTTTTACTGTAGAACTATAAATATTTCTGCCCGGCATGACAAGCACTGACATTATACAAACAAACAAAAAATCACGCCTGTAGCTTAATTTATCAAACTGAATGATGAAGTGGCCTATTGGTTTAGGTGTTGGACCTTCAGTCACTAAGACGTACGAGACGTGGATTCAATAACATTTTTGGACTCGAGTTTTTCCTTATTTTCTCCCGAGTTTTCGTGGTAAAGCAGTCGATGGTGCACTTTATGCGCGGTCTTGCATGTCTGTCTTTTTTGATATTTCTTGGTTCCATGTATATCATAGAAAGCGATATTTAAGTACATGTCATGGGCGGCATGTTAAACAGTACTGCGTGCATCTAGGTCCCAATATCTCGATGAGGACCTCCCACCGTTGATGCACTGTGTGTGTGTGTATATTATAATCATGTATTACAAAATTTATTGTGTAGTAGTGTTTTGTAGAATCAATGTCATGGAAAAGGTTAGTATCTCTGTAAGTATGTTTGGGATTTTATGTCATACTTAAACATATTTTCAGTCACATAACGACCATGAGACACTAGGTGATTGTTCATATACTAGACCTTCTTGTGGTAGGACGTGTCCATGTTGTCGCCACTTAAGTATCATACCGGGAACACCAGACATGACACCAACCCAGTCAGATAATACTGACAACGGGTCATCCAGTCCTTTTTCATTGCACTAATCTTTCAGTGCTGAACGCCATGCGACGACTTTGGTGTAACCCGACCCGGGTTTGATCTCAGGTCTCCCCGACTTGGACTGCATGTAATAAGATGAGTGTTTACGTACATGTAAAGCACAAAGCATGTGGGGAGATGCTCTGTGTGCATGATAACTACCGGAAAGTAAACAATTCACACATATTGTTTTATGTATGAAGCTGTTTAGCATCCAGATGTCTCCAACGGGCGAGCTCTTAGTGGCCTTGCTACCACATCTATATCTTGGGTAGGTCATACGTGAAACATTAGGCATTTTCCCTCCGCACATGACTTGAAATCTTTCTCGATGAGCGCATATTTTAATCTGCAGCGCTTGACTACTTGAGTGATTTATATTGACGAAGTTAATGATAGACTTTATCAGCATGCGCAGTCATTACTCTGTTACAAACACATGATTTTAGCCAGCGGTATTATTCAAAGCTCCACCAAAGTTCTCCACTATCAGTTGATCCTACCTAAAAGTTGCCAACATTTCTATCACAGATGTGGATATCAATGGGCGATCATAAGATTAGTAACAATACGACGGGTGCGGTAATCCGTTTTCAGTGACGTCCACAAGAGATAAGTTTGTTATTAGTCCAAAGTGAAACTCTATTTCAAAGTCCACCGATGATAATTGTTCATTCTAGATGCAAAACGGTGATACCTCGCTTGAGGTTTGGTAGCAGCCGTTGAAAAAAAGTATCCTCACATCGATATGAAGGTAAAATCAGTGACGCCTATAACAGTGGACAATGAAACATAATCTCGGTTCGTTTTTCGTTTTCGCTCAAACTATATCATAATTCTCCAGACTTGTCTTGTACTGGTTTAACACGAGGCCAAAATGATTTTTGGTACATTTACGTCAAACGTAGTTCTTCATTTTGATTGTGCAAAAACAGTGCGACACGGAACGTTTATGAAACAACACGCAAAAAAAAAACAAGACAAAAAAAACCAACAAAAAACAGGACAAAAAAAAAGGGCAACTAACAGTGAGAAAAAAAGCCGACAGGTTCTGACAAAAAAAAATACTCTGGCTAGATAATATGCTGGCTGCCAGATCTGATGAACGACAAAAAAGAAGCATAAATATTTTATTGCTTCCTGCAACCTATATAAATAAAAGGCTGGCTGGAAAGCGCATGATGCTTTTGAGGCGACTTTTGCCAGACTAAAATATTGGATCTATAATTTAACCAGCCTAGTACATCGCGTATTTTTGTATCCCTACAGTTGTCATGAAAAAATACTTTCAAAAATTTAACAGATCCAAGGCATTGTTGAGGTGGCGGTAGATTTGTGGGGTATGGATACAAATAATCTTTATTCCACAAAACAGAAAACCGTATCATTAGGACCGATCTCATGCTGAACGTTTTGAGCTCCCAATTTGCTTGACAGATGGTATACGAATGTCTGTTCTGACGCATGGATTCAATTTTTATTTTACCGGCTGTCGTGGCGTAGTTACTACAGCTTTTGACTTTCAATCCTGAGCCCAGTTACACAAGAGTTTGGTCCATCGGTTGGCCGAGTGTCAGTATATTAATGGGCGAGGACGCCGTGTCTGGTGTCTTCAGCGTTGTGTTGTGGACTATTGCGATTGTTCAAAAAAATGTTGAAATACGAAATTAACACACCGAAACAAGCAAACAAACTTATCTGATTTCGTCCCTCATGGAGAAATGTTTGAAACAGATGGCTTCAGACTGTTCACAGTTGTGCTTAAATCGTTCCCTAAATGCTAGGTATTGTTGACGTCAACCATTGTCCAGAGTTATTCGGCTATAAAATCTGACGTGACATCCGTCAAATTCCCTGGGAATAAAAAAAAATTACCAATTTTTGATTTCGTCTTTTGTATAATGGCATCCAGAGTGGCAGACAGCTTTTAACAATGGCTGACCGGTTTCTCGTCTGCACACCCGTCTGTCTGTGATTCTGTAGTTTGAACTTTCCCTCTTTCCTTTTGCCATCCAGTTGTAATTTACCGATCCGACCTCATTGTCAGCTTATATGATAGAAATACAAGTTATCCGGGATTACCCGTCGCATTTCTCCGACAATCGATGCTAACGAATTTACGTCCTGAGTAAAATATCGGCTCGGGTGACCCGGCTAGTCGTGTGCCATCACTTGTCATTGGTGCGATGAGGTTATAGTGCTGACGGCATACAGGCAATCCGGATAGCCGTCTTTCACTGTCTTCTTAGCACACGCAACTTTCAATCCCCCTTCTCCCGCCTAAGAAGCATATTTGCTGCATTTATAAAGAAAAACGTTGCTTGTTTCTGTGTTCATTATTTTTATTCATCATTTTTTTCCTTTTCTAGTGTTTTGGGGCTGTGGGGTTGGGAGAAGGTGGGGAAGTGTGGAGGTGGGGGGGGGCAAAAATCACTTGGTTAAAACATCTTTCTTCATCACACGGCAGATCATACATCTTGATGACAATGACAAGACACGCCAGATTCAAACCACAAGGTAACCGTTGAGGGTGACAGAGATACATCGGTTTTGCGTTTGAACTTGTTTCCCTTTTTGGACTTCCAGTTCAAAATCTAATTTGAATTTCGTGCCTGGAATATCTGAATGTTAGGAATCGTACAGGGAATTTTTGAGATTTTCCTATCTCCATTGCCTCCTAGCCTGTCTTGACAGTACGCTGACAATGCCTCCATGGGGCTGTTTAACATGAATTACATTGCAGAGTGAGTGAGTGAGTGCTAGCGGTTTAACGTCGTTCTCAACAATTTTTCAGTCATATGACGACGAAGGAATCCTTTGGGTGTATGTAATGTACCTCCTTGTTGCAGGATGAATTTCCACCGCTCTTTTATCTAGTGCTGCTTCACTGAGACGCCTTACCGAAGGCAGGTAAGACGCCCCGTCCGAGCCATTATAGTGATACGTGTCAACCAGTCGATGCACTATCCCCTTCATGCTGAACCATTGCAGAGTGACTGTCGTCAATAAATTTACACCTAACCGTCTGCAGTGAAAATGTTGATCAGTTACCTGCCGAGGATGGCTGGTTTTCTCCTGGTTCACGTTTTTCTTCTATTCATGAATTTATATCATTCGAAACACCGTAAAGTAGACACTACTCTTGAACTATTCATCTGGGTTTAAACGTGTGGGTCTCGAGTTTAGTTTAAAGTTGTGGTTGTATAACGCTTTTGACAAGTTAATCCGTTTGTCACGTTATCCCACATTTTAAGCACCAAACAAAGCTAATCTGTTTCGTATCATAGTTCGGCTAACTTATGTTGTTGTTGTACATATACAACAGAGCAAACACATGCTGGAAAAAATGATTGCAACTTTCAATACTTTTGTGTGATTCATACATACATTTTAAAACAAAGCGTTCAAAAGTCAAAAATTCAAGAAAATTTTTGGTTTTTAAGACGTGTAACCTAATCTCCATGTTATTGCTCTCAAACAGCCCTCGTCAGAACAAGTTGTACACGAGTGTTCACAACAACAAGTTGTACACGAGTGTTCACAACAACAAGTTGTTCGCGAGTGTTCACAACAACAAGTTGTACACGAGTGTATACGAGTGTATACGAGTGTGTATACGAGTGTATATGAGTGTTCACAACTGTACACGAGTGTTCACAACAACAAGTTGTACACGAGTGTTCACAACAACAAGTTGTACACGAGTGTTCACAACAACAAGTTGTACACGAGTGTTCACAACAACAAGTTGTACAAGAGTGATCAGGACAAAAAGTTGTATACGAGTGTTCACAACAACAAGTTGTCCACGAATGTTCACAACAACAAGTTGTACACGAGTGTTCACAACGACCAGTTGTACACGAGTGTTCACAACAACAAGTTGTACACGAGTGTTCGATTTTGAGACATAGTAATCATTTTTCGAGGACGTTCAGTGTAATTTATGATGCAGTAAATGGCCGACTGTGTCCGTCTGGTGTGTCTGAGATGGTGTGTCCGTCTGGTGTGTCTGAGATGATGTGTCCGTCTGGTAGATCTGAGATGGTGTGTTCGCATGGTGTGTCTGAGATGGCGCCCCATGCGATTATTTACATAACACATGGGGAAGTTTGACAGTTATTTGCCTAAGGCCGGAAATTTACACTGGGCTTTGGGTACGGTGAAACTGACCTGGGTTGTATAATCAAAACTTTCTGGTGTACGCCAGTAAACAGATTATAAGTAATTATGCTTAAAAACCGTGTAAAAATATTCTGCACAGAACAAACACATTTTAGTTGTAGTTAACCATAAAAAAGGTGAACAACAAAACATTTTTGATGCGGGAGGGGGGGGGAGGTATACAGATACAAGGTCTTTTGTCGTTTTTATGCCCCAGATTAATTGCAGAAATTCGTTTAAAAAAACAGATCGTCCATTTCATTGGACACGCTTGATTTGCAGACAGAATTTGACTAATCAAAAGCAGAAAGTTGTAATTATTTACCAAATTTACTAAGCACATGTCGTGATTGTCCATGGAAACTCAGATATGAAAAGAAGATGACCATGTATTGTGATAGTATCGCGGTCTCTGGGAAGGCATTGAAGTAGATGCTATTTTGGATTGCTAGTGAATGGTGTGAAACCGCAGACACTTTAATACCTGCAAAACTAGGATATCCACCGTATTTAGTTGGTATATATGTTCATGCAAATGTGATTCACCAAGACACGAATATCCGGATTCAGCAAAATGAATGGCGTTGTTCGCTTTGATCTCAATCTGCTTATTCCCAAGAGCATCCTCTTTTGCGGCCCTTTCATGTTAGCCAATGTTTCGGCCACTTAACACTTAATAATATTTCTCCGCCGAGGCCAGCAACGTTATTCAAATCAACAGCATTTTGGTCACTAAGAAGGACGTTCATCGCCATTGAGTTTACAAACGTGATTGTAGGTCTGTCCCCTTCGCGTTTAGGAGAAGCCCCATTAGCACGTTTGAGATACCTCCCCCACCCCCCCACCCCCCCACCCCCCCCACACTCCCTCGAGGAAGGGTAGCAAAGGCACCTAGGAACGTGGTTACAGTTCCTCGTGGAGGAAACACCGCGCAGGGATTAACCTTTTGACCTTGTGCTCAGCGTTGTACAAGAATGGATGCATGAAAAGCAATACAGCTGTGGCGCTCGTGGGACAAACGCGATACATACAGTAACTCTTGCAGGAAAAGCTGTTAAGTGCTACACAAGAGTGAACAAATCGAACTGATACAGGTTGTATGAACACGGCGCTCTTCTGGCGACATTAAAGTGACGTTTTTGTGCCCTAACGCTACTGTCCTTTTCATTATGATTAACTAGAAACAAAGCTGTGAGTAATATACGAGTCGACTAATTTGGGAAAATCGTGTAGAGAACCAACAATGTGTATGACGTGAAAGCAGTCCGTTGCAAATCAAAATTGTCACAAAATAAAATATCTCCAATCGTGTAAAGATTTTTTTCTCCAAAAAGCATGGTCCTATATTGCATAATCTTTATTCCAAGTATTATACAAGTAGAGTGTTATCCATACAAACTGTCCTGTAGCAACTTGTACGTGTTTGAACAATACTAAAATAAAACAGAAAGTCTTCATTCGTAATAATGGATAATAACTTAATTATTTATTTGGATAATTATTTGATTTATTTTTCGATATTAAAACATCGGAAATATCCGTCGAACCGCTGGTTAGAAAATGGAGAAAAACAACTTTCCGCCACCCCATTCCCAAATTTCGCACTTGATTTGATAAATACGTTTTTTTAAAAATTTGTTTAGGAACGATTCATTTCTGCGGCATTGCTCAAGGTTTTCTTGTGAGGATACCGGATGCGAAGCGAAACTAGCGATAGCAGGATTCCAGCAAGCAGCTACATTGTCCAAGAGCCAATGGACAGATAGAACAGCCGTGTCTTAGGTGAAGGATATATTCAAAGCCTAGTCGTCGATGGCAACAATCAGACACCTAATACACCTAAGCAAGCATGTATTTGTTAGCGCAAAGAAGCGATTGACGCAACCAACACTGGGCCAAATAATCGTGTGAGATATTTTCAAAGAGTCATTTATACCTAGTGTCTGCGAAATCTGATGCAGGTGTGAATAAATCTACTTACTTAAGCCTACATCTGGCAAATCTGACACAGCACAAAGCCTGAACTTCCATCGGATGTAACAAGTGACATTTGCCAATAAATCTGACGGTTGCAATCAGTTACATGCGTACACTTGCACTGAGAAGTCCGAAAGGCTGAGAGTTGCGCTAAGCATATATACTTGTATTGATTTTTTTTTTTTTTTTTTTTTTTTTTGATTGGTGTTTTACGCCGTACTCAAGAATATTTCACTTATACGACGGCGGCCAGCATTATGGTGGGTGGAAACCGGGCAGAGCCCGGGGGAAACCCACGACCATCCGCAGGTTGCTGGCAGACCTTCTCACGTACGGCCGGAGAGGAAGCCAGCATGAGCTGGACTTGAACTCACAGCGACCGCATTGGTGAGAGACTCCTGGGTCATCACGCTGCGCTAGCGCTTTAACCGACTGAGCCACGGAGGCCCCTACTTGTATTGAAGTGAATTAAAACATTGTTCCTTGAAAATTGCACCCGGCAGTTCCGTATTAACTTAAAAAACAAGCCAAACTGTGTCCCAAACCTTTAGTTGTAGTTAGCTACAGGTAAATTCATACTTTTATTGAATTCGAAACATTCTACGGTAAAGGTGCCCTGAGTGCACCCGTTTTAACTATACAAACATGCCCAAATGTGTCGCCAAGATGATGTTACAATCAGTCAGATGTACACAGCTTTAGTGGAACCAAGCTGAAAGTGGTTCAATGGTGGCTGCACTTAGCATGTAGAGTTCTACTGGAATGAAACCGAAAATTTTTTTCGGTAAACCTGCACCGAGTACATAAAGTTGTGTGGACAGGAAGCTGGAGGTTGTTCAGTGAATACTTTACTTAGCATATATATATTTGTACCGAAGTTAAGACGAAAGTTGTTTAGTGAAGGCCGCTCTGAACATATATACTTGTACCGCAGTTAAGACGAAAGTTGTTTAGTGAAGGCCGCTCTGAACATACATACTTGTACCGCAGTTAAGACGAAAGTTGTTTAGTGAAGGCCGCTCTGAACATACATACTTGTACCGCAGTTAAGACGAAAGTAGTTTAGTGAAGGCCGCTCTGAACATACATACTTGTACCGCAGTTAAGACGAAAGTTGTTTAGTGAAGGCCGCTCTGAACATATATACTTGTACCGCAGTTAAGACGAAATTTGTTTAGTGAAGACCGCACTGAGCATATATACTTGTACCGAAGTTAAGACGAAAGTTGTTTAGTGAAGGCCGCTCTGAACATATATACTTGTACCGCAGTTAAGACGAAAGTTGTTTAGTGAAGGCCGCTCTGAACATATATACTTGTACCGCAGTTAAGACGAAAGTTGTTTAGTGAAGGCCGCTCTGAACATATATACTTGTACCGCAGTTAAGACGAAAGTTGTTTAGTGAAGGCCGCTCTGAACATATATACTTGTACCGCAGTTAAGACGAAAGTTGTTTAGTGAAGACCGCTCTGAACATATATACTTGTAGTGAAATGACGATGAAAATTTTCCAGTGAAGGCTGCACGTAGAGTTTGTATTGAAATGAGCTCAAAAGTTTAACTACACTGAGCACCAAATTCCTGACGAAAGGCACAGGAACGCTGGCAAAAATGTGCAGTTCACAAATGGAATGTCAATGCATTTAAGGGAGGCGTTTGTGCACATATTTTCATTTTCTCAAGCAAAATGCAATACTAGCCATCATACTGAAGACAAATTGCACTTACCTTGAGGTATAGGTTATAGGTAATGATGAGCTCACAACCCGTCTTAGCAGCTCAGTGGCATGTAATGGATGATGTGGGGCGCTGCAGGTGCCATGCGTTTTGTCCTGTGATAGGCTGTACCGTTATTCCTAGGCACAAAGTACAGGTGAGCTGATAATCCTTGCATCGAAATATATAGCGATCCGTGTCAGGTAATTCGGTTTAAAACAGCCCTGCGGAGAAAGTTGCCTTACGTATTTTTGGGGATTGATGTCTGTGATTTCCCGAATAATGCAAAATCACATCCCAAACACACAAAACAGCGAGAATAATGAAATAATCCGAAGTGCAATAAAAGCAACCATGAAATATCCCACTGCATCGAACGGCTATCATGAAGCAATCCGTCTTATCAGAAGGTAATGAAAGAGCACACCACTGTATTAAACTATAATCATGAGGCAATCCGCTGTGTCACAAAGGTAATCACGAAGTAATCAGCTGTGTCACAAAGGTAATCATGAAGCAATCGGCCGTATCACAAGGGCAATTAAGGAACACACCACTGTCCTGAAGAACAATAAGGAAACAATCCGATATGACACAAGGGCAATAATGAACAAGTCCGGCGTACCACACCGGCAATCGTGAAACAAACCACCGCGTACCACACAGGCAATCGTGAAACAAACCACCGCGCGCCACAGATGCAATCGTGAAACAAACCACCGCGCACCACAGATGCAATCGTGAAACAAACAAGCTGTATCACAAGGACGAAACTGAAGTGACACAACACATCGAAATGACTTGTATAATTTCCCGAGCAAATGAAACAGCATGGATGGCCTCAAGAAACAATCTTCTTCCTTAAAATTTGAGTGAATTCCTAATTTGAATGAAATCCGTAAAATATAGTTGAAATGCTTTATATATTTTTACTGAGGACACGTGAAGACCGACACGAGTGAGAAATGTTTCAAAAGGAGATCACAACACAACTGACTATCAATGTGAAATGTATGGGTTTCGCATTACTTTATCCTATCTTGCAGATAGCTGCTTATACTTCAAGTCGTGGAATATAATTTAGCACCGTCGTTATTGGATGACAACTGCCAGATATCCGTGACTCTTTGAGTACTCTTTCAGAATTGGCGGATTTATGTTCAATGACCGCAGTGCAGCGGGACAGCCAAATATAGCGACATCCCTCACGTGCTAAATTAGTCTGATGAAGTCTTCACACAAATTCCAGGCTTAATTGTTGTCTTTAGAAATAAGTTACAAGCATCCGTAAACCCGACAAAGACATATTTCCTGAAGTAATATGGGAAAGCGTCACAGGTAATATTATTGCCAAGATACCAATTCCCACCTTATTCACACTTTCCGGTTTTTGGTGAATCCATGTAACACAGATAGCTCCGCGAAATCATTCAATCCACAATGAACCGATACAAGCTCACAAGGCAAAATGGTAAATCTTGGAGATGTCCAGCTATACACAGTCACAACCTTGCAGCTTGTGTTTACATGCAACACGAGTAGCTTAGCCTATGCTCTCAGTCACACTGTTCATAGATTTATGAATCTACGGGAGCCGGGACAAGAACAATCGATGTAAAACTACGGCTACCAAGTAGGACCAATTGTCTCAGAGATCTACATCTACGATGATGCATTATGCTGCATACAGAAATACATGTATGCGAAGAGCACAGATTACTTTAAACAAAAATCAGTATGTCTTTTTTAAAAAGAAACAATAAACGAATTTACAACAGGGGCTTTAAAATGATATGTTCTCTGGACGTTTTAATGCTTATCGCCTATATTCATACTGTTGTCCACTCCTAAGTGATTATTACCCGCGGCCTACGCTTTGATTTTATTTATGCTCAATAAATGTGTAACTGTCCGTTTTCATATAAATTAGATATTTAAACAACGTTCGAATGATTAAAGAGATATTCAGTTAGAGCACTAATTGACGATGCAGAGGAAATTTTGAGTTCAAATCTCCTACTGTTTCATGCTTTCCCCACAAAAGAGCGCACACAAAGGTAGATAATAAAAGAGCATCAGTAAATATCAATAAATCTAATTGCAGCTTGGAGAGATGAAAACATCCCGACTCTTCAGCGATCCATTACAGTAGACGTCCAGGGCTTATGAAACGGGATGCATGGCTTTGTCACAAGGATCCTGGTGAGATGGAGTCGTTTTCAAAGTGGATACCTGCCGGTAGCTTTTTGTCCTGCGATGAATAAATATGGTATGAATAAGGCTGGCTAGAACCGTAATCCACAAAGTACTCCAGGAAATGTAGTTGTTCTGCCACTCCAGAAACAATATCACATCGGCATCAATGCAGAAAATCCATACGTCGAGACTTTGCCGATGCTTGAAGAAACAAAACCCCGTGTTGTTGCAGGGCACGAGTAGAGTAAACCTGTCGGTCTGCCCGCCCGCTTGACTAAACGAAGCGGCAAGTGCGGGGACCAGGAAGCTAGACTCCCTGCTTTCTCCCATCGATTCAAAGGCCAGTGGTGCCAGTCGCATTTCCACGAGTTTCTGCTCTCCCTTACTCTAAGCGCCTAATCAATGCTCATCGATCGGGGATCACTTTGTCTCTTACCTCTATGCTTATTAAGAGTTAAGACACAATCATCGAACATCCTCGGCTGTCCAACGCTTGACGGAGCACTCCGGAAATGGTTGGTTAAACATCTGCTGGCCGGCGCTTACCGGATTGGCCGGATAGTACTCTCTGAACCGGAAAACACGGACAAAACTCTTGCTGCTCACCCACTAGTTATCGCTGAAACATTTCACTCATTTGATTGTTTTTATTCTCACTCCAGTACGGCTTAACTTACTTGGGCCGTCGCTTAACTTACTTGGACGTTTGCACAAAGGATTCGTAGGCGTAAGTTGGTCGCAAATCACTATGATGACGATCGTAGTCTTCTCTTACAATGGACACCATCTTGCGCGAAGGGAGTGTAGGCTGAGGTAGTCATAATTTACAACTAAAGGATTACAATCGACAAAACCATGTTGTACATATCAATATTTATATTAAATATAGTCGCACCAAAGACAACATTAAGTACAAATACTACTTTGGATAAACTGGGCATTAGTAATTTTCTGGCCGGTTTGCAAGGAAGCGGAAATTAATTATCTCAAAAACACACGCGAATTGTTCACATGTTATTGTTGTTAGCTGCTGAATCATTTTGACGTAGAACTCTTTTTGGAAATGAAGGCATGCAAAGTTATTGACTTGTATTTGTCCATTAATACAGGTTACGAATTAAATTTGGCCAAAGATCGGGATCGTGAGTCCACAAATTTACAATGGCCTAACAATTTCCTTTGTGGGCAAGTGGTGCAACTTATTTATACAATCGATTATAGCTACGATCTATTCGTGCAAAGCGTGCGCAGGCCCGCTAAATCTGCATTCTTTGCAAAACATGCATACTTTTCAAAAGCACGGAGCCGTAAAAGGAGTTGGCTGGATACTTCTGCTAACGCTTCTCTTACTACAGACACCAGCGCCACTAATAACACAAATACATCACTGCTAGTACAATTTATTATATAAGTACTCATCCAGTTTTACTAATAATATTAATATTAACTTATAATAATAACTACAGCTAATACAAACATTGTTACTATTATTACATTTGATACCACCACTGCTTCTATTTCTATTACTTCTACCACTTCTACAGATAGCGGTCTGGCAGCAACCTGCGGATGGTCGTGGGTTTCCCCTGGGCTCTGCCCGGTTTCCACCCACCATAATGCTGGCCGCCGTCCTAGAAGTGAAATATTCTTGAGTACGGCGTAAAACACCAATCAATCAATCAATCAATCAATCTACAGATAGCACTGATGCTATTACAACCTCTGATACCACTAGTGCTTCTATTCCTATCACCTCTACGGCAAGTACCTGATAATATTGCTACGGCAATAGCAGATAATGCTGCATGATTACAGCATAGAGACACAAACCAGTGCAGCGACGACAGTGTGATAGCTGGAAAATGGTCTCACGCAACCGGTCAAATGCGGCCTTTTGTCAGTTTACCTCAGTTAGGGCTTTTTGGTCTAACTATTGATGTAAAGACGTCAACAGTAGCAAATTGGCCGCCATCTAGCATCAAGGCTCAAGCAAAATTAGGCAAAAGAAATGCAGTGATGTTAATTGCTATTTATTAGACCCCACTGGCCCAGAATTACTATTGCATATTCTTTGACTTTCGAGACTCATGCTACTGTTAACACTTCTTCGGCTTCAACGGTTCATTCTACTTTTTATTGCACAATTTCTGCTATCATAGAAAACAGTTAATTGTCGTAATATGACTATAACAGAATTACTATCAATGTAACCACTATAAAACCCCTTCTACTAAAACCGCTATAGTTGCTTCTAAGACAATCACTAACTCTGGTCGTCAACACTGATATCTCTTCAGTGGCCCGAAAGCTTTTTCTGGGAGGTTTCTTTTCTTCTCCTTCTTTCTTTCTTTCGTCGGCTCGAACCCGACTGCTGTTTCTGCGATTTTTTTTTGGCTGTTCAAAAAAAGAAAAAGAAATACTTCAACCCGATCTACTTTTCTATAAGTTTTTCTTTTTTCTTGGGCCTGCTTAAGAAAGTCTACCTCCGACTGCAAAAGTGAAAAAAAGCACATTGAGAAAAGTTGTAATATTTAATTGAATAAGATTGAACACCATTTACTCAAGAATTGTGTAAACACTATAGGTTACACAACCGCAGTCAGATTTGTGGATGACTGCGGATAAACAAACGGGAGAGCGTAAGGGTAAACCCAACGAACATTGGCTTTAGGTTACACTAGCGAACATTGACTACGTACCTTTAGGTTACAATAGCACATTGATTTTCCTTACTTTTTATGTCAGTAACTTTGTGAGCTTCATCCTCAGAAGTGTATATCCCCTAAGTTTCGTGTTGTACCATGGCATACCACCTCATGACTTCTACTTTTCTGTTTCACGTATCAAGAAATCAACCTAGCTTGACTACTGTTTTTGAGATGTTGTGGCTGAATTCCCAGGATTTTGTTACCTTGTTAACCCCCAAAGGTCTGTAGTAAAACTGGGCAAAAAGTTTTTAGTTCTATCCAAAACAGACGAAATTCTGATATATATTTAATTAAGTAGCAGTGAAGATTATAGTACATCAACAACCGAAAATATCTGTGTGGCATTATTATCCAGTCAGTGCTCCTTCACTTTTTAATGCGAAGGCAAATCTTGACCCATATGCTCGAACTGCGCATGCGTAATAGTACCAGCGATATCAGTATAGCTGTATACAGTAACAGCAGCAGAAGAAGCACATGTATTTGTAATAAAATTAGACCCAGAAATAGCCGTAGCCGTAACCGTAGTTGTAGCGTTTATTTATTTATTTATTTGGTGTATTACGCCGTTCCCAAAAATACTTCACTTATACTACGGCGGTCAGTATAACGGATGCCTGGGGGGGGGGGGGGGGGGGGGTGGGGAGGGTAGAGCTCGGAAGAAACCCACCATCATTTCCAGGTTGCTGTTAGACCTTTCCAGCTGAAGAAGCTAGTTTGTTCTGGACTTGACCTGACAGCAAACGTATTGGTGAGAAGTAGCTGTAGTAATCGTCGTAGTAACGTAGTAATGGGTAAGTAACGAGACAAGTCAGATCAAGAGATGTTTTCTTCGCCCGCCTCCCTGCTGAATTACAGTCGGGGGATCCCAATCTCCCGTCCCGTCTGTCTCCCAAACTGCCCGACGTGTGTGAAACATACCCGCCATGAGAGTGACGAGAAGGTCTTGACAAGGCCGGTATTCTCGGCCAAAAAACGTCCATATAACGTTGGAATATAAGCTGTTTAATAGTGAGAAGACTATCGGTGAATATGTCTGCATTACTTTCCGATCGATCTAAACTGGAACCAGATATAAACCCAAGGTCCTTAAAGAGTGGACGGTAAGGGAATCTCTAGAGAGCATTTTATAACGGTTTTAAGTCCACGCTGACTTCCTTCCCGATAGTAAGGTGGAAGGCCTGATCGCAAAGGTTGTAGGTTTCCCCCGCGCAAACACCCAACATAATGCTGGCCGTCGTCATATAAGTGAAGTATTCTAGAGCAACACCAATCAAATAAATAGATGTACGGTTGTTCCAAGAAGAAATGTGTCACTCATTGTCCATATAACACACATGATGCAGTAGACGTACTTCTCAATTTAAGAGCGCGCAGGTGCACTGCGGCTGTCAGTACATTGACCAATAACTGACCTTCTCGAATCCTTGTTTTGCTCTTAGTGTCAATAGGTTTGTCGGGTACATTACATCCATTGTATGTTACAACATTCAGCCCTTTAGAGACTAAGTTGTGGTAATGCATTAATAACATTTTCTCTGTAGCTCTATAGACATATTCAACGGGAATGTTTTAGCCCTTGTCGTTGCTGTTGGTATGGGTGTTCTAGCTTCTTGTTCTTAAGTCTAGAATGCATTCTTTAATGTAACCAGATATCCGCCCCTTTGTCTTATCCTATACCAATCGAACATTATTATACTTGTAAAATATAAAGGAGAGCACAAAGAACAAGCATACAGCAGTGACGACAGTGTGATAATTGGCAATTGGTCACGGGCCTTACCCCTGAAATCCGGAATTTCATCTTCCCTCCCTGTTTGGGAATATGCTTAAAAAGTGGCCACGTAGACATCCCCTTGGCTTAAGCAGAATTGAGTTAAAAAGAATGTTTCTGTTTGCCCGCCGCCCGTAAGACTGACCAGTGTCCATGACATAAAAATATTATTCAGCGCAGCAGTGAAACGCAATAATCCCAGGCGGATTGTTTTGACCTAAATAAGCTATTACCTTCTATGGTTTAAAACCAGGTTTCTCCTGCAAAATCATTATTGATGTTGCTATGATTTGTGTCGGAACATACAGACTCATAAATATTTCAAATTATGGTTCTGCCGTTAGCGTCTGCAGTCGGCTGGAAAACGCTTACGAATATTTCTCATAATATGTGCCTTTTATTCTGCTACAAGGCAATATGAGGTTTTCCAGCATGAGCAACAACATCAGATATAATTAATGTCCCTTTTTAACAATAACAACAACAACGTGGCGGCTTTGATAAGGAATGACTCCGCGCTTTTACATATCATTTTAGCTATACCCGTACATTTTAATCTGTGTAAGTGATCTCTCTGTGGACGTAGCCAGCTCTATGTGTAGGAAATATGCAGGATCACTGGCAGCACATAGATGTCGTCGCCGAAAGAACCTGGTATGGTAACGACTAAAATCATTAATCGTGTGTTTCTTTATTCTGGTAGTTTTCCTGAGTATGGCGTTATAAAATAGCAATGGGTATTCTAAAGTGCAGGTTTAGTAGGTAGAATTTAAAAGTGGCAAAACACGGACACGCCTAAAATGCAATCTGAGTGTCAAAGAAATTATTCGTAGACCAGCTGCCAATCAAAATGGATCTTCTATTTCGACAATCAAAGGCAGGTTCCCAAAACAAAGTTCAGCACAAACCATCAAAGACGTAAGAAAGTTTTATAAAGTGCGAAATTAGAACGGATTCCTGCAAAGGGGACAGTCAACAGTATTCAATAATGGTGGAAAGACGCTCGGGATGTTCTATACGAATGAAAAAAATCAGTATTCAAATCGTGGATAAGGCTTGAATAGTCTGCTAAATACGGTAATGGAGTCAAATATTGCCCTGAAAAATACGCTCTGAGAGAAGTCACTACCGGCTATATCCGGAAAAGAAAAAAAAACCAAGATGGCTGACAAATGTCCGTTTTGTCTCCACATGACAGCTTCAAAACCTATGATTAGAAATTATATGACAAACAGGCAATCGATATAATACGTGTATCGTTCCCGAATGTTTCTTTCACTTTTAATGATTTCCCTTCACTTCTATTGGATTAATCGTAAATGTATCTTCCAGCTGTCGCGAAGCATAAATCACATCACGACATTGCTATTTTACGCATTTGTAGACATTATTTCAGCTCGTACAAACAGTGTTTGTCCATATTTCGAACCTTAGAATTTCCTTGAAAACATAAAATTATACTGAAAAAAATTATAACAGGTGATAGAGTATATTAGATGAAGGTTTTACAATTAGTTTCGAGCATTTTGAGCACGTATAGATATTGTGTTGATTCTTCCCTTAATCTAATGACTTGCCCTAGTATAACAACTGTTGTAGTGAACGAGCCCCATCCGGTTCTGAGGCATAACGTTGTCATAAATAGTCTTGACATTCTATCCTTAGATTTGGGTCGGGACTGAATGACTACCAGGTTGTCTTTGTATTGGAGGATTGCAGGGTAGAATGGTTTGACCAGACAGGGCTATGTGCGGACGTGACGGGATGAAAACAAACCAATCAGGCCGCGAAGTTGTCCACAGTTCACTTCATTGACTCGGTCATTCCCACTACACACCTACACGCTAACCGCATTACAACTCTTGTTGGGATCGTAAGAGGTAATATCTTGCAGAAAACTACGGATGGTCGTGGATCAGCCACCCCCCCCCCCCCCTCGGCAAACCCTACTTCCTACTCCTCCACCACTCTCACACCCCCCACCGCCACACCGGGTACTGGCCGAATCCCTCCCACCTTAATGCTGGTTGCCAATGTATAAGTGAAATATTCCTGCGTACGTCTTAAAGCACCAATCTAACACATAAATAAATGATTTTGTACCACAGGGGTTGTACCACAGGGGTTGTACACATTGTACCAAACCTGGCCCATATTCTGTCATTGCACTTACACTTGGGAATTGTCAAACCCAACTGACAAGCTTACTGACAAGATTGATTTTTAAGAGTTTTGATCACAAGTTTATTTAACTAATCGAGCTTACACTCTTTGAAGTCAGAGGTAAATTTCCATTATATGTACTTCATATGACAAAATTATTGCTATAATTAAGTATTTACATGAAGTGTTGAAAGTACACACACACGAAAATAAACTGACAAGAGGCCACACTTCAACCTTCACGTGTGACGATTTGCCTTGTATTGTATCACACTGTCCTCGCTGCTCTAGTACACTCTCTGTACAACCTTCACGTGTAACAATTTGCCATGTATCACAGTGTCCTCTCTGCTCTAGTACACTCTCTGTGCAACCTTCACGTGTAACAATTTGCCATGTATCACACTGTCCTCGCTGCTCTAGTACACTCTCTGTACAACCTTCACGTGTAACAATTTGCCATGTATCACAGTGTCCTCTCTGCTCTAGTACACTCTCTGTGCAACCTTCACGTGTAACAATTTGCCATGTATCACACTGTCCTTGCTGCTCTAGTATACTCTTTGTGCAACCTTCACATGTGACGATTTGCCATGTATCACACTGTCCTGGCTGCTCTAGTACACTCTCTGTGCAATCTTCACGTGTAACAATTTGCCATGTATCACAGTGTCCTCGCTGCTCTAGTATACTCTTTGTGCAACCTTCACATGTGACGATTTGCCATGTATCACACTGTCCTGGCTGCTCTAGTACACTCTCTGTGCAATCTTCACGTGTAACAATTTGCCATGTATCACAGTGTCCTCGCTGCTCTAGTATACTCTTTGTGCAACCTTCACATGTGACGATTTGCCTTGTATCACAGTGTCCTGGCTGCTCTAGTATACTCTCTGTGCAACCTTCATGTGTAACAATTTGCCATGTATCACAGTGTCCTCTCTGCTCTGGTACACTCTCTGTACAACCTTTACGTGTAACAATTTGCCATGTATCATAGTGTCCTCGCTGCTCTAGTATACTCTTTGTGCACCCTTCACATGTGACGATTTGCCATGTATCACAGTGTCGTCACTGCTCTAGTACACTCTCTGTGCAACCTTCACGTGTAAAGATTTGCCATGTATCACACTGTCGTCGCTGCTCTAGTATACTCTCTGTGCAATCTTCACGTGTAACAATTTGCCATGTATCACAGTGTCCTCGCTGCTCTAGTATACCCTTTGTGCAACCTTCACATGTGACGATTTGCCATGTATCACAGTGTCCTGGCTGCTCTAGTACACTCTCTGTGCACCCTTCATGTGTAACAATTTGCCATGTATCATAGTGTCCTCGCTGCTCTAGTATACTCTCTGTGCACCCTTCACACGTGACGATTTGCCATGTATCACAGTGTCCTCGCTGCTCTAGTACACTCTCTGTGCAACCTTCACGTGTAAAGATTTGCCATGTATCACACTGTTGTCGCTGCTCTAGTGTATTCTCTGTGCAACCTTCACGTGTGACGATTTACCATGTATCACACTGTCCTGGCTGCTCTAGTATACTCTCCTTGAAACCTTCACGTGTGACGATTTGCCATGTATCACACTGTTGTCGCTGCTCTAGTATACTCTCTGTGCAACCTTCATGTGTGACGATTTGTCATGTATCATACTGTCCTCACTGCTCTAGTATACTCTTTCTGCTGCGGCCTTTCTATGTTATCTTGGGGAGTAACAACACACTAAACAGTAAAGAGATCTGTTCACAAGAATCAGCACGTCCATCAGCTAAGTCTGAATATTTGCGAGGACATCGGTTTTTGAGTACTGCTTTAAGTGCTATCTAATTGTTTGTTCCGTTTCTAATGGATTTTACCGTCGTGAGCTATTTTACAAAGTGGAAAAAGTGGTCACGGCACCATCAATTAGTTAGTGTGGTGCATGGTATGTTTATGGGAGTAGAGCGGTTGCTGGTCGGAAATCGATCCGGAAAACACCTTATGAAAGTGATCAATACATACGGTATGAGCAAAGCAGAGTACATGGAAAGGAATATAGAGAATTTTACAGAATACAGCCAAGTTTTGAATCAGTGGTTGCTTCTGAAAATTAGACATCGATAATGCAAGATACGGAGAGGTTAGAATACTGACAAAGGAAACTAATGACGCACATGGCTGAATCAACTTTATTTATGTGATCTGTGTTTTACGCCGTACTCACGAAACGGCGGCCAGCATTATGGCGGGATGAAACCGGGCGGAGCCGGGTGGAAACCGACGACCATCCGCAGGTTGCTGATAGACCTTCCAGTAAGGCCGGAGGGCTGAATCAATCATCCCTTCTTCGTAGTAACTTTCTATTTTGCTTATGTATCGTTTATTTATTGAAGTCATCGACGTTTAGTCGATAATGTTTCACTTAGACGGGTGGAGTTACCTTTCTGGATGTAAGCCACCCATTTCCAAACATAAACCACCTTTCTCAGTCGCCAATCACCTAACTGGCTTAATGACTGACGCAATAGCTGTATTCGATCGAGCGACGTGATAGCATGGACAGGGCGAGAATCGCCGCAGACAGCCTAACGCGTTATTTATCTGGCTCATACAATATTAGACGTGACCAAAACACGACGTTAGAGTGATAGGAAATCTAGGGTCTAGATGAAGGGTGTATTCATCTTTACCCCCAAAACTTTTGTTGAAATCCTGATGCATTTGTTTTAATAATTTTCGTGACATTTTCTTGGGTAATATGATACTCGCTGGATAGATCTGTTACTGTAGATTATAAGTGATATTCTCTTAATATTTATCACCAATGACTTCCTAAGGTATCAATAAACCGATTATTTAATGCCAGTCCAGTCGTTAATATGTTTTACAGACGCACAAGGGACACACACCTGTAATAAAGGTGTTTTGGGGTGTTGCATGGAATGTACAAGCAAACCATTTATAAATTAACTTTAACAGAAAGCCTGTTATTTGAGTAATGCAAGAATATATTCTGTGTCTGTAACAGGCTGTTCTGTTAAGCATAACACACATAATCTATTAATTCAGTTCAAAGATTCTACTAGGCTAACAGGATGTTATGTTGAATTTGACAGTATATTATGTTATAGTAACAGAATACATTTCGGTTAAAATTTATAAATTAATTTTTTGAGCCTTGTTCGCTTTATCTATAATGCAAGTCGACAATGGTGTCGATGATATACACTGCATATTACATGTTGACAATGATGTCGATGATATACACTGCATAATGCATGTTGACAATGATGTCAATGATATACACTGATATATGCAGTGCAATATGCAGTGTCACTGCTATCGATGATACACACTGTATAATGCGTGATGACAGTCATATCGATGATACACACTGTATGATGCTTGTTGTTACTGCTGTCGATGATACACACTGTATAATGCGTGATGACACTGATGTCAATGATACACCCTGTATAATGCTTAATGACAGTCATATCGATGATACACACTGTATAGTGCTTGTTGTTACTGCTGTCGATGATACACACTGTATAATGCTTGATGACACTGATGTCAATGATACACACCGTATTCTACTTGGCGACAATGATGTCAATGATACACACGGTATAATGCATGCTTGTCATGGAAAATCTTTGACTACATCTTTTCTAAAGAACGACCCGAAAGCCTAAAATTCTATACTGTATGTGCTACACGCTCTTCTTGTGGGAAAAAACACTCAGAAGGGCAAATTCCTAAGAAAGACGGTGTGATAACGACCCCAATTCCGTGATTACGTGTTACCTGAGGTGGAAACTGAAGCCGGCACTCCATGATACAAGAGGACGGAGAAAGGCGTCTGATTAAAGACAAGGAATGCAATGATAGAAATGAGCCCAGCCCGCCATAGGTTCTTAAGTGTGCATTATAAGAACAAATCTAAACGTCTTTGTTTTTACATAAAGAAATCTAGATAGAATGGAATGGCTAAAATATTTCAGGACGTTTTTTTTTAATGATTGACCGTATTTACCAGGGTATAACAGGGAGTCAATATCATTCCACCTACATTCTAAAACAGCTTCAGACTAATTCCTCAGAATTTATGGCAATGAAAAATGGTAAGAAATTCCAAGGCATTGTAAAAATTGCTATAGATACGGAATTAAATAACAGAATCCATGCTAATAAGATTTCGGTCTAGGATTCATCATGTCCCTAGACTTGTCCCATTCTTGTAGACGTATCTTAACTGTCTGTGATTGTGGGTGATAGGGAACCGGGCAGGGCCATCCCAAGTTGCTGCCGGACCTTCACACGAAGGTCTAGAGAGGAAGCCAGCATGAGCTGGACTTGAATTCATAGATACGGCTATAGCCTCCTGGGTCGTTGCACCGCGCTGACAAGCAAATCACCTCACGGAGGCCCCACTAATATGTAACAGCAATGTGTCGTGATCATACGTACAAAACAGATATAACATATAGTTAATATTACGTGACGGCAAAATATCTGAAGGATTGATGGATATAGTTATAATTAAGTAAAGCAGATACTAATTACATTTATATCTATTTTGGATCTTTATTTTTGGTTACCATGCCGTAGCCTGACATAGATTTGCCAAACGACCATAATACAACAATACGCGATGATTTTGCTTCTACACTCTTTGTTAGTCTCCAGCCTCAACAAACCAGACCACCTGTGTATAAAATAAAATTGTTCTTATGCATCCAGTATGCCATAAAACATAGCCCAAAAGAGCCAGCTAAAAACACAGCCCAAAAGAGCCAGCTAAAAACATAGCCTAAAAGAGCCAGCTAAAACATATCATCGGAAGAAAAGCCATCATAAAATGTGATAATCAGAAATGTGGGAGCACTTATAAAGCATACAGAGATAAGCACCATTTTGCTGATACTTAATCTGTCCTCCAGCGCGAGGTTTCCAGCGTGTGTCTGTAGCCGATAAATATCGAGTCGCGGAGAACGTCTGACAGTGATGGAAGAGGCACTGGCCTATTTATGTAGGGGCATATTCAGTGTTATGTCTGATGTCAGCTGATCGATTAAGACTCTCAGAGCTACACACTTACAATACAGCTTACCTAGAATACTTAACACCAAATAATGGGCTCTTGTTTTCAAGGTATACTTAATGAGCAAAATATACTAACAAATTTAGCGGCCTCCTTGTAAAACAGAAATACCTCTACGATTACAGGGAGCTGTATTTGCCTGCGTGCAAAAGTTGATATGCACGGTATGTTTGCGTAATAACGTGACGATGTAGTTTCTCCACCTCAGATGTTTCCGGGTCTTGGTAATAATAAGCAGAGGAGATCACTCGTGTCGTAATTTATGCCGTTTTACATGAAGGTTAACCGAGATCACCTTTCTGCCACCAATATATTATGTATCTGAACGGCACAAAATATGTGGGAAAGCTGGTCTCATGGTTACCAATGGCAGGTTTACTTTCCGTGTAACTGACCGCTGTCATTTGAATGATGTACTATTAAGTACGCGTTAGATCAGTATGAATAAATCAAATAAATACCGGTTAGACATCTGAGTCGTGATCTGAGTCACGTGGCTGGGTAACCAGTGTGTCAAAGCCCACCCTTAACATTGTACATAATACTCTTTCACGCTCGACTGAGTTCTGTTATTTTCACCTCAGACCTGCGAGTAATATGCCCTACTAGTAAGCACCGTTACACTATTGTAACGTGTCCTTGTTTGACCTTCATGACGTCACAATGTATCATATTAAAGAATGGTTATCTTAGTCAAATGCTGAGTAGACGTCAGGACGAATATATTCTACTGGCATACACGCCCATTGTCCATATGGTCTATAATCGGATACTCTTCGGTGCAGCTTGGCAAGAGCCTGTTCCCAAACTGAAAGTCTTCCTGCTTGAAATTAAACATTCTAGGTCAGGGGTAGAGTGAGGATCGCTAACTAGAAACGATGAAAACAGAGGCAGGCAATCAATCATGCGTGGATGAAGAAATGTGGTTAGAAAACAATGGATAATTACATTATACTTACAAATGAGTTACTTGTGCAAAAAAAAGAAAGAAAGAAAGAAAGAAAGAAAAACATATTCAGTAATCAAGTTTAAAGCAGTCAATATTTCACGACTGAATTTATTGGGTAGAAAAGAGAGAAATCAAATCGGGCATAAAGTACTCTAAACATAATTAAGCCAATATCTAAAGCCGAGTTTTTGTTCACTTTCATGACCGACAATTGATACGTTGTGTTTTACTTGTTTGTTTGACCGGATTTTAATGCCGTACACAGAAATAATCTAAATATACGACGATGTTGTTGGTTCTTGCTGAAGTAAGCCAATTATAACCCGGTTAGCATTCTGATAAGGACTCACAAACACAATTGCACAAATACAAAACTGAGGCTCAAATCGTATGCATGTAGTAAACATATCTTTTATTTAACCAGGTCTCACTTTTTGGCCATACTCACAAAATATCCTAACTGAGAAAGTACACAGACGGCCTTTGAGTATGCGAGTATGTTCTAATGTTCGCTTGATAACACATAGATATATGAGAGAGTGCCATGGCCGGTTGTGGCGGTATGGCTAAGGATATTTGTCTCTCAATAGTTAGGACACACGAGGTGTAGTTCAACCCCAGCTTTTGGACAAAAAAAACTGCAAATCCCCCTGCTTCCCTACTTTCACTGTGGCGCGAGCCTTGCTTACGACAACGCTCGAGTGATTGATTGTGCAGTCTTCCGTGTTAGAGGATTAAGTGACAGTCATTTGAACCTAAAGCGATTGGACAGAATACCCGTGGTTTAGAAAAAAAACCTTATTTTACTTATTTCTTTTATTGTACTCAAGAATATTTCACTTATACGACGGCGGTCAGCACTATGGTCGGAGGAAACCGGGCAGAGCCCGGGGTATACATGGCGATCCACAGTTTGGTGGCAGATCTTTCCACCATGCTGGTCGGAGAGACAGCTAGCATGAGCTGGACTTGAACTGACTGATGAGAGGGGCCCGGGTCATTGTGTTGGGATAGCGAGCTACCTCCCTCGGTCACGAAGGAGCCAAGTAAAAATCTGTTAGCATAACGTAATAGCGCAATACAGTTTCTGTTAGAATAATGCAATAGCACATTACAATTTAATAATACAATACAGTTTATATTACTATAATGTAATACTGCAATGTACATTCAGTCAGTACAATTCAAATACATATAACGGTGTCTGTCATCATAATGTAATAATACAATACAGTTTCAGTTACCATAATGTAATACAGTGTAGAGCAATACAGTTTCTGTTAGTGCAATTCATTTACATATTAATGTTTCTGTCACAATAATCTAAAAACACAAATAAAGTTTCAGTTAGCATAATGTAATACAGTATAGAGCAATACAGTTTCTGTTAGTACAATTCAATTACATATTACAGTTTCTGCCACTATAATGTTTAAACACAATATAATTTCTGTTAGCATAATGTAATACAGTGTAGAGCAATACAGTTTCTGTTAGTACAATTCAATTACATATTACAGTTTCTGTCACTATAATGTTTAAACACAATATAGTTTCTGTTAGCATAATGTAATACGCTGTAGAGCAATACAGTTTCTGTTGGTACAATTCAATTATATATTACAATTTCTGTTACGATAATGTAAAAACACAATATAGTTTCTGTTAGTATAATGTAATAGGGTGTAGAGCAATACAGTTTATTTTAGTACAATTTAATAACACAATACAGTTGCTTTTACTATAATGTAATAACGTAATTTATCCCATAATTTGCCCGTGTCAGTGATATAACAACAGTGATGTCAATATTCCACACGTTAAATAAATAATCCCAACATTTGATGGATCACCTTTCATTGACAAGATTATCAAGGTTATACAGTGAAAACGAACTGCATACCGGACTACTTCTATTGCTTGTCACCATGGGGGGGAAAAAACCAGGCTGGTGATCACTTATGGCACACGGACAGCAGTTTCTTTGTACCAAACTGTTAAGTTTTGGGGATACTGGATAGGAATAAAATTTATCTTCAGGAAATGTAAAAAATAGCAAAGACTGGCGAAAGAAAATGAAGCGCTTGAAATCTGTAAGCCGGTACCGGTACTCACAAACGGTGAACTCAAGTTTAATCGTCAACGATAGCAGCATGCCTCGGTATCATATTTTCACGAAATAAAACACTTACTAACTTAACTTTTACTTTGTAGAGCACCAAAGAGTTGTCTCATGTGTATAAACTGGTCTGCAAGTGATGTATCTCAAGACTACTCTTAGGTCTAGTCCATTCTGCTCGGCACATATATACATGTACTTGGTCACACTGTTACCTTTTGATTCGACATTACGCCTACCATCACACGGAAAGTCCAAAACATAACCAAAATCAAGCCCTTTGAGACATCTTAGATACCGTTTTGTTGCATTCTCCAAGTTCCGCGATGGTTAGTAAGACCAGCAAATAAGTGTTGAGGCGAATTAAAACACTATATCGGGGTATTTCGTTCAGTACGATTTTCGAAATCACCGCTCCTTGCACCTTACAAGTCATCATCTGACGTCATAGAGATACAACCTCGATTTAGCTGACAGATTTGGAGCCAAATGTTTCTATAAATGAGATGTTATGAAAGGTGATGTTTCCTAAAACATTCAGGGCTGCTCTTATAGCACACTAATGGACTGTGTAATGTTTTCTGTTCACAGAAATCACCGGTTTCTTCAGTGTTTTCTAGACCTATATTTAGTTGAATGTGTGGTTCGGCTCCAACCGGTTAACATACATCGATATCAAAGCGCATCTCATTTACATTCTTGTCAAAACGAACAGACGTTGTCCTTCTCCATTGACCTTCAAAATAAATTATGGGATAAATTGGATAGACAATTCGTGACCCATACACCACTCGTTTAATAAAATTGATATAATGGGTCACTCATTGTATATCCTCTATCTAATTTCTGCCACTGTAATGTAATAACGCAGTGTACATTATGTTAGTACGAGTGAATTACACAATAAGTCTCTGTTGCTATAATGTAATGACGCAATGTACATTCTGCTAGTACGAGTGAATTACACAATAAGTCTTTGTTGCTATAATGTAATGACGCAATGTACATTCTGTTAGTACGAGTGAATTACACAATAAGTCTCTGTTGCTATAATGTAATGACGCAATGTACATTCTGCTAGTACGAGTGAATTACACAATAAGTCTCTGTTGCTATAATGTAATGACGCAATGTACATTCTGCTAGTACGAGTGAATTACACAATAAGTCTCTGTTGCTATAATGTAATGACGCAATGTACATTCTGTTACTATTACGAACCCTGCCTTTAAACATTGTATAAAAATTTTTATTTGCTTCTGACTCAATGTCTGACGTAGATTTTTCCTTCTGTGTGCGTTATAGCCTGCACTGTAATTCATTCTAGCGTTCTCGAGCCTCCCCCATTGTACAAAGAGTGTACACTCTGGAAATATCTATCGGCGTTGTCAACATGTTTACGATTAAACCAACCAGAATTTTCTTCTTGTTAGTCTACAAATATGAGCGGCGGAAGTTTAAAGTTCGCAGTCATGTTTACTGTTCTCAATTATGTAAAGGATTTTACTGAGATATCTTCTTTGACGCCTTTCGACATTCGTCACTTATACTCCATTTTCTGTACATAGCACTTTGTGAGCTTTTATTTTGCACTTGCTGTTGTGCAATTACGTACATTTCATCCCAGTTTACCCTGAAAGTGACTTTATGTATATTTTCGATGAGTAAAACATACATCGACAGCTCGGCATTACGGACGCTACTGTCAACCCGTCTGCCCTGAGAAGTTACTCATTCACATGCGGTTAAACCATGGACAGATTGTCGTTTTTCAGACTGTCATCTGTTGATTGGAGTATTCCCCTTAAGTGTAGATTCTTTATTTAAGTGGACTCACTCGCCTTTGGAAGCTGGGATATGCCATCCGGATTTGGATGCTGTCATCTGTAAAAGACCATATATTTTTGTTATTAGTTTTATTGTTTTGTGTATTATTGTGAGTTGTATTATTTATCTATTTTGTTCAAATATACGTATTGAACCCATGCAAGTGTCTTCGTGTTTTTGTGGAAGCCTATAGCAGATTTGAAAGTTAAACAAGCCAGTTGTTCCTCATGTTTACTCTCTGATAATGGTACCCTTACAATTAGTAAAATTGAATTACACAGTACAGTTACTGTTACAATAATGTAATAATACAATACAGATTCTGTTACTATAATGCAATAACCCAATACAGTTTCTGTTACTATAATGTGTTACGACCCAAACTGCCTGTATTATAAAGAGACTTATACAAATATAAAAGTACTTAAGTTTAACAAGAAAAGATAGCAGTATCTATACAAATAATAAAGTACTTACATGCACAACGGTGTCAAGTGCAAACGGACGCATATATTCCACAATATATACCACACAGGCAAAAATGATCAGAGGCAAATTCACAATTCACAGTATAACTGAGTGTATGACGAAATATACACAACATTCCACAGACAGGGTCCGTGTACTAGTAAGCACTGTGTACACAAGAGCACGAATCAAATTCTGGAACATTCTAAGGCAGATGCAGACTGCAGGGCGTGATCTCAGCGTATGTAAACAGTGGCAAGCTAAATTTAGAAGCTGACGGCAGTCGTGCACATAACAAATGTAATAAAACGATACAGTTTCTGTTACTATAATATAATAACACGATACCGTTACTGTTACTATAATGCAATAACACGATGCCGTCTCTGTTACTATAATGCCGTAACACGATACAGTTTCTGTTACTATAATGTAATAACACGATACAGTTTCTGTTACTATAATGTGATAAGATACAGTTTCTGTTACCATAATGTAATAACACAACACAGTTAATGTTGCTATAATGTAATAACGCAATGTACTTCCTCTTCGTAAAAATTAATTATACCATAGAGTTTCAGAGCGTATCGACGAAACACTCCCACCATAAAGTTGGCCGCCTTAACACATTTTTGAGTATGAGATTTACCACCAATCAAATAAATACGTAAATGACTCAGTGTGGTCAAGGAATTCATCACTTGAGAGAATGCTGTGGTCTGGAACGATCAGATCTTACTCCATAGATCTTAGCAAGGAGGTCAAGAGTTCGAATCCATTATTTTCTGTTTTCTTCTGTATGTGTCTTGGAGTCAGACGTATTACACATATCCCAGGCAGTGGTCAGCACATATATGTGAATACCGTCACAAAAACCAGTTATTCTCAAATCGATTCGCCGTTCACAGCTTTCAGTACAAAAAATCCATTGTAATCGTGTGGGTTATTCCGCCATATGTCAGCTACAATGTATACATCTCACGCCCGTTGTTTCCCTATGGCATATTGATTGTACATAAGTGTAATAAGATAACACAGTGTCTAGGGTGTATCGGTGATAAAAAGGGCCATAAACACACACATCAGCTTTATGTAGAGCTCAGATAATGGGGTGGTCTGCAGTTCTCAGCTCGTGATTAATAGTGTCTGTCGTGGAGGTGAGGAGTTCGAATCCATCTCTTCCTGGTTGCTAGTTTCTTTACGTCCAGGACGTTGTTTCAGTGTTATATACCAAGAAACGACTGGCATATAGAGCTGACTGATGACATAAAGGCGAAACGGCCAATAAACATGCGTATACATGTAAAGTTGAATAAATCAAAGCTTGGGATTTAACATCGTGCTTAGGAATTTTGCAGTCATGTAACGACGAGGAGTCATTACGTACATACACTGTGTCCTCTTGTGGCAGCGCACATCTATGAAGGCCACTTATGTATCATGCCGAAGACACCGTGTTGACATGACACCCCACCCAATTAAATTATACTTACATCAAGCCATCCAGTCGTGTTTTCTAGCTCTAACGTCTTAGTGGAGAGCGCCAAGGGATGCGGCAACAAGTACCATTTTCAAAATCTTTGGTATGACCCCACCGGGGATTGATCCCAAGGGATGTCCAGGAGATTGACATCGATGTCCAGGAGAATGCCTGACAGTGATGGAGGAGGAAGGAACCTCATTTCCACGCTGCTAAATTCAGAGATACGCCTCGGAACAGCTGATCACGTGACAACTCTGTTGCTGTACGGACACTAAAACATAGGGTTGGGTGCAAAATAGCGATTATTGCATCACCACGCACCTTTTGATTGATTCATTGATTTCTATATTTAACTGGTGTCTTACGCCGTACACAGGAGTAATCTAAATATACGACGATATTGATGGTTCTTGGTGAAGTAATTCAAACATAACCCTGCTAATATTCTGAAACAAAGTGTATACAAAATGCTAATATTCTGACACAAATTGTATACAAAATTCTGACACAAAATGTATACAAAATGCTAATATTCTGACACAAAGTGTATACAAAATGTTAATATTCTGATACAAAGTGTATACAAAAACAATTGCATTAAAACTAACCTGAGGCTCAAATCATGTGTATGTAGCAAACATCTGTTCTATTTAACCAGATCTCTCTTTTTTGTCATACTCACAAAAATCCTCAGAGAAAATACATAGACGGCTTTTTAACGTAATGTTTTAATATTCGCGTCAGAAGAGGTAAATACATTATACATTTACATATGTCATGTAGTCACAAAATGGTTAGGGATATTTGTCTGTTCATAGTTAGGACACACGAGATGTGAGTTTAACCCCGATCAACTGCAAACCACAACCCATCCCTACCCCCACCCCTACACCTACCCAAATCCCTACCCTACCCCTATACCTACCACTACCCTCACCTTAAACCTAACCTAACCCTAACATTAACCCTAACTTAACCTTAACCCTAACCTAAAGCTCATCCTAACCCTAACCCTAACCTAACCTAACCTTAACCCTAACCTTACCCTCACCCTAACCTAACGCTCATCCTAACCCTAACCCAAACTCTAACCTAACCTTAACCCTAACCTAACCTTATCCCTAACCTAACGCTCATCCTAACCCTAACCCTAACCTTAACCCTAACCTAACCCTAATACTAACTCTAACCTAACCTTAACCTTAACCTAACCCAAACCCTAACCCCTAACCCTAACCCCTACCCCTTATGTAACAATCCAATGTATTTTTGGTTAGTACAATTTAATTACACAATACTACTATGTTGCTGTAATGTAATAACGCAATGTACATTCTGCTAGTACAAGTGAATTACACAATAAGACTCTGTTATTATAATGTAATAACGCAATGTACATTTTGCTAGTACAAGTGAATTACACAGTAAGTCTGTCACTATAATGGGACTGTACACAATACAGTTTCTGGGCGTAACGACAGAACACTGAGTTTTCCTCCGCCATCATACACAATACAGTTTCCGGGCGTAACGACAGAACACCGGGTTTTCTCACACCATCATACTGGCTGCCGTCCTACATTTTTGAGTACGGGGATTTAACACCAATGAAATGACACAGTTTACATGTAGACGTCAAGCAATGCATCAGATTGTTAGAAACTTAGAGGATGCTTTTGTCTAGAAAGATCAAATCTTAATTCCCAGATGTTAGCAAGGGGACTGAGAGTTCGAATCCAGACTCTTCCGTTTTCTTCTGTGTGTATCTTCAAGTCAGAGGTATTACTCATGCCCCATGCAGTGGTCTGCATATATTGTTGAGCGCTCTCAAAAAGGCGGATTATCCTCAAATCGATTTGCCTTTCACAGCTTTCAATGCAAAAAAACCCACTGTATTCGTGTGGGTTATTCCGCCATATGTCAGCTACAATGTATACATCTCACGCCTGTTGTTTCCCTATGGCAAATTAATTGTACATAAGTGTAATAAGATAAAACAGTGTCAGGGTGTATCGGTGATACACAGGGGCTATAAACACACACATCAGCTTTATCTAGAGCTCAGATAATGGGGTGGTCTGCAGTTCTCAGCTCGTGATTAATAGTGTCTGTCATGGAGGTGAGGAGTTCGAATCCATCTCTTCCTGGTTGCTAGTTTCTTTACGTCCAGGGCGTTGTTTCAGTATATACTAAGAAGTGATTGGCATACAGAGTTATACACAGTTGACTGACGCTATAAAGGCGAGACGTTCAATATACATGCGCATAGAATGAATTAATGCAAATGAATGAAAGCTTTGGGTTTTTAAGTCTTACCTAATAATTATTCAGTCATATAACGACAAGGAGTCATTAGGTGTGTGTACACCTACTGTGTGTATCCTATGCATCTATACTGGGTCCCCTTGTTTCAGAAAAAGTCCATGTTGACAAAATGAAACCGCAAGTGAAATATCATGCCGAAGACAAAACACCAGATAAGACACCCCAACCACCGGGCAATGGATCATGTGTTCTTGCTTCAACCCTTAGTGCAGAACGCCAAGCGATGCAGTAATAAGTATCATTTTTGAAGTGTTTGGTATGACCCCGGATCTCCTGACTTCAAGGTCGATGGTCTAACCATTAGGGCACCGCAACGGACCATATACGTAAAAAAATAGACCCTGTTATCACAATCATGGGGAAACTATGGAAGGTGCAATGAACGTTAAATCGTTTGCGGTCTTTCCTTAACAAAGTATCTTGTCAGAGGGTAGCGTGATTCCATCAGGGGAAAACCGTCGATGCCCAGGAGAATGTTTGTGACTGGTGGAGGAGTAAGGAATCTCAGTCTTGTCTTGGTACAGCTGATCACGTGACAACTCTGTTGCTGGACTGACCGTAATTATCATTACAACACACGCCTTGTGTGTCGTGTGTCATATAAGCATAGTCGCCATGTTTGAAATATGGGCTTAAGACATTTACGAAGAACTCTTGATGCCTGTGTTATACAACATAGCATGGTCTTTATATAGAGACGTTTTGATGATGGATATGCAATGGTCAAAATTAACCAGTTAATTAATTATTGCAATTATCCGTGTTTTAATGAAAAACGTGACGTATCGGTGACCCGAGCAATAGTTCGATTTATTTATGACGTCAAGATTCTTCACAAAAGCAAACTGTTAATCATTCAAGATATGCAATAAAATAAAATAATAACTTTCGCATATATAACCCTCTCATTGCCTCCGATGACTTCACAATTATTCAAAAGCAAGTTGCACGCTGGGAAATGGGCGTGGAGAGCAATTTGTTTTGAAATGGCTGCATCAACAAGCCATTAGAACAAACTCCACACAGTGACACAGTCTACACTACTGTCATTGCGAATAAATTGCATGGCTTTCATTTGTTAACATCCATCTCTAAATGATAATACCGTGAAACCATATAATATAAAAGATAAAATAAAATTCCTTTATTAGGGCTATGTTATACTAAAACGTGTAAACAATATCAAATATGACAGTGTGCGTAACAGAGTTTACAGGTAAGTCGATGGAAGTTTAGATAACTTGTGTCGCCCTCAGTCAGATATGTTGAACGCCAAATATCCAGCATGCCTCTGTTTTTTTACTATGCCTGACGTCACCCGAGACATTGAGTTCTTGCCGTCAAAACTGAGCTTATGGACTGTATCATATTATGAATTAAAAAAAAAATGTTCCAAATTCATTTTCCGTGACTAAAGGCAAGTTTGGGAGCAAGTATGACGGATTTTACAGAGAGCTGAATACAGACGACACGCTAAAAGAAATAGATTATACAAGAGGGAGGGAAAATGCCTCATTAACGTAAACAGCATGCATGTTATGTCTAAATTGCTGTATCTCGCTCGCCAGTTCATTTTTCATCCACTTGAGCCATAAATATGATTTATCCGTTATTTATGATTTAAACGCCCACGTTTCCTTACCACATATTGAAGAACAACACCACCCAAATCTCAGAAAAACATTTCCCTTGATCCAGACATCTTCTGCCAGTGTGTAATCTGTTAATGGAAGCTGACCGCCTGAAGCACGACGTTAGGGCAAAGTGGTTATACATCACTAGGTCAGGTTAACATGGCATTAGTTGTTATATAATACGGTAAACCAAATGTTCGCGTAAAGGTACGAGTCAAGGAAAAGCTTCGTTGCATCAAGCGCACGTATAACCAGATTACAGGCACTTAATAATTATGACAAAGAGTCTTTTTCGGATCATCGGTTAAAGCCAGACTCTTACCTCATCCCAACGAGACTTGAACAATGAAGTCGATGTTTGTCACTTACACACTGAAAGGTTGTTTTCTTTTTTCTTTTCTTTTATTCGCTATAATACAACAAATAATACATACAAACATTGAATACATACACTTAAAAAAACAATGAGTTAATTTTGACAGAAAAGCTGTTGTCTGCGTGATGCTAGAGTGTAAATATATACTGTTATTGCAGCAGATTATTCTGTTAAATATAACACACATATTCTATTAATTCAACATAAAGATACTATTAGACTAACAGGGTATTATCTTGAATATGAAACAGTATTATTTTATAATAACAGAATACAGTCTAGCATCACTCATGTCACATCATTTAACATTTTAATGTTAAACTGTCTTGTGCTAACCAGTCGTGATATTGCATGCACTATCTGTATGATGATGCATGTGAAACGAGGAAACTGATTTGCAAAGAATCAAAGAAAGAAGTGTTTTTAAAGATGGCGAAAACTTTGCAGATATGTTAACTGGACGTATAGATTGAAGTATACGGCTGTCAAAACGGGAACCGTGTCGCTAAGTACCTAGAAACACTGTCCACTCTATATCTGCGCAGTTTGATCACTAAACGTTTCCTATTCACAGTACCAATGTTTGTTTGGATATGACAATCGTGATGTAAAAAAGCGCGTTCAAATATTGTTAAGCATTAGAATATTTATTTGACTGGTGTTTTTACGCCGTACTCAAGCATTATGGTGGGTGGAAACCCACAACCATCCGCAGGTTGCTGACAGACCTTTCCACGTACGTCGGAAAAGACAATAATGTACCTGGACTTTCCGGGTCAATAATGGCAAGATCAATACCCCAAGGGCCCTCTAGATCTATACCATTTCCATTGTTCCGGAGGTACAGTTACCAACTTGTCTTGCTGCATAATCTTTAGCTAATGCAATGCACATATAGTGTAGGTCATGTGTCGGACGTGTGTTATAGCTCGCGTATACCATGTCAAGTTGTTGCATGTCCTCTTGTACTTTCTGTATGAGCCCAGTTGACGGTCCAGTTGTCAGTTCGATATTCGTCTCCTAGCGGTGAAATGCGGACTAACGCAATGTATATGTAGGACGTGTGGTGTAGGTTACGTGTAGGACATATACTGTAGGTCACGTGTAGGACACGTAGTGTAGGTCACGTTTAAGACATGTAGTGTAGATAACGTGTAGGATATGTAGTGTAGGACATGTAGTGTAGGACACGTGTAGGACATGTTGTGTATGTCACGTGTGGGACATGTGGTGTAGGTCACGTGTAGGACATGTAGTGTAGGTCACGTGTAGGACTTGTAGTGTAGGTCACGTGTACCAGATACGGCGGAAGAATTTCCAGGCGTTTGCTTTTTATTAGTGTTTTAAAGAATATCAAACCGTTAAATGGCCTCTGGAGTCACATCTGAATATCGAGCCGTGAAATAGCATCTAATTTCATATCTTGATATCAAACCGTGAAATAGCATCTAGTGTCATATCTTGATATCAAACCGTGAAATAGCATCTAGTCTCATATCTTGATATCAAACCGTGAAATATCATCTAGCTTCACATTAGAAGATCGAGCCTGGAATCAGTAGATAACACTCACACCATTTGGTTATGTTTGAATTTAAGGGTGTCATGCCGAACAAACTAGACCTGACATCCTTTCCCACCCAGTCACATAATACTGACACCGGATCAAACAGTACTGTTTCCTTGCTCTAACATCTCAATACTGACACCGGATCAACCAGTACTGTTTCCTTGCTCTAACCTCTCCATACTGACACCGGATCAACCAGTACTGTTTCCTTGCTCTAACCACTCAATACTGACACCGGATCAACCAGTACTGTTTCCTTGCTCTAACCTCTCCATACTGACACCGGATCAACCAGTACTATTTCCTTGCTCTAGCCTCTCAATACTGACACCGGATCAGCCAGTACTGTTTCCTTGCTCTAACCACTCAATACTGACACCGGATCAACCAGTACTGTTTCCTTGCTCTAACCTCTCCATACTGACACCGGATCAACCAGTACTATTTCCTTGCTCTAGCCTCTCAATACTGACACCGGATCAGCCAGTACTGTTTCCTTGCTCTAACCTCTCAATACTGACACCGGATCAACCAGTACTATTTCCTTGCTCTAACCTCTCAATACTGACACCGGATCAACCAGTACTGTTTCCTTGCTCAAACCTCTCAATGCTGCGCAGCCAGCGAGGCAGCAGCAGGTATCATTTTAAAAGTGTTTTTATGACCCGATCCTGGTTTTTCCCCACCGCCTTCTAACAAAAATGGTCAGAAATGTATCGGAATAAAATTGTGTATGTTCATCCCTACATTTGCATCAGTATATCAGGGAAACAGGCGATAACGTGGACACTTACAAGTAACTACAAGACCCGTGGAATAGAAACACTAACAGCCGTGCCCTTTGGCCGCCTTCATAGTACCGCAATGAGTATCTTGTCAACAGTAGAAGGTTATCAAGGTTTGCTTCCAGATGATAATATCTACAACACTTACCCATGTTGTGTTCAAACGGCACCGGTATATAACTAGGGACACCGTGAATTTGATGCCAACAGCTGTTCCACTAACCTGTCTCCCTGGTGAATTCTAGTCGGGGAATTCCAGACCCGCAGCCATTCTCCCACACTCTGCCCGACCGGTGCTGTCACAGATGTGAGACATATCCTCCAAAGTGAGTAGATGTGTTGACAAGACCCGACTGTTGGTCCCGTCCAGAAAACGCCTATTTACCGGTGGTAAATGAACTTTTTAATAGCAGAAATCTAGATTTGGGACTTATTTGTTTGACAATCGATACCGTCTGAAACGAGCAATATACATGTGTGTTAAGCCTACAGAAAGTGGGTGTGATGATGAACTGCAGAAGAGGGTAGCTACCTTAGTGAATTTCTAGGATGTTCCCTTCTCATCATATATTTATTCATTTCATTATATCACATTTTATTTTTTGAAAATATTTTACAAATACTCCGCCCTCTTTAGTTTGTAGCAATTCCTGTGGACTTCGATGTGACAGAAAGAAACATGGCATAAATGGAGCAAGAACTGCTCAAAAGCAATTACAGTGGGACGACAACTTATTCATATAATACATGAGTACTACGTCACCAGTTTGCCCACACATAGTCATCACAAAGGCAGGATGAGTTCAAGTCTGGCTCATGCTCGCTTTCCCTCCGGCCGTTCCTTGGAAGGTCAGTCAGCAGCTTGCGGATGGTCGTGGGTTTCACGCGGGCTCTGCCCGCTTTCCGCCAACCATAATGCTTGATGCCGTCGTGTAAGTTAAATATTCTTGAGTACGGCGTAAAACACCAATCAAGTAAATGAATAAATAAAGACAGGAATGAACAAACGAAACGGAGTTTAGGTGCAGTAAAGGTTCCGCAACACGGGTTGATCTACTCCTTACTGGATGACTATGTACGGATTTGCAAAGTTATATTAGCATTATATGGCTGGTGATTTGTATTGATATTATCTATATATTGTGTGGACATGTATTCTTAGAACTAAGATGATGTGTTAAGTGTAGTCATTGCAAATTGCAATTTTACTGACAATTGTCAGGGAGGCGTGCCATTAATACATAGAACAAATCCTTGAGACGACATCGTTGTTGTTGATTTTTTTAGTAACAATTAGAATGGCTTCTTTAATAGCACTTTATTTGTAGGTGCTAGGAATGTGTACAAATCCGACCTTAGACTGAAAATTTCTTCTTCCATAGCCGTTATTGTTGATGGGGATGTTCGAATGTTCGAATTGTTCGAATGCCCTCATGCATTGTCTAACATTCTTTGAAGACAACTTGCATTCCGCCAATATGATATGCATATCTGTTTGTCACTGGCAAGAATGTTAGTAACTTGCCAAAGGTCTGTGGTTTACGAGGTGAAACAGCAGTTCTTTTTTTCCACTCATAAAGCTGTCCAGCATCTTAAGGACACTCGAATAAATATATATCTTTTAGTGCACATGGACAACTGACGCCTTCTCGTGGCCAGCTTAAACCTTATCGTCACCCAGTTTCAAGGTACAAAGTCAAGAGATCCGGTGTCAGTTGTACAGAGATACAGATATATATATATATATATATATATATATATATATATATATATATATATATATATATATATATATATATATATATATATATATATATATATATATATATATATCTGTATCTGTATATTTTACACCGCACTCAAGAATGTTTCACTTATACGACGGTGCCAGCATTATGGTGGGAGGAAACAGGGCAGGACCCCGAGAGAAACCCACGACCATCCACATACCATATCCACTTCCATACTGTGGAAGCCAACAAGCTATATGAGATAGTTTACCAGAGTTTCCTCTCTGGCTTCTTTCACAACCTAGATTAAAATTTGAATCACGTATACACAAGCAGGCAGATAGGAGGATCAGAAATAAGACGGAGAAGGAACAAAATACACACGCGAACATACTCATGTAACATGTGGGCCCGAAATCAGAAAGAAACGAAGCTGTCCACACCTGAGGAAATATAACTCAGGTTTGGACCCGGTATTAGAGAGAGGGGAAAACCAGTTCTCCTGAGAAGATACTCATCGGTAATGTGAGGACCCAGTATTAGAAAGAGAGGAAAACCTCAATGGTACACCTCAGATGTACCTCAAGTATACCTCCAGTACACATTATAGGGTACACATGCGCAATTCGGGCAATTGGGTCCAAGATTTCTTTCAAACTGAAGTGTGAACGAGCACTGAAAAAACTGGATAAAACTGCCAAAAAGACACACTATAAATTTATGCCCTGCTATTCTGCACCCAGTAAAAGTATGTCAGAATTTTATTTGTTTTGGATAGAACTAAAAACCTTCTGCCCAGTATTATTACCCACCCCATGAAGGTTGCCGAGGTAACAAGATGTCATGACTTCACTTCCAGCAACCACAGCTCAAACAAATGACTCTGATGCAAAGTTGATTTTTGATATGTTGTACAGACTCCAGACTTGTACAGATATGTAAGTGCAACTCCATGTACAGAAATGGCATGGTACCACATGAAAGTTTAGTAGGGGATATATATTTTTGAGGTTGAATTTGACAAATTTACTGCATAAATAGTAAAGGAAAATGAAAGCAAAAAAATCAAAAAACCCAATTTTGCCTGATCACCTTTATTGTGATAAGGTCAAGTTGTAAGTGTCTTAACTTAACTGGACTACTTTTCGGGTATTTACCATGGGTTATTCCCAACCATTACAACCCCAACCCTATCAACCCAACACCCCCATCCCCATCCTGCTATTTATGCAAAATTTCCCCCTCACACTTATAAGGCTTGTATTTCCAAATTTCATTATCACAGGTGAGTGTAACATTGCATTTATTTGGCCAAAACTGTTTCAGGATGTATATAGATAGACGTAGCAAGCTATTTTTATCACATATTCTGAAACACCTACATACATGTATGACACTTAGTATAGCAATGCACAATTATGTATTGCAATTCTGTTCTAAGCAAAGTCACTTAAAACATGCTAATGCTGTGTTTCAAAATAGGTCTGAAAGGTGATCTGCTTCTTATCTTTGATGAAATTTGATTAAATGCTCTGTCTGTGCAACAATAATAATACAAATTTGTTTAGCTTTTTAATTCATTTCCACTTGTACAAGTGGGAATAGGCTTGGCAATTCTTACATAACTTCTGCGCAGCTGGGGAGAAGTGGTAATATTTTAGCATTTATGGACAACAAGTGTTGCATTTTAAGGAAATACAAGGTAAATTTTCATTTCTTCAGATTTTTTTCGACAGAAAATAAATTTAAAGCCCGATTTCCGAAAGTCAACCTATCCTATAGTATCAACTAAGATGGACCACTACCCACAGCCCTGAAGTGCCAACTTCACATAAAGATATTACTGCAAAAAAATTTAAAAACATTGTCCTAATTATAGGTTAGACATGCGCAATTTGGGAGGTGTGTCACATATTTACCTCCGAACTGAAGTCTGGGGGTGATTGGATAAAACTGACACAGAGGCATTTTGTTGTTTATACACAATACATTTTTGCCGTGTTACTTCGTATCTAACATGCCTTAATAAAATACATCAGAACTTTATTTGTTTTGAATAGAACTGAAAACTTTTCCCCTAGAGATAAGACAATGTTATGATTTCACTTTCAGTCACTACAGCTAAAAAAATGGTAGCTGAAAATATTGTAGACAAAAGCGCAAGTTACACTGTACATATGGTGGTATGGCAAGATACCATGCGAAAGTTAGGTTATATATATTTTTGAGGTTGAAGATTTACTACATAGTTTTTAAGGAAAATCAGTCCTCTTGTCTAACCTAAAAGGGTAAGGGATATTTCTCTCATTTACTTTTTTCTTAGGAATTAAAGCTACATAACACAACAAAAATTACTACATGCACCATGTTGACTATATGTATTGTCATGTGTAAACTGTGACCTGTTTTGCTCAGTGACACTCCTGATTATGCTGATTTACAAGCCTCCATTACTAAAAATATAACTACCCAGTCATTATCTACATGTATTTTGTTTGGAAGAAACCTGACATTGATGTTCAGGACAAGTGAAACAGACTGTGTATAACTACACCAAGATGTAAGCTTGTGACAGATCACTGACTACTTTGCAGAAGAAGCTATACATACTGAATTAGCCACACTGCTGACATTAACTAAAACATCTATGTGCAAATTGGTCAGTTTGTTTAAAAAAGACCTAATTAAACAGTCTGTTTCAACAAATTATAATATGATGGAAAAGATGTAATGAATAATTACGCAATGGCACAGGAAGTGGTTATCATATCACAGAGAACAGGAGGCAGAGTTGCAGAGTCACCCGTTACCAGACGAGCAGACACAGACACAGATCCAGACACAAATCCAGACCCGACATCAAACCCAACCCATGGCACGAGAGGCTCTGTCACGATAACATCCCTGACCTTGTACATTACCTGATTGTTGTTACAGTCCATGACTGTCAGCGACTGGTCATCGCAGTCCAGGTACAGACCCAGGCGATGAGGTCGTATGTAAGGTCTGTACTGTCGATAGCCAACTTTGATCTTACCACCACAGGGTCTATAACACCTGACCATGTCACCACGGTACTCCATCACAATGTACCAGGAGTTACGGCCAGGGTCTGTCCTCCCCCTCATACCACAGCTCTCGTGTCTAACTCCTACACGACAGACACAGCCAGATGAACAGATGATGTGTACCTCCCAGTAGGATCTGCCCGTCTGGTAACGGCCGTCTGTCATAGCTCTCCACCACGTCCCCCAGAACACGCCCTCAGCCTCTACTACAGAGCCACTGTCAGTAATTCTCAGCTCACGGTCATCTGTCTCTGTGAATCTCAGCGTCGGCTCTGCAAAAACACAACAAAAGCAGCGTAAACAACAGCAACCAATAAACACATGCTGTTAGACTGAGGTGTAAATACCTGTACACATACCGTGGTTTTACTTTCCCCACACAATCTCTTAGGATAAAATGACATATATTTCTGACACGAATGTAATTTATACACAGATCAGCCAGTATAAAAGAGTTGAGCTTCGAAAAGAAATGCATCCATCACTAAATGACGGGTAGGGTACGACATAGAGTAAATACTGGGTTAAAATACGGACTTTTAGCACTCAATATGTTGTTTGAAACATATCCCCTACAACAACTACCCACAATTCTTTATGAAGCTGCAGAGGGCCTGTTGTCATTCGTGGAGTATCATGCTACAGAAGCTGTCTACCTAGTAAGGGAGGTAACTCGCCGCACGTATCTTGCCAAGTGACTTTCTTTGCCACAATACCCCAAAGACTATTTATTCCATCAGAATTATTGGTAGTAAAGAAGTATTGGATTTAGTTTTCTTCAATCGATTTTTTAAAAGAGAGTTAATGTATTTAAATATTAAAAACAAACTTATGTCAAGTGAGGGAAAACATGTAGATAAACAATTACTTCTACAAAGGCGATCATACCTTGAATCTCTACTCTAATATTAATAATGAAACAGATATGAGGATTTCTTTTCACTTTGAAAAAACTTTTTCACTACATTTCAATCTAGCAAATAATGGTGAGTTTTTACTTGCATGCCTCTTTCATTAATTAATTAAGAGAGAGTCACATATTCTGTTATCAGTTATATGTTAAATACCACAGGTCTTGACACAAATGAATAGGTTACAATATGTTATCTTTGCCGTCCTAACACTACACCTGCTGATTTGTACACATGAGGTAAATATCACTCAGGGGTACAATATGTTATCTGTTCGGTCCTAACACTACACCTACTGATTTGTACACATGGGATAAATATCACCCAGACAATCAGGGTACAATGTGTTATCTGTTCTGTCCTAACAGCAGGCCTACACCTGCTGATTTGTACCTCACATTAGTCTGTGTCTACTGGGCACATCCTACTGTATACCTCGAATTAGTCTGTGTCTTCTGGGCAGATCAGCAGTACTACTCTATGCCTCACATTAGTTTGTATCTTTTTTTGAACACCCTAATGCATGCCTGACCGTAGTTTGTATCTCTTTTGGACACATCAATGGATGCCTGACATAAGTTTATGCTTTGTGCACACCCCAATGAATGCCTCACATTAGTGCCTGTGTTCTGTGTACACCCTACTGTACACCTTGCATTGCCCTGTGTCTTTTGCCCATACTCTACTGTAAACCTGATATCAGTTTGTGTTTTGTTCACACCCTAGCGTACACCTCAGCGTACACTACCTGTGCTTTTTGTAAACCCTTCTCACTTTCGTTTCTCTTTGAATACTGATCATTTTCTTGGCGCACCCTGCTGTATTACTTCTTAAAACAGCGTATCGTGTGTTTTGCACACACACACAGCTCTATGACTTCTCCATTATATGATTGTGTCTTCGATGCACGTACCAGGCGTTTATATCCTGTGGGCATCTATTGTATACCTTTTATACAAATAAGAACCTACTTGTAACATGTGGGTGTGACTTTTGTCCACCGACTGCTGCTTCTACGTCCTGACTTTCTTGCACTGTCTCTTTTACTGTCACGTGTCTGGGGACAACAACGTCATCTTGTACAAAATCTAGAATCTTCTGTTTGCTAACCTCATGTTTCTCCAGATCTGCTCTTATCTCATTCAGTTGGTCGTCAATTCTGTCAGAAGAGGAGAGAAAACAAAGAGACACACTGGTGTAGTAATCTGGTGTACCACGCAGTTATGAGGATGTCATGCTGTACTATTCCTAGTAGGTTAGATCGGATGTTTGAACACTACGTATATTTTCCACTTGGGTCATGTTTTGGACAACTACAGAGCTGGTACTCAGTGTTATCGAAGCACCTTTGCTGACAATAGTCACGTGCATAGAGAGGCATAACACATTTATACATACGTTTTGGAGAAGCCCGTGGAACCCTGTCAACAAACAGAATTGAAAACACATATAAAATCATGTAAAGATGATAACCGAAACTGAGATACTGTAGCTATACTTTCACCTCAACATGTAACAAGAACACACTTGTAATTGAAATGTCTTACCTCTCCAAGTACATAGGCACCTTTGGCTTTTACCTCAAACATTTAGACCATTCCCTGATCTATTATATAGTTCACAGCAGCTATCTATTCCGGTTAATTCCATGGTGTTTCATACAATGCAATTTTCACACAAAGATCCGTTCATATACAAAACTTGTTTTTGAAAAACGGCGTACAATATATTTTGACATTACATATTACTTCTTTCTTGCTTTAATCCGACAGTGCTTCGGTTATGGGTTAAAACATGGACAGCGACAAGAGGGTACCACTGAGCAAAATAAAGGTGTTGAACTCGGGATCTACAACTTTAGTAGATCTGGCAGCATGAGATGGATTTGAACACGTGATCACAGTTTCTAAGGATGTTTGGGTCATGGGTAACATCTGGAGTTGAGGCAGCTGAACCAGTATTAGAGATTGTGCATGTTTGATTTACCTGTAAAAACTCGACGTCCACTGAGGGCTAACAAATCTTTGCATGCCTGTACCATCCCCTCCATTTCTTGAGCCTGTAGTTGAAAATGATTGAGTATGGCGCTACATTCCACACTCCACTGGGAATAGCGGGAATTTATACCATCTAAGGAATCCTGCCTCCAGGCTTGTAAAGCTTCCAAGGCTGCACAATAAGCTTTCTCTACCTCCTGAGTGTGAAGTTCCTGGTTTCCTGGCGAAAAGAAAAATCATGTATTACCTCATCCAGACCTTTAGAATTGTGTGTTCAAGAAGATAAATATGTATGTGTTACAGGGCTGTAACGTTGGTAATATAGAACTCAAGGCACGTAGTTCGGTTTTTTGGCATTTACTGTCATACTTTTGGGCTATATTCTGTCCGTATATGTTCTACGTTTAGTACGTGATACTTTCAGTACGTGATTGACTGTTAACAAAATAAGCGACAGCATTTACATGTCAGCTTTACATCACACATTCTCCGTTATAACAAGCAAGAAACAGTACAATAACATATATGCTAATCAAATACATGATCAGTTATATAAATTAGAACAAAACAGATAAAGTAAAAACGAAGAAAGAATATTGAAAGAATGGCTCGAAAACATTTGCATTTCACTGCGTACGTTTAACGTTATTTTTTATCACATTCGTATGTACCTCAGAAGAAGGGGAACAGCTCGGAGTTAAACTATGCAAGGCGGAAAATGAGTGCACAGTTAGGCGAGAGCAAGCCGTGTCACGAGGAAAAACTATTTACTTTAACGCAGGAAATTTACGCCGCTCACAGACACAAAATATATGCGGCTTATACCCAGAGATATACATGTAAATATTTGCATGTTACATTAAGACAATAATAACTGCATACCGTTTTTTTTCTTTGGGCTTCATTATGTTCTTCCGTTTTCTAGCTGTCTATGCTAGGGATTCGCCATGTTTGTGTCTAACATTCCACGTTCAAACAGACCTAAGCAACACCTGAGGAGATATCCTCCTTTAGTCAGCTAGCTTATGATACGTGAAAACGCATGCGCTAAAGCTAAAACACAACACCTGGCTTTCACAAATACAAAAAGGCATTTTGGCCATTAAATACCCAGCCCCAAAATTGTGCAGTATGAAACGGAGCAATTTTACGAAAAAAGATTAAACTAACCTATTTGCAAGTGCATGTTAACAAAATTTTCGCAACTGAAATTGATGATTATGAGAAAACACAAAGTTATCACTTAAATAAAAAAAGGATAATACTGTAGAAACGGATACAGTATACAACATGGCTAGAAAGCGTCCTTCAAACTGATGTGTCGACTAGTCATCTGCATTCTGGACTTAAGAATTGTCAATCTCAGCTTCTAAAAGTAAACACAGTTTGTCCACTGGTCGCACTATGGTTGTCGATTTTGTCTTCACGGTAGCAGATCTCACGAATCCATATCTATCCTTCGTGGTATCCAGAACTCTGCCGAGGCACCAATACTTCTGTGGTGTGATGTCGACAACGAGGACCAAGTCATCTTTCTGTAAGTTTCGTCGAGGTTGGTGCCATTTCTGTCGTTGTTGCAGTAAGGGCAGTTATTCCAGAAGGTATTCCAGAAGGGAAGTTTCTCACCCGGTCTCATGAAGAGGAGATGTTACGACCCAAACTGTCTGTATTATAAAGAGATGGCTTGTTCGAAATACACGACAGTTTAGCCGCACTAAAAAGTAACCAAAACCAGCAGATTTTATTTTACATCAATTTATTAGGTTTAACAAGAACAGATAACAATACTTTTACAAATACTAAAGTACTTAAGTTTAACAAGAAAGGATAGCAGCATCTATACAAATACTAAAGTACTTGTACAACGGTGTCAAGTCCAAACGGACGCATATACTCCACGATGCTTAAAAATTGCACAGAGGCAATATTCATAAGAGGGAAAATCCACAGTATAACTGAGTGTATGACGAAATATACACAAAATTCCACAGACAGGGCCCGTGTAGTAATAAGCACTGTGTACAAAAGAGCACAAATTAAATATACAAGTTCAGACTGAACAAGTGCTCAGTGGAGATAGGATATAACAAAGCCAGAGGCTATAAAGACACCAAAATTCAGCACAAAAGGCCTACTAAAGTAATACACAGCGAAAGCATCCAAAAACTCTCAATAATTCTCCTTTCTCCTCTTTTCCTGACCTGCTTTCATAGGTCTTATATAGACTGGTGGAATTTCCTCGAATAAGAAAATTCTTGAACACTTGTTGTAAACAAACAGGCCCCCAAACAGAGCGTATTCTGGAACATCCTAAGGTAGAGGCAGACAGCAGACCCTGAACTCAGCAGACCCTGAAGTATGTAAACAGTGGCAAGCTAAATTTAGAAGCTGACGGCAGTTGTGCACGTAACAGACCTTCCACACAAGTCGAACGAAACGCTCTCAGATGCCTCCGTGATGCGAGGCCATTGGTGGATTAAAGATCCACTTGACGTGTTTTTGTTGCAAGCAGTTCTCAATCTTGACCTGGTCCCACTTCAAGATCTCTTCGCGCAGCTCGCGTTCGCATCCCATCAAACTGGTTCCATTATCCGGCCGAATAAGCTCAACCGGACATCTTCTTGCTATGAGTTGTCTTAGCGCACACATGCAGGAGTCCGTGTCCAATGAGCAGGCCATTTCAAGGTGCACGGCCCCGAGTTGCAAGGCATGTGAATATTACTCCATATCTCTTAAAGAATCCTGACCTCTATTGGCCCAAAGTTATCCACCCCGACAGACGAAAATGGTGGCTGGTTCGACTGTAATCTCTCTGGTGGGGGGGGGGGAGGGTAGAGATCCGCCATTTTCTGATAACGTCAACATGTGACACACCCTTTAACGAGCTTTCTGATGGTCGATGGCGCTCCGATGATCCAATATTCTTCCCGGGCAGTGTTCAAGATGGAGTTTCGTCCCAGACGACCCACTTTCTTGCGAATATATTTCAAGTAAAGTGAAGAGATGCCATACCTACGAAGAATTAATGGATGTCGAGCTTCATAAGGGATGTCTGCTTCACTCAATCGCCCACCAACTCTTAAGAAACCATCGACGACGAAGGGGTCAAACTTGCGTATTGGACCTAATTTTGGAAGGCCTCGTTTGCTTGTTTTTTTTTGTTTTTTTTTTATCTTGGTCAGTTAGTATGTCAATCTCTCTGGAAAAGTGTATCCGATGAACGTGTCGGATTAACATCTCCTAGGCTTGTTTCAACTTGAACTCTGGAAGATAAGTAGTCTTCATTTGCTGTTTGATTTGATTTATAGTTGCAGGCTGCTTTTTCTTTGCCGCTGTGCATAAGATCAAACCTTTGAATCGATCAACTGCGACGAGAACCCAACCCAAGGTGGATTTCAGACGAAGCAAGTCCGAGCAGTGGGTGACAAGATCATTAAAGACAGATGATGATTCAACTGACAACGTAGTTGCTGCTGTTGTCTTGACTTCAGGATCCTCTTTAAAAAGGCTTGGCTCTGCTGCGACCTGTTGAGACCATTCTGCTCGTTGATGCTTCAGCAACTCTGGACCGTTAAACCAAGTTTCATCCTCCTAAAATTTGTCCAGATGAGCTCCACGTAAAACCAGGTCAGCAGTATTTAATTTAAACGGGACAAGTCTCCATTGTCGCAATTCCCAGCCATCTCTAATAACAGCAATCCGGTTTGCCACAAACGTGTGGAATCTGGTGCAATCGTTGTTGATGTAACGAAGCACCGCCATGCTATCCGTCCAGGAGGTGACTTGATCGATAGGGTAGTCCAGCTCTCGAACTATACCTCTGCTGAGACACACTGCCATACACGCGGCTGTTTACTCCAGGCCTGAATTGAGATTTTCTTGAGCGGAGCTACTCGGGTTTTGCTCATTACGAAAGTCACGTGTGTGTTGAACTTGCCGTCCCTCAGTCTGAGATATACAACCACTCCATAACCTTTCTCGCTGGCGTCCGAGAATACGTGAAGCTGGTACGACGTAATCTTTTGAAGGAAATCACCTTTATGGCACCTTTCAATCTGAATGTTGCTAAAGCGCGGGAGTTCTTCCAACCACTTTTCCCAGCTTTTAAGGTTCTCTCCGGTCACTGATTCGTCCCAGCCGATGTGTTGTCTGGAGCAGTCTTAGAGAATAATTTTCCCAATTAGTACAAATGGTGCAGCCAGACCAAGGGGATCAAACACGGAACTAACTGCCGATAAGATCCCTCTGCGAGTGTAAGCCTGATCACGTCCAAGCTCATTCTTGGGTGCAATCTCAGCTTAACCTTTATGAATTATTGTCTGCATGAAGGTTTTGTAGTCCTCTAGATACTTAGGATTTGACTCTGTCTTAGCTTTTAATCCTCTCAGCCTCTGCTTGTACTTCATTGTTTAGAAAGGTGAAATCATCAGTCTTAAACGGCAGGCTGATGCAATACTGTCCGTTTCCAAAGATCATGGATTTGATGACCTTTTCAATAAACAGTCTGTCCTGCTGGGAAGGCTCCTGCCGATCGTCCACTAACTGTTCTGGAAAATCCAGGTGTATAGCCTCTTGCACCTGACAGTCAAGTCGATTAAGCTCTTCGATATCTTGAACAGCAACAATCTCGGTACGGTTGACTGTCAGTGTATTTACCGCGGTACCGCATTGCCTGTCATCCCTCCACACATTCCAGAGAATCCATCCCAACAGCAATCTGGTGGAATGGGGACTGCCGCGTGTACCGGTTCGTACTTCTAAGGGGGTGTAGGCGTCGGGAACATTATTGCCTATCAAAAGCCTGATTTCTCCTTTTATGTTCGGCAGGTATATCCTTTAGATGGGCTCACTGTTGGATGTCGTCTGACGTCGGTATATAAGCATCAGAGACAGGCATTTTGTCCTTTGTATACACTCAGGACGGTTTTATGACAATGTGGGGCTGTAAGTCGCAGATTTCCAGGCCATTTACAGCGGATGTCTTCAATTTGCAACGTTGACCCACGGTGTCGAGTGTAATCTCCAATGGCCTTCCAGTGCCTCCAAGTTCCTTCAGTAAGTTCTCAGTACAAAAAGTCGCTGTACTCCTAGGATTCATGAAAGTATAGGTGCGGACCACCTTCAATCCATTTTTCATCTTCACTTCTACGGGAATAATGGCCATTGTGCAGTTTGTTTCCTTTACGTTTGAATAAATGGCAGCTTCGGTCGTGGAACTTGTGGAAGCTTGGTCTTCGCGTTTGATTGTACTGTCTCTGTTACTGTCTCTGGACAACGGTGGTGGGCCACCATCCACATGACAGATTGAATGATGTCGCCCATTACAATGTCTTCAGACAACTTTATTTCGACACGCCTTCCGGTTATGGCCCAATTTTTCTGAAAGTCTATTCGTTCTTGATATGTCAGGTTGAAGATTTTCTTGCATTTTTCAAGACTGTGGTCAGGTTTACTGCAAAAGGCAGATGGGCTGGTAAATACCACAATCTTCAGAACTTTCGATTCAGTTGTCAAGGCCTTTGGTTCAGATATCGAGACTGGAGATTCGGGTCTGGCGGTAACGTTAGTGACAAAACTTGCCTTGAGCTTGCCAGCTGTTGACTTTGATTTATTCTTAGTGAAATCTGTCTGTTCTGGTCATAATGCGTCCTTACCGAAAATGGGGTTATTGGCCTTGCTTGACTCTGATTGGACAAACTTCACAAACTGTGAAAACTTGATTTCGGTAAACAATTCCCGATTGTTCTCTATGGTGCTGTGCTACTTGTCATGTAAGAAATAGGGCAGCTTTCCAAGTAACTTTCTCAGGTTGTCGGGGTATTCAAGGAACCTGACCGCCGAAATACTCTGGATAGCATGAGAACATTCGGCCAAGAAAATTCCGTAAACGTCAAACGCTTTGAGGTGGTCCGGCTTGATAGGTGGCCAGTTTCATGCCCGTTTCACAAAAGCGGCGCCAAACTGTCGTTATGATATCGGTGATCCAGTTCCTTCATCGCTGCCGGGTAACCGTAATCTGCGTCAAGATAGCTGAAACCCGATACTATGGCATTCGCGTCACCGAGAGTGAACTATTCCAGGTAAGACATTCTGTAACTGTTTGAAACTGTGTTTGCCACCATTTTGGCATCGAATTGGCGAATGAACCGTTTATATTCAACAGGATCGCTGCTAAACGGCTTCAGTTCCGGTGGTGGTTTGTTGAGATGGCACATTACTGACAGCAACATGTCGTTTGGAGATGTGTAGGGTGGCGCTAGTTGTTGCCGGTAATCTGTGAGCGGATAACCATATGGACTTTAAACGTTGGGGCGAGGGTATATATCGCTGTCAGTAGTATTGTCTGTTATGTTACTCCGGTTATGGGGTGTGCACGGTACTGCCGTTGGGCCTAATCCCTTAACGTTCGCAGGAAATGAAATTTCTGGCGATGAATGCTTCATTGCCGGCTCTGTCACATGATCTAGATGTGACGAAGAGCTGTCTGGTGAATTAACCTCAGACCTGGTGACATAAAGTTCTGGGTTATACTCCGAGGACTTTTTGAGTGCCATTTACCCCTAACTGTGATCTTTCTAATTTACCCAACACGTTTGTCCTAGCGTCAGACCCTGCCATTTCCGTTTCTAACTTAAGCTCTTCTTGTTTGAGTTGAAGTTTGAATTTCGGTAAGTAGAACTCCCGTTTCCTTCTAAGAGCCGATGCTTTGGCCTCCAGTTCGGCTTGGTTTCCTCTGCAAGTCTTGCGGAAAACACGCTGTTACTCACGGAGCTTTGAAGCGATGCCTGGGACTTTCTGAGGCTCTTTGTCTGGGAAACACTATCACTGGGTCTTACTGTATTACTGTAAACAGCTTGCTCCGTATTTGGCTTTTTCAGGGCAAACCAGTTCCGTACAGATGTTTTCACATTTTAGAAAGACATCCTTTTCGGTATATGGCCGCGCAATGAACTCTTGTATGTCGCTGTCCGACAGGTATATGCATAGCTCATCCAGTGTACGCAACAAATATTCGTATTCGGTCAACCGTTCTAGGTATATGTTCCTTACTTCAGACACTGTGCCGCCATCCGCCATTAACTGGATAATATCTCTAGACATTACTGTCAACCCTTGGTAGATGTCGTTAAACCTTTTGTACTTCATTTCTAGCTTATACTCACGACCCTTTTCAGTAGGTTGCCTTGTGCCGACAGCTGGAACCGTTTCTTTCTGAAGATCGGCTTCCTGGCGAGCCCCATCTCTCGTTCCTATGGAATTCATATTCAGCTCAGTTATTCAGTGAGCAACAAAAAACGTCAGTGATGTAACGGTTGGTAATATAGAACTCAATGCACGTAGTTTCTTTCGTCGTCATATGACTGAAAAATTGTTGAGTACGACGTTAAACCCCAAGCACTCAATCACGTAGTTTCTTGGCATTTTACATGTCAGCTTTACATCACACATTCTCCGTTATGACAAGCAAGAAACAGTACAATTTGCGCTAGTACATATATGCTAATCAAATACATGATCAGTTATATAAATTAGAACCAAACAGATAAAGTAAAAACGAAGAAAGAATATTGAAAGAATGGCTCGAAAACATTTGCATTTCACTGCGTACGTTTAACGTTATTTTTATCACATTCATATGTACCTCAGATAAAGAGGAACAACTCGGGGTTAAACCATGCAAGGCGGAAATGCAGTGCACAGTTAGGCGAAAGCAAGCCGTGTCAACGAGGAAAACTATTTACTTTAACCCAGGAAATTTACGCCGCTCACAGACACAAAATATATGCGGCTTATACCCAGAGATACATGTAAATATTTGCATGTTACATTAAGACAATAATAACTGCATACCGTTTTTTGAGCTTCATTACGTTCTTCCGTTTTCACGCTGTGTATGATAGGGATTCGCAGTGATAGTGTCTAACATTCCCACGTTCAACGAGACCAAAGTGACACCTAAGGAGACAGCCTCCCTTAGTCAGCTAACTTATGGTTCGTGAAAACGCACGCACTAAAACTAAATCGCAACACCTCACTTTCACAAATACAAAAAAAGGCATTTTGGCCAATACAAAGGTGAAATATGAACGCCACAAAACTGGGTCTACAATGTATTATCGAAATGGAGGGGACTTTCCGTTAGTCCAGTGATGTACCTGTAAGTGTCGACTCAAAACCCAAAGGTACATGCTTCAATAGCAAAAACGGTTGTGCAATCACAACTGATGCTCTGAACAGCGCGGGATGGTGAAGCCTTGGATGCTTCGGATAGTACCTCAGACACCTGGGGCTGGTTCAAACCCGTAAGTTGTCGCCCCATCAGATCAAATGGTGCATGTATATATATATATTACAGATATTATTATGACAGCGTATGATTAGCGATGATGTATCAAATGGAGTTGTCTGAGGTGGGTATATCGCGTGTACATAGCAAATACGTCTCCCTATCAGTCCGTCTATTCTTCTGATTAAGTTCTTATAAAAAGTCGTCACTGTTCGGGTTTAACTCTTTAATTTATCCAGACTAGGTCATTGGCAGCTGTATGTTACCTGGATTTGTGAATGATAGCAATACTCCACATAGTCAAAATGAGTCACCAGGGTATGCAGTTCAACACAGGCTGAACCGGTGTCATGGAAAATACCAACCTGTATCTTCTTGTGCAGACTCATAACTCCTGACAGTGATTCTGTAGTTTCTTGTAGCACTTTCTCCAGTTCACTAGTCTTGTTCAAGACCGCTGGCTGTAATGGGAAAAACGCTACATTAAAAAATTCCGCCTTTCACACGACTCACTAGAGTACAGGACAAAAAGCCCCATTCTGCACTATAGATCACAAACTTTGGATTAATAGATAGTTCCAAATCATGCCATATTTATTTTGATTATTGGCCTATATACTAGCATGGTACACGATTTAGATAGTGATTTAAGTTATTCGCCTAGAACATTCCTTGCATCTTTCTAAGATGAAAACCGTTTACTACTTCTCTTTGCATGATTTCAAAGTAATTTTGAACATACACAATTTCTTAGTTTTTTCGTGGTTCGTGTTAATCGTTGCTTCGGGAAATGACCTTACGATTAATGACGATTCATTTTGTTTGATGGCTTATATACGAATGTCTTTTTCGCATTACCTTGTCATTCTCAGCTGCTGATGGTATATCCCGCACAGCATGTTCCGGATGCTCAACCACACACCCCAGACAGATTACCATCCGACACGGTACACAGTACATGACGAATTGCTGACGGTGTCTAGCACATGACAGCTGCTGAACTGATTGGTTTTCCCTGCTGACTTGACCCTGTGAGGTTTTCTGGGAGAAGTAATCCAGGGAGGAAATCAGTCGATGCCGTTTTAGAGGCCCCTTCATTGGATGGTAATTTGCAAGACATTCCTGACAGTAGAACAAACCACAGTTGGCACAAAACTTGACAGCTTTAGCATGATTGTCCTCACCATTAGAACAATATGGGGAGTCATCCTCAACCTTTACAGAAGAGAACTTCTCCACAATTTCCGCCAGGTGAAAGTTTGGAGGCAGACCAGCCACACCTTCTCTTCCCAGATAGGTCGGTGCCCGACACAAAGGGCATGCTATCTGCAGATGAACGTCCTTATTCCCCGTGCCGCCGGAGGTCTCATCTGTCTGTACATGTTTGAACTTGTCAGCATACCAATGAATGCATTCCCTACAAAAACTGTGCTGACAGGGTAGCATTACTGGTTTCCGGAATGTTTATGTACATATAGAACATGTGAGAACATCATCTCGATTCTGCTTGCTTTCGGCCATTATTCGCTCAGGGCTTTTTTACCTAAAATAAAGACGGCAAATCGCTCAGACTGGCACCTGTGAGGGTGTTCCTATTTACAAAAATTATTACGTTCAAGATAGCACTCTTCGCGTGTTCCAACAACATATTGGGAACAGTACTTTTTGTCGCTTTTCTCCATTTCTAATTTAAGAAGCATTAAAGTACCTATACATGTACGAGGAGAGTATGCAAACCATGGTCAGTTAGAAATTTTGCGATTCTATCGTTTATTATGCACGAGAGATTTTTTTTGACAAAGGTCTGGTCAAGCCAGTGTGAGCAGGTGAGTTTGATAGTGATGTTCGATAGACATATAGGTCCCATCCATAATTAGCAGATTTGTGTGAAAAGACGAGACTGTCGCGGTTTAAAGGTAGGTTTACAGAGATCCAGTGCAAAAACATCTTCAGCACCAATGTCGGGACTTTACTCAATATGACAATTTGACCAAGCCTGTGGACTGCAGTGGTTATAAAGCTACTGGACCCTATATACTGTATGATAATTGGGCCACACCTTCGGAACATCTCTTTCTACAGAATTTTAGAGATATAATAAATATCACATTACTAATAGTGACGAGTAACACGAACATTTCTTACTTAGATTATAAACGGATATGAATTAAGGTCAACGTCTTCCAGCTCCCAGTGTTTTATTATGTTATTGTCAGGAACCACAGAAGTACAGACTACATTAGAGTTGCCACACCGTCCGATCAACACTGATCAAACAAAATATTGAAACCGTAAATGTTGACATTGCTCCATCGTAAAAGTGTGAAGTACAATTAGGTACAGTGTTATGACTGGGACAGCTTAAAGAGAAACACAAAGCCTGGATTGGAGATATGTAACCTCAGGTAGACTGTAGGTCAGCGCCTGTTCTATCTGCACACAGGCAGCTCCAGCTAATGTATAAGTAGACCTACATGCAGTATACGGCTGTCCTGACTGGCTCAGATGCGTTACGTCACACACACCATTAATGGTGATCAAGGGGCGAGGTTGTTATGCTTGCTGAGTGGAAAGTTAATAATACATGTAGCATTTCAGTTCTATAACGCTGAAAAGTCTGTGTGCAATTAAGTACATAAGAATAAGATTCGATTTACTTATACACTGTAACACATTCCTTAGGTCTGAGCCCGTCTCGAAGTCGGGAGAAATGAGATCAAAGTTGAGAGACCTGAGATAAACCCGAGTCCGGTCATACCAAAGACTTCAAAAATGGTATTTGTTACCTCCTCGCTTGGAGTATGAGAACTATCCTAACTATGAATTGTTGACTATTACAGTTCTTGGATTTGTAGCAGAGAGGCGAACGTTGTAAGTAAACAAACAGCTATACATGCAGGCCGGTTGCTCTGGCTATTTACATGCATGTAGGTCCAATCCCGGACAACACGTCACCGGCAACCAACAACCTTGTGCTAAACCATACATAATGCATTTCAAGGTCAGAGCTTCAGAAAAAATACATTAATAACGTAATATGCCTCTGTATATAGTAAGAAGATCGACATAATTAAACAGTATGAACTTGAACCCAAACCAGTCGTTTCCCTTGAGAAGAAAATATTCCGACTGTTTATAGCCATTGTCAGAGGTTCACACACAGGCCGAGAGTAGACAAAGACACACCCCCCAGTCGTAAGTCGACTTCTTGTCCATTCGAGAAAGACCAGATCAATTAAATACTGTCTGGGAGTCGGTCACACGATCAAAGACAACTGCCTCACCTGAAAGAAACATTCCGACATAAAAATAGACCTACCCCATGTTACAGGCTTACCTGTCGACACAATTCCCCCCGTGCTTCACTATTTGACAAAACCGCGCAGATTGAAATACGAGATACTTAGTTCTGAGAAATAGGTCATCCGAGCAGGGGAGGTAAATCCCTCAATACGCTTGTACAAATTTATACTCTATGACACCCCACAATGGTTAGCACAGTTTCCTTTTAACTCTACATGGGAAAGCCATGTCTAAAACATACCAGTTTCCCTAAAATTACTTCAGCAGCTGGGTTTAAGTCATTTATATTTGAATATGCATTTGTATATGTCTTAACATTGTGCAATAAACAGCCTTACGGAGACATCCGCTATAGACATTATAGTAAGGCTGAAGATAATGTATGCAAATACGTACACAATTTTAAGATTCTGTTTACTTTTATCATCATTTGCGTACACACACATCCTTTGGCTTTGACGTTATGAGAAATAGATTTTATTTATTTATTTTACTGGTGTTTTACGCCGAACTCTAGAATGTGCATATAGTCTTGGCCATCGCAATGGCCGTTATTTACAGAGTACGGTTTAACTACAACTGATCGGATGGCTCACAGATCAACGGTCATAACAATTTACCTCTAATAATATTTATTTATTTATTTTTTGGATTAGTGTTTTATGCCATACTCAAGAATACTTCACTTATACGACGGCAGCCAGCATTAGAGTGGGAGGAAACCGGGGCAGGAGGGAAACCCACGACCATCCGCATGATGCTGGCATGCCTTCTCACAATCGGCTGGAGGGGAAGCCACATGGGCTTGACTTGAACTCACAGCAATCGCATGGGCGATAGGCTTCTTTGTCATTGCGCCGTGCTGGCGTGCTAATATCCTCGGCCACGAGGGTTCCTATGAGTTTAGGCTATAGCTACAATAGTTGCCCATTGAATTCAAGCGGCATTACCCTTGTGGGGTCGCTGGGCTGAAAAGAATAGGACCTTCTACACAAGTTTGTCCTAACCTAGAGCTCTGTTGTGTGGCCTCGGTGAAATATAATGGACTCATATCTCCTATATTTGTATGAGGGGCCATAGAGGAGGAGGCCTATCTGTTTGATCTGGGTTGCAACCCTTTATTGAAGAGAACGGTCTGGCGAGATTTTCAAGCCCAACACTCTACTTCAAGCTCTTACTTAGTTAGAGACTGAAGATCGAATTGGCTCAGTTTGAGCAGTCGGTTGGAGCAGATATGCTCCAAACTAAAATCACAAGGGTTGCAAATGTCAGGCGATTAATAACATAAAAGTGACAGTGACAGCAAACTCAACACGTAATTATTGACATTTAATAACCCCTGTTTTCCTCAGTCGTTCTCAATTTGCCGGTACAGTGCCCAAGTATACCTATATATACCTTATCCGTCCAGGTGCTTTACATGCCAAAAGTTGGGCATGGTAATGGCCAATGTAGAAATAAATTGTTTCGTTCCGATGAGCAGAAGAAGGCTATAGGGGTTTGCCTGTACTAAGACAATAAAATGTTAAAATTGCGACGAAGCCTATATGACCTCCTCAATCGTCTGTTCTCTCTTTACAAAAGAGAAACAGGTCATTACCTTGAAAATTTAAAACCATACAACTTTTCAAAAAGCACATCGCCTCATCTCTTCCTCGAGCACTGTCCTGAAAACTTCATTCGCTAATACGGTCATGAATGACATTTATTGACACTCAAATATCTCTGTCTTGCCGATGATAGGTGACAGTAAACGTAAAACAACACCTGTGAAAGAATTAACTAAACCTGTCAATAAAACCACATCTTCATCTCACTCTGCACTTAATGAAGGCTTTCTTAAGATCTCGGGGCTTCCGTGGCCAAGGTGATTAGTGTGCCAGCGCGATGCAATGACCCAGGGGGTTCTCACCAATGCGGTTTCTGTGAATTCAAGTCCAGCCTATACTGTATTCCTTTCCGCTTGTAAGTGGGAAGGTCTTTTAGCAGCCCGCGGAAGGTCGTGGGTTCCCCAAGATGTGCCCATTTTCCTCCCGATCATCTGTGATCGTAACAACTTATAGTACTTGTAGTCATAGTAATATTTATGACTAATATTTATGAGTCATTGGAGACTCTCTTTGGCTGGTTTAATCTTAATGTTTGGATTAGTGGTAATTTTTCCACCGTCCTGGAGGAAGGCGTGTATTATACCGTTTGCAAAACCCGGAAAGGAACATAGTGAGCCGTCAAATTACCGTCCCATAGCTCTTATCAGCGTGATTAAGAGTATGGAAGGAATAATAAATGATAGACTTGTTTGGTGTTTAGAAATCAATAATTTACTGTCTTAAATTAAATGTGGTTTGGATCAAAGTCGATCTAAAGTTTGTCGAATTGAAACTTTTATTCGTAATGATACAATAAATAATGACCATGTTTTGTCAAAATTTTTTGACCTTAAAAAGGTCACTGACCTACGACACCGCATGGAAATACGGTGTTTAAAAGGCCTCTCAGATATGGAACTTATCGCTTATCGTTATTTATGCATGTATCAGAACTTTTATCTGATCGTCAGTTTAGGGTACGAGTACGGACAATCTTTCTGACTCTCATGAACCAGAATGGGTGTACTCCAGGGCAGTATACTATCACCAACACTGTTTAGCTTCAAAGCTTAAGAGCTTGCCAAAGACTGAAATATCTGGCCCAGACGGGTTCTTCATATATTGGTGATTTCCTTATAGGCTACCGTGCTAAAATATAAATACCATCGAAAGGCAGCTTTATCTCAGTAAGACCAAGAAATGGGCAGTTGAAAATGGTTTTAGATTTTCTACATCTAACTTCATCTCGACTCTCGATAAGTTTTTATCGTGAACCATTGAAAATTGAGAACTCAAAACAGATTTTCAGTAGTCATATTTGATAGCGAATTACACCTTTTCCCCGTGTTTTAATTCTTAAAGCTAAATATACAAATCTATGCGTCGAAGCAGACATTCGTATACTAGCCGACAACCAAGATGGGCGTTCGAGGTCAATAATTGCAAGGCTAATTCCTAAAACGACATTCAAGTAAGGATCTCGATGTAACTAAGGTAGTATATAGCACAGTCTACCACTGATTCGTGTGCTGGGCGGCCAATTTTTTAAATTTATAACGACCTGTTGTGAGGCATAAATTGACCTTGGCTCCATCAATTACTATTCCGCTTGGGTCTTGTCCATCAACAAAGATTAGAGAGTCAGCCTTGAGTCCTTTAGAACCTTGCCCATGGGGCGTTTATACGTTGCGGCTAATCAATCTTTAGTACACAGCAAGCGTGTACAGTACACAGTAAACTTAAAACACATCCAACAAACCTTGCCTACGACTGAAATGTGTAAATATTTGCAGATAGATGGTTTTATATTCGTGTTCAGTAATTTACTTTGAAGCCAACGTCAAACAAGAGGATATAGCTCCTGTGTCTTTTCCGGGGTTTCCCCCCTAGCTTCTTCCAAAACCTAAATAAATATCTGATCCAGGTAAACATAAGAAATCAGATACAAACCCTCTTATGATTCAGTTTTTGATGGACAACTGATTCTAGAGCAGTAATGTCTAATATATATAACAGTTAAGATCATTGCAGTGCTGTCGCTTTTTTCAGGGTTCCAAACTAAAAATTTGGAAAACCTAGTGTTATAGTACGGATTATTAGGGCTTCTAGCCATGCAAGCTTGATTTATGTATTTATTTGATTGGTATTTTATGCCCTCCTCAAGAACATTTCATTTCTACAATGGCGGCCTGCATTATAGCGGGAGGAAACCGGGCAAAGCCCGGCGAAATCACAGGACAATCCGCAGCCATACATTCGTGAATCGCTAGGCTCGAACCCCCTATTTGTACCTGTTCTGATCGAGTTATTATTATTCTAGGAAGTTTGGTGATACATTTTATGAGAAAACAACTAGTGATACATCCCTGAAACTTCAGTATATTTTAGGAAGGTGTTGGCTTTTGCTAACATTTGGTGGTTAGTTAGGATTTTTTACCAACCTAAACAAATCTTCTTCTATAGAACGGCTGATGTGATTAAGCTGAAAACCTGCTCTTGCACAAAGCCTGGACACATTCAGGGTGATAACGAAAACTTTCTCCTTTGAAAATTGTACAAGCTGGCTACTGGGTGAAAATGTCATGTGACAATACAAAGAGAACGCAAAATGAATCAGACGTACAGGAGTCCCACAAAGAGCTCAAAACGTATTAGATGCATGTGCAAGAAACCCACAGTGAACACAAAACACACCCGACACACACGCACTAGAAACCCACAGTGAACACAAAACACACCCGACACACACGCACAAGAAACCCATAGTGAATACAAAACATACCCGACACACACGCACAAGAAACCCACAGTGAACACAAAACACACCCGACACACACGCACTAGAAACCCACAGTGAACACAAAACACACCCGACACAAGAAACCCATAGTGAACCCAAATCACACCCGACACACATGTACAAGAAACCCACAGTGAACACAAAACACATCCAACTTACAAGAAACCTACAGTGAACACGAAACATATCCAACTCACATGTACAAGAAACCCACAGTGAACACAAAACACATCCAATACACATGTACAAGAAACCCACAGTGAACACAAAACACATCCAACTTACATGTACAAGAAACCCACAGTGAACACAAAACACACCCGACACACACGCACTAGAAACCCACAGTGAACACAAAACACACCTGACACACACGCACTAGAAACCCACAGTGAACACAAAACACACCCGACACACACACACTAGAAACCCATAGTGAACACAAAACACACCCGACACACATGCACTAGACACCCAACGGCAATACAACATGAATGACGTTGTTTGTTGTTTTACTGCTTATTAATACTGTAACAAACTACAAAGGCACACAGTCATTTGTGTTGAAGAGATCATGTAATATCTGTAACAACCTAAGGGCCGTACTTGTTCAGTTACTCAGGTTTCCTCCAGAACAGGTTTCCACCAGTCAATATAAATTTGTACTCAGTGTTATGAGGTAATCGCCAATAGTCTTCAGATATGAAGTATCAGTCACTGCCGAACCAGAAAAGAATTATTTCTTTCTAAAGTTAATTTCTTTTAGTTCACCGATAATTGCTTTTTTATTTTCTGTCATAAAACCAACCCTTAAATGATGATAAATTGTTGCGGTGTTTGCTTACACATCATCACTTTCTTCAAGAAACACTTGATTCATGTCATGTAAGTTTGTAGGCCGAGGAGGTTAAATATGAAATCGTTAACTTTCAGTTACTTTATAACATTTTCCAACTTATGTATCTTCTGCAAAACGACATTCTTTAGCAATACATTAAAGGTAGTACCAATATTTCAGAGTGAGTTATCTCCCAAAACATTTCCACCATATATAGGGGGGGGGGGGGGATATATAATACTTTTTGTCACTAATACAATTTTCATCCAAAAGGCATTGTGAGACTTATATCAGTATGTGCGCCTCGCTTGCCTCGGAGGTCATCACTTCTGCTCAGAAATATAACGAGTTTCGCTATTTTCATGCTATAAACAGCAATGTGTGAAAACGATTCTCTCGGTATAAAAGTAAGAAGAAAAAAGACATCCAGAAGCAATATTGAAACTTGGCCATTTTGATAATAGAGTCAAACATATGGTCTACAGTGTTATGGTCTACGGGGACACTTTGAAGACACCCCAAAGTCCTGATTGGAGATGTATAACCTCAGGTAGACTTTAGAAGTAGGTCAGTGTTCGTTATATCTTCACAAAGATAACCCTAGGTAATCTGTAAGCGGGCCTAGATGGAGATATTCGGCTGCCCTGACTGGCTGAGCTGTATCAGTAGACATTATAGGCTCACCCCAGTGCTCACGGATAAAGGGGGGTGTAGGAGGTTGGAGAGTCAGGACAGTATACATACATGTAGGCCTCCTTATAGATTAGCTAGAGCTGTCTGTGTGAAGAGAGTGGAGTTAATACTATATGTAGCCTCTTAGTTATGGATACATATACATCTGGTCTTAAAATTGTCAAATAGAGAACATTCGCGGGACGTTATCTGTATACATTATAGTAAGGCTGGAAATAATTTGTGCAAATTCGTACATAATTTTCGCTTTATCTTTAGCACCATATACGTATACTGACATAGCCATTCCATAGCTTTGATTTTTTTTTTTTTTTGATTGGTGTTTTACGCCGTACTCAAGAATATTTCACTTAGACGACGGCGGCCAGCATTATGGTGGGTGGAAACCGGGCACAGCCCGGGGGAAACCCACGACCATCCGCAGGTTGCTGGCAGACCTTCCCACTTACGGGCGGAGAGGAAGCCAGCATGAGCAGGACTTGAACTCACAGCGACCGCATTTGTGAGAGGCTCCTGGGTCATCACGCTGCGCTAGCACGCTAACCGACTGAGCCACGGAGGCCCCCCCATAGCTTTGACGTCAGGAGCAATTGATACAGGCTATCATATAAGAGGCGGGCTGAGATACACGGAAAAGGGGAAGTGTATACCCTAATCATCAATTTTTGACTACCACAGTTTTATATTTGGAGCGGACAGCCGAGCGTTGTTAAGTAAACAATAAACAATAATTAAGGTAATACGTTCGGGTTTTGTTTACCTCAGGCGACACGTCACCGTCAGTAATCGACCTTTAATATAACTTTGCATAAGGCCTTTGAAGGTCAAAGCTTCAGAAACTCAATAACATAGAAGCCTCCCATCGATCTGTACATATACATGTAGTGACAAGACCGACATAATTAAACAGTAGGAACCTGAACCCAATCCAGTTGTTTCCTTATTCAGAGTTGATAGACTGTGTTATAGGTTCACACACAGGCTCGGGGTAGAGTCACGCCCCAATCGTCAGCCTGCGATTAACATCACTGCCCTAGTCTCGCCCCAATCGTCAGTCTACGGTTAACATCACTGCCCTAGTCACGCCCCAATCGTCAGTCTACGGTTAACATCACTGCCCTAGTCACGCCCCAATCGTCAGTCTGCGATTAACATCACTGCCCTAGTCACGCCCCAATCGTCAGTCTACGGTTAACATCACTGCCCTTTTTTACCGGATCCTGATTAAACCACGGTACTAGGGCCGTGTAATTTTGCTACTATACACCCATTTACTTCAACAGTTAGACTAAAACCCTGACTGAGGTAAATTGACAGGGGCCGTATTTTACCGCTTACGTGTGACCATTTGTCAGCTATCACACTGTCGTCGCTGCTCTGGTTTTTCTCTCTGCACTGTACGTCCTACTTGTACCATATAGATGTAAGGACGACTCGACCAACTAAGCAGTGTCTGACAGTCGGTAAAACGATCAAGTAAAGGCAACCGCCTTGCTTGACAAATATTTCCACCCCATATACACCTACACCGTCTTAAATGACTTACCTGTCGACACAAATACCACCGTGCTTCACAGGTTGACAAAATTGAGCAGACTGAAATAAAAAATACTTAATTTTGAGAATTGGACGTGATTTGTGCAAGGGAGGTAAATCCCTCATGATGTTTGTACACATTTATACTCTGTGATATCTCAACAATGGTTTGCACAGCTCGCCTTCAAGTTTATATGCGAATGTCACATTTCAACAAACAATCAATTTCCTACAAAATTACATCAGTAGATGTGTTCAAATCAGGTGTACAAAGTGTTATCAGTTTCGGTTCCAAATAGAATACGTTGAAAACACATTGAGAACTGTCGGATGGGTTTTCTGAAACAAGTATAAAGAGATTAGGCTATAGCTACAACAGTTGCCCATTGAATTCAAGCGGCATTACCCCCCGTGGGGTCTCCAGGGGGAAATCAGGCCTCTGGACAACCTTGTCGTACAAGGCGACTGACCTAGAGCTTCCCCATGTGGGCCATGTTAAAATAATAGAGCCATATCTTCTCGGGTGGTGGAGTACCTGTTGATCATGGAGTGGCTGTTTGCTGTGGGTTGCGACCCTTAATGGAAGAGAACGGATCCCATTGGCTGAGGACAGGTTAGTCTTGCGAGATTTTCATTCTCAACACTGCATATGACCCTTTGCTTAGAGAGAGAGGTTGGATTGGTCCAATTCGATTGATCGGCTGGAGGGATGTACTCGGCTCAAGGGGTTGTAAAATGTCAGATGGTTCACATATTTTAAAATGACACAAACAGCAAACTCATCTAGTACTTATCGACATTTAATAAACCTTATGGTCCTCAGTCGATCTCAAAGTGCACTAAGTGCGTTACATCCAAAAAGTGTGGACATGGCAATGGTCAGTGTAGAAATAAACTGGCTTGCTTCCCATGTGCAGATGATGCTGGACAAAGATTCTACAGAGTCAACTCTGTATATGTTTTGTTTGGCTGCATCACTGACGATGCCATCATAAAATACCTGAGGGCTATTGGCCTATAAAATAAAATACAGACAGAAAGACAGAGAGAGAGAGAGAGAGAGAGAGAGAGAGAGAGAGAGAGAGAGAGAGAGAGAGAGAGAGAGGAGAGAGAGAGAGAGAGAGAGAGAGAGAGAGAGAGATTTGTATTGTTTTGAATATTATCGTCAGTTATATCATTTGTCTATTTGGTTCAGATGTATGTAATGAACTTATCTAAGCGTCTTAGTGTTGGTATCGTGTTGGTTTCGTGTTGGCATCGTGTGGTATCATGTTGGTTTCCTGTTGGCATCGTGTGGTATCGTGCTGCTATCATATTGGTTTTATGTTGGCATCGTGTTGGTATGGTGCCGGTATCGTGCTGCTATCATGTTGGTTTTGTGTTGGCATCGTGTGGTATCGTGCTGGTATCATGTTGGTATCGTGTTGGTATCGTGTTGGCATCGTGTTGGTATCATGTTGGCATCGTTGGTATCGTGTTGGCGTCGTGTTGGTATCGTGCTGGTATCATGTTCGTTTCCTGTTGACATCGTGTTGGTATCGTGCTGCTATCATGTTGGTTTCGTGATGGCATCGTGTGGTATCGTGCTGGTATCATGTTGGTTTCGTGTTGGCATCGTGTGGTATCGTGCTGGTATCATGTTGGTTTCGTGTTGGCATCGTGTGGTATCGTTCTGGTATCATGTTGGTTTCCTGTTGACATCGTGTGGCATCGTGCTGGTATCGTGCTGGTATCATGTTGGTATCGTGTTGGCATCGTGTTGGTATCGTGTTGGCATCGTGTGGGTATCGTGCTGGTATCATGTTGGTTTCGTGTTGGCATCGTGTGGTATCTTTGCTGGTATCATATTGGTTTCGTGTTGGCATCGTGTGGTATCTTGCTGCTATCATGTTCGTTTCGTGTTGCATCGTGTGGTATCGTGCTGGTATCATGTTGGTATCGTGTTGGCATCGTGTTGGTATCGTGCTGGTATCATGTTCGTTTCCTGTTCGCATCATATTGGTTTTGTGTGGCATCGTGTGGTATTGTCCTGGTATCATATTGGTTTCATGTTGCCATCGTGTGGTATCGTGCTGGTTTCATGTTGGTTTCCTGTTGGCATCGTGTGGTATCTTGCTGGTATCATGTTGGTTTCCTGTTGGCATCGTGTGGTATCGTGTTGGTATCATGTTGGTTTCCTGTTGGCATCATGCTGGTATCATGTTGGTTTCGTGTTGGCATCGTGTGGTATCTTGCTGGTATCATGTTGGTTTCGTGTTGGCATCGTGTGGTATCTTCCTGGTATCATGTTGGTTCGTGTTGGCATCGTGTGGTATCTCCTGGTATCATGTTGGTTTCTGTTGGCATCGTGTGGTATCTTGCTGGTATCATGTTTGTTTCCTGTTGGCATCATATTGCTTTTGCGTTGCATCGTGTGGTACCGTCCTGGTATCATGTTCGTTTCGTGTTTGCATCGTGTGGTATCGTGCTGGTATCATGCTGGTTTCCTGTTGGCATCGTGTGGTATCGTGCTGGTATCATGTTGGTTTCGTGTTGGCATCAAGTTTTACGTAGTCATGTGCTTGAGCCTTCACATACATGCATGTAAATGTATACGTCTCTTTTCTATTGTTAGAGCAGCTGGTTAGAAGCGTGAAGTCAATGGTGGCACTACCACGTTACTTTTTCTGTTCTAATTCTGTACTGTAGTTAAACTAGGGGTTTATGAAAAATGTGCATTTGCATATGAGAGGTGGGATCCATTAATTACGAGCATCTCATTAAAATATCAAATTATAAACATATAGATAAAACATATCCCAACTGTAAAAATTTTTCTTTGACAAGAGGCAAATTTTGGAGCATACTGTGTGGAGCATAAACATACTTTCATGCACCCAGTTTGCTGAAATCTGCATTAGTATTTTAATAAGTATAAATGATAATGATATATAAAAAACATAAAACTTTCACCTTTGTTTTCAATAAATCACGTATTGTAGTACATTAATGGCTCTGAATACATAGGTGATTAGGGTCCTCAAATTATGGTGGGTCCCATGTGTCCAAATTTAAGTAATTTATATACGTATGTATAGACAGACTACCACAATTTGTCAGCCAGAAGTGGGACAAGCAGGCCCTCAATAAGTGAACTTTTCTTGAGATTGGTTATGGGAGAGTCTGTTGTTGTTTATTAGCAACACGTATACTCGTCAGTTTCATTTAAAATGAAGGTGTTCTCACTGTTTACATTCAAATGAGGGTGTTCTCATGTTTTACATTCAAAATGAGTGTGTTCTCACTGTTTTACATCCAAAAGGAAGGTGTTCTCACTGTTTAGATTCAAAAAGATGTTCTCACGTTTTACATCCAAAATGAAGGTAATCTCACTGTTTACATTCAACATGAGGGTGTTCTCACTGTTTACATCCAAAAAGAAGCTGTTCTCACGTTTTACATTCAAACTGAAAGTGTTTTCAGTGTTTACATTCAAAATGAGTGTGTTCTCACGTTTTACATCCAAAAGGAAGGTGTTCTCACTGTTTTCATTCAAAAAGGTGTTCTCACGTTTTACATCCAAAATGAAGGTAATCTCACTGTTACATTCAACATGAGGGTGTTCTCACTGTTTACATCCAAAAAGAAGCTGTTCTCACGTTTTACATTCAAACTGAAAGTGTTTTCAGTGTTTACATTCAAAATGAGTGTGTTCTCACGTTTTACATCCAAAAGGAAGGTGTTCTCACTGTTTTCATTCAAAAGGTGTTCTCACGTTTTACATTCAAAATGAAGGTAATCTCACTGTTTACATTCAAAATGAGGGTGTTCTCACCGTTTACATTCAAAAAAGAAGGTGTTCTGACGTTTTACATTCAAAATGAAGGTGTTCTCACTGTTTACATTCAAAATGAGGGTGTTCTCACTGTTTACATCCAAAAGGAAGGTGTTCTCACTGTTTACATTTAAAAAGATGTTCTCACGTTTTACATTCAAAATGAAGGTAATCTGACTGTTTACATTCAAAATGAGGGTGCTCTCACTGTTTACATTCAAAACGAAAGTGTTCTCACCGTTTACATTCAAACTGAAAGTGTTTTCAGTGTTTACATTCAAAATGAAAGTGTTATCGCTTTTTAAGCTGTGATTTTCCAACCCAGTCATCTACGCTCTTGAAAAGACTTGGCATGGTAAGGCGGAATCGTCTGCAGAGAGGTTTGATAAAAAAGTGCAAATTTCGAAACCCCAGCACAGCTCTGTAGATTCCCAAATCAGAAGTATAAAATTTGGTCGAAGCATTCATAAAAGTTATATGGCCACAAAATAGATGGTTGCATAGTAATAACCCACCGGAGAGGCGCTTCCGGTCAAAACGGAAGTCTTTCGTTGAAAAGATGCATAGTGTATTTAATTTACAGAATGAAGATCAACGTTAACCAGAAAAATGTCTTTACTGAAACTGTTATGAGTGTATTTCCACGTGCTGTCAAAGTTTCATTTTGGTTAACGTTTGTCTTCATATATAAAACATAAACATTATAATGTGGTCAGTTTTGTCACATTTTGGCAAGTTTGAAATCCGTATTTATGCCATAGTCTCTCAGGCATCCTTGACGGTACAGTACATTAACGGAATCACTGTAGAGAAAAAATTCTTTCTATAGATATAGGCCGTCTTGCATTAAATATGTGTTATCATAAATAAGAATGGATAAGCTGTGCTATTACATGTACACAATATCTGGCAACTACAACCAAATCATATGTAAATCCTTCTTGAGAGCACGTGTGGTCCTCTATCTATTTCGAGCCCTCCTGCCTCAGTGTTTGTGGGACTCTGGTAACAATTGTGGACTGTGCGAGATGCTGTGAAGATCAAATGTCCTTCACCAACATGGTGTGCATATCTGTACGTCACGTGTTGAAATGTTCGTCGATAACTTGCCAAAGGTCGGTGGTTTATGCTGGCATCCTATAAGCGTATAAGAGTAGGTACGGCGTTGAACAGTAATGGAATAAATAAAAATTTCTTGATTGTTGATTATCTTTTTATTTCTGTCATTATCACTTGATGTGTTTATTGTTTTTTTCTTTTTGCGTGTTTGTCTGTTTGTGTACTAAGTTATTTTTGCGCCTAGTTCACTCCTTTTTTGTTTTACCACGAGAACTGTAGGTGAAAACAATCGACTGCTGTTATGTTCCGAACAGATTGTTCGAGTTAAAAACTCATGGCTGTCATACGAGAACTGAATTCACAAATGTACCGTGGAAACACAGTTTCTACATCGACTTAATGTGCACCATTGGTATGATTCACGAACGGGTTTACGTGGGAATAAAGCTACAGTAATGGGCCTTCCAAATCTTGCAAAAGCACTAAAACAGAATCTGGAGATTTAAACGTGTGACCAGGGCGGATTGCGTGGTTACATTAAATTCTTAAGGAGCTAAAAAGATGAGGTAAGTATCTGATGGCTTTGGTCAGCGGACGTCCTCGACGGACCCCGTCGGTTTTATAGCAGCAAATAGAGGGTAGATCATGGACACGCCAATAGCCCAAAGTCAAAACACGCACAGCCTCGGAAGAAGAACGGGAAGAGTATGGTGGACGGGAAGGGTCATACATGCACTATATTACAAGGGGTTTGCTGGCAGCATGAAATATACGTAAGTCACACGGCAAAAGAGGCCTCTTGACTTTTGCTTCACAGTGCTCTGGAGTAAAAGTATTATTTATTTATATATATATTGGGGTTTTAAAGTTCAATTACTCAGAGGCTGCAAGATTGCGCGCAGACGAAAGAGTATTTAAGCTGAAGTAAAACACCGTTTTCCGCCAGCAGAAATCTGCTAAAAACTAATGCTGTGATGTTAATTACAATTTATTAGACGTCACCGGTCAGAATAGTTCAAAGCCCTCAATTTAATGAACAGTCAAATGTCCAAGTGTTTTACATGGCTATATTTCACGACCACACCATTGGGCGGTATTTGGCGTTCGTGAAAATCCCCAGCGAGTAGGCCAGAGCAGTAGGCGGAACAGGCGTCAGGAAGGCCTGTCGTTTTTACACTCTTCCGGCAATTATGTAGTTCTGATTCCAGTGGCACCAACAACGAGATTAACAATGCGAAGCGCTTTGTAATATTACTTACGAAAAATATTTCAGCGCCTTCACATTAATCTCAAGCACCGTTTACATCCCCACTGCATGTCACTGCTAGTTGTGCCGTGTAATCAAACATTTACCGGAACCGGAATCGCTCCGATAAGCTAAAGATTTGATACTTCATTTAACATTAAAGGAGAAAAAAATAAAAATGACGTCAAAATCAGATGAAAGAGCATCAAAGATTACCTGGAAGTATGGTTTTTAACATTTTTGTCGATTTTTATTTCAGGAGAAAAGGGTATTTGAAAATAGTTTTTATGGTGGGTATTTCGGACTACCTTTGGTAGTTACCATCATTGTATAATAATGTTCTAACGAAGAGGATTTGATACACGTTCTAATACATACATTTGAATGTAAATTTGTCGTTAACATCCAAATGTGCATTTAATCTGAATTATGATAATATTTATGAATATATTAAAAATACAAAATATGATCAAAATCCAGGTTGGATACATTTGTTAGCTGTAAAGAACAAATTCTGGTGCAAATATAATTATCAAACATGTGCCACATCTTTATTTATAACACTACTTCACAAGACTATATATACTAAAAGGTGGTCCCAAAGAAAAATTATTTTCAAGTGTCTTTTTTCTTTAAAGAAAAATCGAAAAAATATTAGACCACATTACGAATAACATTTCGTACTCTTTCATCTGAACTTTATGAAATAATTTATGTTTTCTCCACCTTTAATTCAAACCTTCAAGTTTGTACTCAGACCAAAAATAATAACGTAACAGTATATTAAATATGGTTTAATTGTTTTTGCTGTTATTGTTTGAATTTGGGACAACAATAATGAGTATGGATAAAATTTTTAATATATAGCATGAATTAATACTAGTATTAGTTAATACACTTTCGGAACAGCTGGGCTCAGGTCATAGCTGTTCAATATCCTCGCGTCAAGGAAAAAAGTTGTTAGTGGAGCAATAGGCCATTCCGGAATCTGTTATTCCTGTACTGGGAAAATCATGCCCAAATCAAAAAATTTTCTCCAGAGCTAAATACGGCTCAGTAAACACACATCGGTTTATGGCATGTGTATTTGATCATTTCACGCCTTTCGGTTTGCAGCTGCCTGACTTCAAAGCGGACAGAATGAATAAAACCAATACATGAACCCCTGACACTAGCCTCAATTTCTACCTTCGACATGCTAAATAATTTATCGATCGAAATACTTTCGATATTCTAATGTTAATTTTTATTGGCCTGTAATACTGGAGATAACACCTAACTGTCCCATGAATGGATAATGGATTAATGGCCTGGAATTTGTTTGCACGTCACTCTGTGAAAGTTTAGTCCAACTCTAACGGTTTCTCAGTGTAATTAATCACGTTTTAAATCTACTAATGCGAGGTTGCTAACACCGAGCGAGGTAAGAAAAACATCCTTCAGAAAAAGGGAAATCTTGAACGGGTTGCTTTTTACAGCGGTAAGGATGTTTTCCTCTGTGTAGGTATGTACATTTGTTTACAGACACATTAGCAGAATTGCGAGTTCGACCGTAGACAAAAAAACTAAAAAAGGTCATTGAGCTAAGTGTCGTAGCTTCTTAGTCATCAGAAAACAAATGTGCATTTACTGAAGAAAATCTTGGTCAGCCAAGTTGTATCAGTGAAGTGGACGCTGGATAAGCTGACTATTTGCTTTCTGCGATCATTTCAGTTAATACCAACGGCCACAAATAATCCCAACGTCACCATGAGCCGTTTGATTGTATTGCAGTATAGGCCTCCACGTCATACAGTAATCTGTCTTAACTGCATGGTTCGCATTCTGTCCGCGCTATGACGTGTTAAATGCATTATTTTGGGTAATTCTAGACCAGTGACGTCTGCTCAATCGTTATTAATACGTATTCACCGCATTAAGCCTGCCATGCGTAGACCTTGGAGCCAGGAGACGTTTAAGTCGCTATTATTTAAGCATTTACATGAACAGTTAGAATAACACCCTGGTTGAGATAAACTGAGGAAATGCCGTATTTTACCGGTTAACTGTGACCGTTTGCTAGCTATCATACTGTTAACAGCTCTGGCTTAACTCTCCATTCTGTACATTTTATGTTGCAAGATACAATATTCCTGTAAGTGGAATCATTGACTTTACCTGTACATTTATGGTAAATTGATGTGTGCTTTCACGTTCATGTATTAATAATCGTACTTCCTGATACACTCTGGCCCATATAATCCATGGCAGTCCGCACCTGTTTCTGCTGCCACATGTAGTCCAGTTGGGAACACGTTCTATTGCGGTTGTCTACGATTGTTGCAAAGGAGTTCAAGCCGGGAGATCGAATCCAGTTTGTGCCAGATATGCTTCCGTTATATTTTGCCAAACATTTGTTACATTTTCCCCTGGACCGGAGCCTTGTCAGTTTCCTCCTCCGATCCTATCGTGAAATATGGCATAAAATATACGAAAAAAAGTACGTATAGAATTTTGGCATTCCTAATATGGCTATAACACGTCATTTATTTCTATTACCCGTTCGAAATCGGTCCTGGTCCTGCGACATCCCTGATACTGTGACATTCCCGGTACTGTGACATACGTGATATGGCTATATCCGTGATACCATAATATCCGTGATGCTCTAAAATCCGTAATACTCTGATACTATAATACTATATATGGGTCAACCCCTTTAGGTTAGATAATGGTATTTCGCCATGTAAGGGTAAATACTCCCAGGCGACAGGGATATGACCCAGGTTATGTAATATATATATATATATTATATTATATATATATATATATATATATAGTGGAGGATTGTGACCTTCTCTATCATTATCAAAAATTTCACCACTCCCTGAGCAGGTTAGCTTACATTGGCTATTTAATCTAGCCTTACACAATATATTAGCAAATTTTATTTATTTATTTGATTAGAATTTTACGATTACAATTTAAATAGAAGAGTGACCCCAAAGGAGTTAAGCACAATATATCCAGTCTACTATCACTCGAAAAGAGGACACGCAATAATTCTGTCTGAAAAACAAATCACAATGTATGTTTTTAAAACCTGTAATATGCATGTATTTCCTAATGGGAAAATGAATGTGTTCAATCTACGTGTCAGGTTCAACAATTGTTTCACACTTGTATAAAGGTAAAGAGGCGCCCCAAGTCCATAATCGCAAGGCCCATTTCCAAGAAGCATGAAACACTAGTTCTCAACAGTATATGTAAGATATGCATAGTTGTCGTTGGAGACTTGTAACAGAGAAACCGTCAACAGTTTTCGTTGATGCATGGAAGACATTATCCTTATCCTAGGTAGGATATCCAAGTCGAATGTCAAACTCGTAGTCTAGGAAATGCTCCCAGGCTAGACATAAACACAGCTGAGATGAGCTTTAATTAAATCTGCTCACAAAGGCGTCCAGCTCATGCATTCTGTCCATCATGGCTGTACTAGTGATTCGTCGACTTTCGTATCGTTGCACTTAGCTCTTGTAGAAATATGAAAAATGTTAATGGTAATTCTTATTGAAAGGCTTTTCCGGGATAAACCAGATCGAAAAGCCAAGTTAAGTTTTTGAGACTGTGTCTATAACATTGCAACACCTGTACATTTTTTCCTGGGCATTTCTGTGGTTAAGGACAGAATCAGATTTTACCGTGTGAACTAAGATTACTAAGATTTCCGTCAGATCTAAAGTCAGAAGACTCTGAAAGTATGCCTACTTGAAAGTCAATTTACAAGTTGCCTACAGTTGTTCGGCTTGAACTACATAAATGTCTTATAAATAAATCCTTGGGAAAATTGGCTACATTCCACGATTCCCTGACATAACTCATGTATTAATCTACATTTCTATGCACAGTGCAGTTATATGCAGAAACTGACAAAAAAGCAACCCAATCTATGAAGACCTCACTTTTGTATTCCTAAATCTTTATATAAATTTGCATAACCTATATTTAAATTATCTAAAGAAATTATTGAAAGAAATATATGCGGATTCCCTGCACAGAAGGGAGACAACCGCATTCCCTATTGACGAATGAAATGGACTGCCCTGATGCATCCGTGTTCTCTTTGGAAATATCCTTTCCCGTGAATGTAGACCTTTGAGAATTTGGCTTATTTCAGTACCGATAAGTGGGATTATAAAACCTAGCGTGTTCTTTAACGACCTCCCAAAAGCTTGTCCCTTTATATAACGGGCGTTATTTTTATGCGTGCGTTTATTCTATGTCGCAGTTATTTCTTCTTGTGTGCTCTCTGATGTCTGTTTCGTTGGAAAATAAACAACCGGACGATGGCGTATTCCGCTGTCGACGCACCAGTCCAACAAACTCGAGTACCAATTGAGCAGTCAAATCCACACTCGTTAGATATCACTCGGTTTTAGCGAAGATGCCATCGTACACTACCCAGTAACAGACATTGTCTAAATAATGGCGACAGAGAAATCCAGACCTCCTGTGTCCTTGGAGGAGATTGCGCCCAAACCTCTGTCAGTGTGAGACTTTGAGCTTCATTCATATTTCTGTCTCAAAATGTGACAATTTGTTGACTGTTCTGTGGTTTTACTGCACTCGTCTGACCAAATATCGACATCACAATCCATGTTCAATATGAAACGTATTTTGGTATAGTTATATAAGGTTTACTTGAGCGATTAATTGAGAACTCTTTAGGTGATAGAAAGAAGCTCTGTGATTCCGTGTGACCAGGAAAACGTATCGTTTTACCTGTATTTCTCTTTCCATATTTCGTGCTTTAGTTCCAGAAAGACAGAATCAAATTAACATCGATTGTGAAGTCTTCATTGTTACAGTTTGCCGAAGGTTTCGCAAGGGAAAAATGTCCTTTCAAACAGAACCATTCCAACAGCAAAACACTTTCAAATACAGATAAGCGTTTGAATCCACACTGATCGTATTTGTTTTTGTGGTAATGCTGCAATATTTAGAAGTAGAACTATAAACGACATGTAATTACGACATAAAGATTATATCGCCCAAGCTAGAAAATGAGAGATGCATTTTGTGCCATTTTCGCATTTCTTGAAACAGTTCAACAAAAGAACCCCAATGTAACTCGAAGCGCAACAAATATTTTTTTGATTGCATCTCTGTCTCGAATCCCTGGCAAATAAGATTCTCTGACATGTCCATTATCGGGACAAAAAAACTGCTAGCAGTGAAACAACAAGCCACTTACAGCAATCCGGAAATAAAACCTCTGTAGGGCGCACTGATCCATTGAGAGGCCTTTTGAGCATCAGGATTTTGCTTTTTATAAAATTTTTTCAGTTTTTAACATATCCATTTCCAAATTGAGGTGGACGGGAAGAGGCCATTCTGTAGCTCCCTCTCCATCGTAAGAGCGTGGAGCGTGTTTCCAACTCAGATATTCACTCGTAAAAAAAGTTTAAACCAATGGATGGAGATAAAAAGAGGTTGATAAGGGTTGACAACAGCTCAGATGACCTGGACAGAGTCCACAATCATTTACATGAACAGTTAGAATCAAATCGTAAATGAGGAAAACTGAAAAGACGCCACACTTCACCGATTACGTGATATAATTTGCTTTCTAAACCATAGCGTCGTTCCTGCTGTGATTTTGCTGCCTGTGCTGTATAGTGTTTTGTATGTATGGCTAAGCATGTCCTAGGAAGGGCCCCTTTGTCTTAGTCGCATGTAAGACAAAGCGGCCCTATACGGTATACTGTTTTGTATATATACCTAAGTATGGCCAAGGAAGGGCCTCTTTCCTTTTGTTGAATGTAACTGATCGTTCCTGCTGTGATTTTGCTCCCTATATCGTGCAGAGTTTTGTATGTATGCCTAAGGACATCCTGGGAAGGGCCCCTTTATCTTGGTTGCATGTAACTGATCGTTCCTGCTGTGATTTTGCTCCCTATATCGTGCAGAGTTTTGTATGTATGCCTAAGGACATCCTAGGACGGGCCCCTTTGTCTTGGTTGCATGTAACTGATCGTTCCTGCTGTGATTTTGCTCCCTATATCGTGCAGAGTTTTGTATGTATGCCTAAGGACATCCTAGGACGGGCCCCTTTGTCTTGGTTGCATGTAACTGATCGTTCCTGCTGTGATTTTGCTCCCTATATCGTGCAGAGTTTTGTATGTATGCCTAAGGACATCCTAGGAAAGGCCCCTTTGTCTTGGTTGCATGTAACTGATCGTTCCTGCTGTGATTTTGCTCCCTATATCGTGCAGAGTTTTGTATGTATGCCTAAGGACATCCTAGGAAAGGCCCCTTTGTCTTGGTTGCATGTAACTGATCGTTCCTGCTGTGATTTTGCTCCCTATATCGTGCAGAGTTTTGTATGTATGCCTAAGGACATCCTAGGAAGGGCCCCTTTGTCTTGGTTGCATGTAACTGATCGTTCCTGCTGTGATTTTGCTCCCTATATCGTGCAGAGTTTTGTATGTATGCCTAAGGACATCCTAGGAAAGGCCCCTTTGTCTTGGTTGCATGTAACTGATCGTTCCTGCTGTGATTTTGCTCCCTATATCGTGCAGAGTTTTGTATGTATGCCTAAGGACATCCTAGGAAAGGCCCCTTTGTCTTGGTTGCATGTAACTGATCGTTCCTGCTGTGATTTTGCTCCCTATATCGTGCAGAGTTTTGTATGTATGCCTAAGGACATCCTAGGAAAGGCCCCTTTGTCTTGGTTGCATGTAATTGATCGTTCCTGCTGTGATTTGGCTTACCATGCTGTAGTTTTGTATGTGTGCCTAAGGACATCCTAGGAAGGGCCCCTTTGTCTTGGTTGCATGTAATTGATCGTTCCTGCTGTGATTTGGCTTACTATGCTGTAGTTTTGTATGTGTGACTGAGGACGTCCTAGGAAGGGCCCCTTTATCTTGGTTGCATGTAACTGGTCGTTTCCACTGTGATTTTGCTCCTTCTGCTGTATAGTATGTTACATGTCTACCTAAGCACGTCCTAGAAAGGGCGCCTTTGATTTGGTTGAATGTAATTTATCGTTCCTGCCCTAATTTTAGGCTCCTTGATGAGGTCTTTTATATCCATGTAAGCATACTTTATTCACTTCGGACAATGGAACATACTAAACCGTAAAACGAACATAAATAAAACGATGGAATCATTTTGATTTGGCGGCAGCTTTAAATGAATGCATGTCCATGGTTTAAGGCAACATTGGTCGTGAAATTGCATCTATGCCATGTCGAGGACATCATATATATGTGAGGATAAGAATGCTGAGCTTATACACATCACGCTTATGCTACTTGTACAAAGTTTACACACATCACGTCTCATCTTAAAGACAGATTTGACAATGCTCCAATGGTGTGGCATTTTCCTTATTTTTTTGATATCCATATATTTAGCAAGGATGCAAAAATATACAGCTTGCGGAATGCACGCATGTATTGACATGAGAATCATTCATGTGTATCAAACTACTAACGCATTTTTACCTCCAAGAATTGATTTATACAAACTGCAGATCCCGGAGTGGGTTTAACATATTGATGATGCCTGTTTGTTTGCTAATTTCCACATATGTAAATAACATGGGTTAAAAGTTGGTAGACACTTTGGTCAAAATTCTATATTGTTAAACTTACAAACGTGAAAAAAATTTTCTGTACGTATTAAAATTAAGTATTCTTTACATTAATTTTTTTTTGTACCTTGAATATTGAGCTCCTGGTCAGAGACTTCCTTTATCGATGTCTTAGGGCTGTTCACATCAGCACGACTTTGACAGCATATTTTAGATTGCTAGTTTCATGTTTTGTAATGAGGTAAGCTGCGGTGTTTACTGCACAGTACATATCGTGTGTGTGTGTGCGGAGGGGAAGGGGAGGGTATGGAGGGGAAGGGGAGGGTATGTGTGTGTGTGTGTGTGTGTGTGTGTGTGCGGGGGGGGGGGGGGGGGTAACTATGAGTGAATGACCAGGCAAGGAGCAAGGGTTCAAATCCTTGGCCAGGAATTTCAACATTTATCCATCCTCACTATTTGTAAAGCATTGGTGCCAAAAAGCGGTCCCATGAATGAATGATTATGGCTTTACTCCTGAGTCATTACGCTAGCGCGCTAACCAAATGAGCCACGGAGGACCCCGAATGAATGATTATGGCTTTACGCCACATTGACACTATTTCAGCCATATTATGGCTGAAAACAGGGGACAGTGAAGAAGAAGTCGAAGAAGTTCGCGCGGCCGTTTCTATAAAGGATGATAGAAGCTCACGCATCTTCCGTATCAATACCTCAAAAAGGTAAACATTCGCGAGTGACTTGCCAAAGGGCGGTGGTTATACTCGATCGTACGGTCCATTTTCCTACAAGAAAACTGACCGCAACGCACACGTCAAAACTTCTTGAGTAGTGTGTCAATCAGCAGACAAACCACAAATGTAAGTACTACAATGTGTCGTATCCGTTTATGTGGTGTTAGCTGAGTCTCTTTGGACGTGCTCTACCCACTTTTAAACAAGGGAGTAAATTTCGACTCATGGATTGCAGAAGAGCTATGATAGGTTGTAAAACTGTTCGGTAGCTCTGAATATAGTCATGTAAGCAAAATGGAAAAAGCATTATTTCGTCGAAAAAAATTAGAGGTCGGCCGAGTCTGTAATCAGTGCCAGTATCTCTTGTTATACTATGGGTATCTATCGTTAGCATCCTCTTATCCTACACCTTTACTGCATTTGTCACGGGTAAGCGGTGACAAATGATACGCTCAGCTCGGGGACTTAATTCCACACGGATAAGTGGTGACAAATGATGTGCACAACCCGGAGACTGAATTCCACTCGGATAAGTGGTGACAAATGATGTGCACAACCCGGAGACTGAATTCCACTCGGATAAGTGGTGACAAATGATGTGCACAACCCGGAGACTTAATTCCACTCTGATAAGTAGTGACAAATGATGTGCACAACCCGCAGACTTAATTCCAGTGAATGGAATAAGTGTATCGTGCAATGGAGAACCGAGGACGGTGTAAATTAAAAATGGTATCAGAAAAAAGCAATCGATCATTAAAATGACTGTTTGATTGATTTAACTCAGTCGCCAGATATTCCCCAGAAAAGGTCATATCTGCCATAGTAAAAGCCTTCTCACGTACGACCAGGGAGGAAGGTCTGCATGGTGTGGACTTGGACCCACAGCGATGACATTGGTGAGAGGCGCCTGGGTCTTTGTGCTAGCATACTATCCACTAGGTCCAGGATTTTCGGAAAAGAATTGTGTATAAGGTAGTCCAAGGCGCTTCCAGCTTTTCATTTGACTTACTTAGTTATGAATCGTATGACATATACTATCATTGGCCTTCACAATCTTACGCCTTCGGGATACCCTGGATATAATCCTGTGTAAATATGTCGAATAGTGTTGCATTTCATTCTACTAAATGCAGTCGCCGTGCAACTGTTACTGTACTATATCAGACAGCGAAGTTCAGTATTGATTGAGTAAATGTACTAGTCAAAGCCAAGGTACTAGATAGCTAGCTCATCCGATTATCTGGACGCACTGGTTATATATATTTATATATATGCGCATGTATTTGAGTTGTTAATGTTATGTTATGTGCAGAGAGAACATACATGTGCGTTACATGTATATCAGCAAAACACTTCAGATCAAATCAGACATTTCTTCTACCAATTTCAAATTCTACCAAAAGGCGATTTCAAGCTGAAAACACCATAGATAAATGGATTTTTTAATCTATGTAATTTTACCACATTGACTTGAAATGTTGTTTTTCCAGTGCGGCATTTAAAAGGATATAACAGATAACTGATTTGTGATTTACACTCATTGCAATTTCAAGGAGTAACAATCTGGACACAATTTGGAAATCGAACAGCAGTTCCTTTCATACAAAACAAGACATTACACAATCTGTTTACCAATCTATGCGTCGAAACAGACATTGGTGTACCAGTCGTCAACCAAGAAAGGCGTTCCAGGTCAACAAACGCAAGGCTATTTCCTAAAAACCGACAAATCACCAAAGAACTAAGAAAATGTATAAAGTACAAAAATAGGACTGGATCATACAAAGAGATGCGGTCAACAGTTTTCAATGATGTTTGAAAGACGCAAGGTATGCTCCAGGCGCCTGAGTGAATAAGTATTAAAATCGTGCATCTTGCTAGAAAATCAGAATATCGATTAAAATATGTATCTAAGTTGTGCTTTGATACGAAGGCGTTACAAGCCTTTATTCACTCAGTTTATCTGAATACCATCAGTTTATTCTGTTCTACGCCCTGCCGTAGAGTTCAGAGCTGAGGAACGTCAGAATACCAAGAGCGACACAGAAACAAGGCGGTTGACCGCCAGCTCATTTCAAAGCCAATCTCTCTCTCTGCGGGCGATGGTCAGTGAACAACACTCGAGAGAATTATTTCAGCCGAGATTGACCAGTGCCGAGTGGTGACTTCTGCAGAAATTCAAGTATCCAGTCAAAACCATTGTCCGCCTTGGCAACTCCTCATCGAAATGTCCACAGAATGTAAGACCTCTCAGAGTCACTCTCAGAAATGGTAAGCGTCAGTAGACATAGGTGCTTCAGTTTGACGTTGATGGTATGTAACCAAACAGTTCTGATTAATTCTACCTTTACCCTCATCTTCGTTCCCCTGGAGATTCCTGTCTGTCTGAAACTCCTCCTTACTCTTAAATATTCCTACAGTATAAATGACGCAATGAATCAGGTGTAGTTTACGTAATAGGGTTTATGTATATATAACTTCTACCGAGTATTGTGATCGATAGGATAGCAAAATAACCCAATATCTCTTTTCTACTGGATAACATTTTATGGTAAATGTTGTTAAGAAACCGTACTAATTTAGACAGTAAATTTTATATCTAACTAGAAAAGAGAAAATTCACCTGTTGTGGAGAAAAAAGAACATATGAGCATTAAAAAATGATTGCTAAAAGATATACTGACTACACAATCAGGTTTAGATTACCATCATCAATAAACTCAGGCAGCCAGGGGGCACAAAACGTCTTGTGTGTTGTCTAAATTAGACGTGTTGAAGAAGTGAAGCTTTGACTGGATTTCAAAGCTTAACTTCTTCAACAAGTCTAATTTACACAATTCGGAGTAGCAATACTCAACGAATTACTCAAGCAAACGGTCAGCCATTGCTATTTATCCGTGACCCAAATATATTAAGTTCCCGTGTATTCAGGCGTACAGAATCCGGATGTCATGCTCCTTAGATGCAGTTGTAGCACGCTTCAAGATACTTTTGTAAGATTTGATCAACAGAAATCTATTGATGTATGACCGGGTCACATCTATTGAGAATGTTTGTATCTCCTCCAAAGTAAATGTAACAGTTAAGATGGAGAAATTGGAAATACAATGCATCGATACATAAGCGTTACAAGCAATGGATACATTACACCGTTTTCGATTATTTATGACTTTAAAAGTGTAAATGGTCGTGGGTTTCTCCAAGCCGGTTTCCTCCAGCAATAAAGCTCGTCTCCATCGTATAAGTGAAATATTCCTATGTATGACGTAAAAGACTTCTTTAAATAAATAAATTTATTGGTGTGTCTATAAGTCTGCTGTTTAAAGTAAAACCGATATCCAAGACGCTTTTATTTACTATAGCGGGCAGTTTTATGGGCGATGGAAAAATAGGAATTTCGAATAAAACCATAGATCTTTGAAAAATGAGTGATGAACTTTCTCACATGCGTCGTCCGGATATATACGCATGTATTCATACATGTTACATATCGAATAAAAAATTGGATGCCCGGGATAAACCACAGATACCTGAGAGATGACTAAAGACCATAGCGCATGTGACGTCCAGACACATGAACGTATGTATGCCATATTGACAGTAGGCAGTGGTTCTTGACGTAAGGAGCCTGGTATGGTAATACGGGAATCAACCTCGGTGCAAGAAACTGTGCACCTCAAGAAGCCAAACTGACTATTACAGTGGAAGCTGCAAGGTCACTTCGTTTCTCAGTTCCGTTTTGCCCTTCAACCTGTTCTCAACCTTGACTTCGTTAGTTCACTGTACTGTGAAGGATGCTCAAGAGACTACGACAAAAAGACGGATTTTTAACTTGCCAAAATATGACAACGATAATCACATTATAAAGTTAATGTTTTACATATGAAGACCAACGTTAACCAAAACGAAACTTCGACAGCACGAAGAAATACACACATGGGAGTTTCAATAAAGACATTTTCCTGGTAAACGTTGATCTTCACATTGCCGGATTTAAGAATTGACCTTTTTGTTCCGAGTGCATTTTTGGCGGGTTATTACTAAGCAACCACAACTTTTATGGCCGTATAGATTTTATGGATGCATCGACCAACTTTTATACATCTGAGTTGAAAATTAACAGAATTGTGTTGGGATTTTGAAATTTGCACTTTCTTATAGCACATTTCTGGAGCATATTCTCCGTCACAAACTCAATCACGAAAATTGTCGATTGATGATTATCTCCATGGCTTCATAAACAGTAACAGTTGTGTAATGTATACGAATTCCATGTCCTAGACCGGGTTTGATCCCTGCCCCCCCCCCCACCGCCTCGAGTGTCCTAACGTATAAAACCCAAGCAAAATTTCATCACTAGACGCCTTTTTGCTCTCAGATTTTATGACATAGTTTGCATTCTGTCAGGCAAAGCTTGAAATAATTTTACAGAAACAAAATATCACAACTTTGTGGCAATCATCTTAGCAAAACGTCGAGCAAATGGGGAAAAAACAGAGATGATCTTGTACATGTAATACCCTGAGTAGATACATTAATAAAGGCGCATTTTATTTCATCTACAGGCATTCGAATACATAAGACATTCAGCGATATATGCACCCTAAAAGCTCCCCAGCGACAGGAGAGGGAGATACAAACAAGATTTGGTATATAGAGTTTGTCGAAAAGACTTGCTTCTGATGGTGTTCTTTCCACGATGTGAACAAGAAATGACAAACACTGATCCTGCGACCACAGAGTTATAGTATACGTACACGCCTATGTTATAGTACACGGAGAACAATATTTGGCGAATTACTAAAATCGTGGCAGATTTCGGGGATTTCCGCAGGTGGGTATTACTGATTGCAAAGGACGGAAATGAGCCTAGCAGGGGCGGACTTCGTCGATGTGTGGATAATAGAGATAAAGAAGATAGCATTGATAAAACAAAGGACGGAATCCACGGTCCAGACAGTCAAAGACAGAGCCGATTTTCTGTTGATAGATTTATAGTCTTATCATACCACTGACTGGGAGAAAATTGGATTGGCTCCTTCGTCTAATGAAATGAGATTTACTGACAACTGTTGTGTTCTCCACTTTCCAGGGTAAAGCCTGTTAACAGATGGACATCACCGCGCCAGAGAATGTAAACGGATTAGGGTCTTACTGAAAGCCTGGAATTTGCTGACCTAGGGCACCTTCTCAGACTTAATGCTCCACGGGTGGAAGACGTTTTCTTTCTCTGGAAGTCTCCATCTTTCTGTGTCTGTAACGTCTGCGTACTTTTACGTATCCAAGTCTATCACAATCTTGTATATTGCTATATCTGTAGTAGTTAACAATTGTATCGAATCCATGGCTCATGAGCGTACAAACATGTTACATATCACATCGTGATGACGAACAGGAGACATCAGCAGTTATAACATGTACACGCAACTGTCAATAAACATGTAACATATCACATCGTGATGACGAACAGGAGACATCAACAGTTATAACATGTACAAGCAACTGTCAATAAACATGTAACATATCACATCGTGATCACGGAAGGAGACATCAACAGTTATAACATGTACAAGCAACTGTCAATAAACATGTACACAACAGTCAATAAACATGTATACACAAATGTCAATAAACATGTACACACAACTGTCAATAAACATGTATACACAACTGTCAATAAACATGTACACACAACAGTCAATAAACATGTATACACAACTGTCAATAAACATGTACACACAACTGTCAATAAATATGTGTACACAACTGTCAATAAACATGTATACACAACTGTCAATAAACATATATACACAACTGTCCATAAATATTTATACATAACTGTCACTAACAATGTACACAATTGCCAATAAATATGTATACACAACTGTCAATAAACATGTATACACAACGGTCATTAGACATGTATACACAAGTGTCAATAAACATGTTGCACAACTGTCCATAAACATGTATACACAACTGTCAATAAACATTTATACACAACTCTCACTAACCATGTATACACAACTGCCAATAAATATGTATACACAACTGTCAATAAACATGTACACACAATTGTTAATAAACGTTTATACACAACTGTCAATAAACATGTGATGCAGTACAGTTAATACACTACTTTAAGTAATATATTAAAGTATATTAGTTGTAGTCATCAGTTAGAAAAATGTTCTTCTTTGTGGATTGACGGTGTATAAGACAGGAAAATGTACTTTTCTCTATGGTTTTTATACAATGAACAAACAAGTAGGAAATAATATTAATGTTCAACAACATTACAAGTATCACATTTTTGTTCGTCAACAGGAAGTTTGACACGCTTGTGCCACCTTCAAGTTTCCAATGAAAATCGAGGGAAGAATTTCTTAACCCTGGCTATTGCCACCCTTAACTTCTTTATGTTAATAACGTTTAAGTATGGGGCTTGTATATAGAAGTGACATAAATCAATATAGAGTTTCCCTCTACTCATAGTTGATAGTCGTCCACACCAATCGTGTACAAATATATCATTGCTTCACAAGTGAGATGAGCAAGGAGATGGGTCTGTTCTGGGACTGATGCGTTTCACAAGCCTCATACTTCAGATGCATACTGCTTTATTGGCACAATGAGTTCATCAAATAAATCTAGCATATGGCTAACTTGCAAAGTATTGACTTTGTATAGATATTGGTTCAAGCTAAAATGACTTTTCTCGATTAATCCGCTGATGTGTCTTGTGTATTTGTAAAGGTTCCCCCCTGGCGAAAGTACAATTCCAAGAAAACTAAATTTGTCCACAATTTCTAACATCTCATTATCATAACAGAAACTCACAATTTTAGATACTCTTCCTCCTTTTCTAAATATTATTACGTTGGACTTTGATATTTACGTTTAGGCAGAAATAATCTTTTAATGCATCTAGAGACCCCCGAAGTTCAGTCTCACTTCGTGCCATTTTTATTTATTTGATTTATTTGATTGGTGTTTTGCGCCGTACTCAAGAATATTTCGCTTATACGACGGCGGCCAGCAGCATGGTGGTGGAAACCGGGCACAGCCCGGGGGAAACCCACGACCATCCGCAGGTTGCTGGCAGACCTTCCAACATACAACCGGAGAGGAAGCCAGCATGAGCTGGACTTGAAGTCACAGCGGCAGCATTGGTGAGAGACTCCCGGGTCATTTACGCTGCGCTAGCGCGCTAACCAACTGAGCCACAGAGGCCCCCGTGCCATTTTTTACCACACCGTCTGCGTATAGCAATAAAAAATGTTTGAAAATCTTCCATAGTTATTGCTTTGATGTCATGAATGTAAACTCATCCTGAAGATCATTTATGTACACTGAGAATAAAAACGAAGACAGACAATCGCTTGTCTTACACCCGTATACTAAAAATATTCTTGACAAATATGGCTGTTGTATTTAACTCTAGAGCGGACGGAATTTATACATGGACATAATAATATCCAAAAATCCAAGTTTCAATAATTTCTTACCTAGATTATCTCGAACAATGTAGTCGAACGCCGTTGTAAAATCAATAAAGGAACAGAATAACAATGGCACGCAATAAAAAATGTTTTACCAACAGTACTGGTACATTTCCAAAAACCCGGACGTGCTTCTGTCCGTTTGGTAAAGTGGTTATTGAATACGCGCGTGAACATCTTCGATATACAACTTAAAAGAGTAATGCCCCTATAATTATTGACATTATTCTTGCCTTTTTGTAGAAACGGAATTGCATAACCCTCCCACCAGGCGTGTGGAAAAAAGGTGTGTTAAACAAATTAGGGACTAAAACACTCATTCCATGTATCAAAAATTCGTTAATAACCCCAACAGGTACTCCTGCCTTACTCGTCTTCAAATGCGCAATGGCATAATGTATTCAGCCTCGGAGATGTTTTCATTTATCTGATTAAATATGAGTTTTAGTCCTCCTCTTTCAAAGCTTTCACTACATTGAACTGATGCCTGTTTGCTGTCATAAATGCCGCTGGTGGGATTATTTACAGAGCTGAAAAGTTCGGTGAACATACTGGCAGACATGTTGGAATCTGTATCACATAGTTTACCCTTTAACACTTTACAATAGTCTCTCGTGCTGTTGGATCGAAAGTTTTCTGGCTTTAGTCTCATGGTAACATTAAAGTCTCTATGGCATAATCCAACTTGATTTTTATACCGAGTTCGAGTTATTATCATTTCGTCCCGGTTTCTTTCGGATTTTCTTTTTCGTATAGCTATTTAATAATCTACTGAACATTTGTCTCCAATTTTCACATTCAGCCATATACGACAGCGCAGATTTGGAGAAGGAGCCTTTTCTACTGGCCCTTTTTTTTGGTCTCAGGAAACAGTTGCCAGAGCATTGTAACACAGAGACAAACGTATTTAGACAATGATAAATTTTGTCTCTGTTGGTGTCTTCGTGTGTTAATTGTGTGTGAATTTCATTATGTTTAGCAGAGCTGATCTTTGAATGACTGTTTGTCAATATACTCAGCTGTAAGTACAGGATCCCACAACAATGATGGTTGAGTGACTGATTGATCGACCTGCACATCAGGCTAATTATGTTCAGATTTTGTCGATTATGTCCTGTGAAATCGATTATAAAGTGTCCGATAGAATGTTCGGGGATTTTATTTCGAACTCGTACACATCAGACAATAAGCTGTTTGTCATTAAAACATAACCAGCCACATTCTACCATTATGCATCATATAATAATCATAATAAAAATAATAATAATGATCAAAATAATAATATTATTATTATTATTATTATTATTATTATTATTATATAGTTCCATTTTCCATTTGTCCTGGCAAAAGCGCCCATTTAATATTCTTGCTGATGTTTTCTATCATAGCATATAAGAGTAACTGTCCATTTCCATTTTTCTTGCCTTTGTCCACAGACAAACTTGGTGGGTAACTGGGTAAGAGCAGATAACTCTGTACATCAATTTGTACAAAGTCCAGCTCCTCCAAAGCCCTTGCATTGAAGTTCCTGCACACGATAACCCGTATTCTTAGATCATTACCCCTGCGAAACAAACACTTCTCGTGCGATCAAACATATTTGTCCTACAGGAAGTTTCGTACACAGTCATCTGGAAGCGCCTAACAATGGCAAACACAGATTATAATGCATTTTGTTGACTTCTCTGAAGGGATTTCAATCCACAGCATAGCGTCACTGCTGTTATCAATAAACGTACCAGATAAGTAAACATTTGAACGCAAGAACATTCCAAGATCACCAGAATCACGCCTGGCGGAAGATTTTTTGTCGGTGCGCTTCACATGGAAGTAAATGAAATCCTCCATTCGTGATTGAATGACATCTTTTCCCCGTGTTTCCGTAAACATCATTACGTCATTTTCTTCAAACAGTCCTTTAATGACTGGATCATGTAGTTTACTGGTTGTTAGTGTTAACAAGCCCTATATGTTCAGAAGTGAAAAGCCCAGCAGTGAAAGCAGACAGCGGTTGTCGTTCTGCAACGTGTGCTTTAATATAATCTGACATCTTACCCTCAGGTCTTGCTACCGAGCAATTTTTGTCTGTAGATTTACCCTGCTTGCCTTGTTCGTCAGATGAAACCGCCGTTCCTCGTATTGCGGTACTGTTGATGTTGGTACGACGTTCAAGTGGAGACTGACTCTTCAGTAAACTTGCCTTGGACTTCCCTGTCTCTCGTTGGTTTCGTTGGTGTGCCCGTTGCCGCACAGTCGCTGTACTGGGCCTCTCTTTTATTCACCATGACACTTTTTTTACCCATCGCGGTCTTCTGTTCATTTCTTTCGGAAGTTGTAAAGTCTAGGGTGATATTTACGTGTAACTATCTCCGTCACTGCTTGCGTCAATTCATTCATGCTTCGCTGAATGAGGATGGCCAGATATGGAGGAGACATTTTTTAGATGGAGTCCACGTGACAAAAGCATAGGACACACGCACAGGCGCATTCAACCCTTAACATGTTCATCTGTCTTAAAGACGCCTAAAATCCCATTTTAGCACATTTTAACTCTAGTGGTGTAGTGGTGTAAGCAACCAGCTAAGGACTGGACAGGCTGATGGAAGTACGAAACCAGAGCGTTTCACAATTAACCACGGAAACCCTTTCAAAATTTTATAAATCGCGAATAATACAACGCAGAAATCTCTTACGTAAGGGTGACACGTGGCAGAATCTAAAATGATAAACGTCGTTTTTCGTTGTATGCAAATTATACATTTCCCCATTCAATTTTAACCAATGAAAAAACAGTTAAATCATGTGACCGTGGGGGGAAATGACGTCTGAATGCATGTGGAAACTAACACGTAAATATTACCCTAGTCTTTACAACTACCTTTCTTTCATCCTGTGATAGGTTGCTTTCCTATATAGCATGGTTCTGTTGGTCCTAATCGACTGTTTTCAAGGACTCCAGTATCGTCCAGTACAGCCCTCCAATCAGGAAACAGGTCGCGCACCACAATTCCGTTGATGACCAGCTGTGACGGGTAACCGATAAAACCTGGTTGGACCGATTTGCTTTGTGGCCAACGTAATTTACGGGCGTTTGAAATTTCCCAGGGAAGGTCTGGGCTGACCCCAACACGTGTTCCTTTTAATCTGAAAGTGCTGTCCATGATTATCTTGGTATCGCAATAATCCCGAAACGACACAATGATCGGACAGGAACCATTTTTACCCCTTCTATATGGTCCGAGCCTGTGCGCTCACTCCAGGTACATGGCTTGTTCTATTTCCATGTCGTTGTACACCAAGGCTCTCACAATGACAAGACCAAAACTTACCTCTAAATATCAAATTCTTTCTTCTGCTTCTCCCTTCCAAATAGATCGGTTGATATTTTAATCTTTTGATCTGCCTTTCATGCTCAATTAATTTAGTTTCACGCTGTTCAATTTTGTCTCTGTGTGGAAAATTTTTCTTCATCTTCAATAGTTTGTCAACTGTGAGACCATTTAAGTCACTCACTTGCCTTCCTGGTGTTTCCGAGTATTCCTCGAGTATTTTTTCACTGTCTCTTCCTCCCACGTTCCACCACAGCCAGCCCCTTACTGCCCAAACTCTCCTCAGACGTTTCACTGCCACCACGGCCCGCTCATTACCGCCCATACTCTCAGATGTTTCACCCCCATAATCTCATCTCCCTACGTTCCACCACGGCCCGCTCATTACCATGCATAATCTAGTCAGACAATTCACTGCCATGTTCTCATCTCCCTATGTTCCACCACGGCCCGCTCATTACCGTGCATACTCTCCTCAGACGTTTCACTGCCATAATCTCATCTTCCTACGTTCCACCACGGCCCGCTCATTACCATGCATAATCTAGTCAGACGTTTCACTGCCATGTTCTCATCTCCCTACGTTCCACCACGGCCCGCTCATTACCGTGCATACTCTCCTCAGACGTTTCACTGCCATGTTCTCATCTCCCTATGTTCCACCACGGCCCGCTCATTACCGTGCATACTCTCCTCAGACGTTTCACTGCCATGTTCTCTTCTCCCTATGTTCCACCACGGTCCGCTCATTACCGTGCATACTCTCCTCAGACGTTTCACTGCCATGTTATCATCTCCCTATGTTCCACCACGGCCCGCTCATTACCATGCATACTCTCCTCAAACGTTTCACTGCCATGTTCTCATCTCCCTATGTTTCACCACGGCCCGCTCATTACCATGCATACTCTCCTCAAACGTTTCACTTCCATGTTCTCATCTCCCTATGTTCCACCACGGCCCGCTCATTATCATGCATACTCTCCTCAAACGTTTCACTGCCATGTTCTCATCTCCCTATGGTCCACCACGGCCCGCTCATTACCGTGCATACTCTCCTCAGACGTTTCACTGCCATGTTCTCATCTCCCTATGTTCCACCACGGCCCGCTCATTACCATGCATACTCTGGTCAGACGTTTCACTGCCATGTTCTCATCTCCCTACGTTCCACCACGGCCCGCTCATTACCGTGCATACTCTCCTCAGACGTTTCACTGCCATAATCTCATCTCCCTACGTTCCACCACAGTCCACTCATTACCATGCATACTCTGGTCAGACGTTTCACTGCCATAATCTCATCTCCCTACGTTCCACCACAGTCCACTCATTACCATGCATAATCTGGTCAGACCTTTCACTGCCATGTTCTCATCTCCCTACGTTCCACCACGGCCCGCTCATTACCATGCATACTCTCCTCAGACGTTTCACTGCCATAATCTCATCTCCCTACGTTCCACCACAGTCCACTCATTACCATGCATAATCTGGTCAGACGATTCACTGCCATGTTCTCATCTCCCTACGTTCCACCACGGCCCGCTCATTACCATGCATACTCTCCTCAGACGTTTCACTGCCATAATCTCATCTTCCTACGTTCCACCACAGTCCACTTATTACCGTGCATACTCTGGTCAGACGTTTTACTGCCATATTTAAGTCTCCCTACGTTCCACCACGGCCCGCTCATTACCATGCATACTCTGGTCGGACATTTCATTGCTATAATCTCATCTCCCTACGTTCCACCACGGCCCGCTCATTGCCGTGCATACTCTGGTCAGACGTTTCACTGCCATAGTCTCATCTTCCTACGTTCCACCACGGCCCGCTCATTGCCGTGCATACTCTGGTCAGACGTTTCACTGCCATAGTCTCATCTTCCTACGTTCCACCACGGCCCGCTCATTGCCGTGCATACTCTGGTCAGACGTTTCACTGCCATAGTCTCATCTTCCTACGTTCCACCACGGCCCGCTCATTGCCGTGCATACTCTGGTCAGACGTTTCACTGCCATAGTCTCATCTTCCTACGTTCCACCACGGCCCGCTCATTGCCGTGCATACTCTGGTCAGACGTTTTACTGTCACACCTCTCCTCAGTGCTACATTCCCCATACACATTTACAAGATTGTTAGCTGACAAGAGGCCGCATTTCACCGGTTACGTGGGACCATTTACCAATTATTACACTGTTCTCACCGCTCTGCTTTTACACTTTGTGCTGTAAGACTTCTATTATATTACTTTCTAATGAATCCTCTTTTAGGAAACCTGGTTGGTTTGACAACCCGTTCTTGCTCGTTCCATGGCAGCCTTGTATTCAACACCCGCCGATATATAATCTGAGTGTCTTTTCGGAAGAAACCTTCCGCAAAAAGAAATAAAACCACATGTACTCTATTGTAAAGTTCAATACTATCGAGTCATAAAATGATATTCTTTGCACCGCTAAAACTGACTGTCATCATTAAAGAAAATATCACTGAGTACGCCGAAAATCTACCGATAAAAAGACTTCAGACAAATAAAACAATATCAACGGTCTGTTGTGGTTCACAGGCTCTTTTATTATCAAAACATAAGACGTGTTGTATTATATCATATTACGCTATTACCTTTCACGTATTACTGTATGCAAATTTCATGTCTTTCCCAAGGATTTTATGAGGTGATCGACCTTGACACTGCGGCACAAAATACAAAGTTGCGTAACACAATGTATGTATCGTGATATAAGCCTGGAGTACACGTGTACCTAATCTTCTTCAGCGATTTCAGAGATGACGGGGACTACAACCGCGCCGATCAGCACGGCGCCACTTCTTCCGGTGGGTCCATATCAACCATAATCCGATAAAACAAATAAAAGTGATACAAGGCTTAACAAAATCCAGTGCTGTTTTGTCAAATAGAAGGGCAGCGTCGTCCACATCGCTGTGTACACGTTTTCTGGCAGGGATAAATCACACAGATCTGATACAGGCCGACCAGTTAAGTGCACAAATAAGCCAAATACCCCGGTCAAAGAGTAAAACAACATCCATGGCCAATATCCAACTCCCAAAGGCCTGTGTGATAGATGAAATTAACGTTATAAACTCTTAAGAATTTACACAGTTTTAATAGAAGATAGCTACCTGCAAGTATAAGTTACCAGTGCTTTCGAAAGACGACGCATGCGTCAAATTCACAATACTTTTTTTGTTTATGTAGGTTCCCATTTGTATTATACACACTGCTGCTCTGTAAAGTTAGAAAATGCATAATAGTCTCTGTATTACTCTGTTGTGTCAGATTTTCATATATGTACTTCGGTGATATTAAGACTGCGTTCCTAGCACCATCACCTCCACCCCCCACCCCCCCCCCCCCCCACCCCCCCACCCACCCCCGTTAAGCGGACACCGATTCCCCCCGGGGTTAAGAGCGCACCGAGACACTGTACATGTACACGCTGAATGCACAATTCATACTCTTGCAAAAGCTTATTAACATACCACTGTAACGAGGGCTAAGTTGTCAAATCCGGGTTACTCCCCCAGGCTCGGGATCTTTGAACGTGTCTCTGTAAATGGTTGCAAGGATGACATAGGCAAGTATCCGTTTCAAGTTTCAACTGGCTTTGCTAAAATATGTACGATTAGTCAAAACAAACATAGCTGCAATAGCACAAACCTTAGTCTCTCCAATGCTTTCGTCATGTTAGATTTTTTATCTGCGATGCGAAGCACTATGGGGGTTTAGGTGAACAGACAGGTTTCTTATGGATAACAACTCCTGTGTTTATTTGCTGGTAACGGTTTGGTATAGCTTCTAATACCGTTCTCAAACCATTTGACATAACTTATGCATGTATATACCTATATGTACACCTAGCTCCTATCTGCCTCTGAAAGAAGACTATGGGGGTTGTTAGTGTCGTTGTTCTGGGAGAAATTGGAATTCTTGTCCTTGATAGCTGGTTTGGGTGCATTGTTTTGAAGTTTATATGTATCGTACCTTGTGACGGCATATCTGTCCAGTTTCCTTGTGATAATAGCAGTTCAAAGTGTTGTGAGTGCCATTATTTTGAAGACCAATTTTGAACCATTAAATCTTTTTTATATGTGTTTCTCCAACAGCACATTTTGCGAGCAACGAAAAACATCGGGAAATCAGATCTTTGCTCTTCACACTTTGGCATCATTTGTACTCTGCTTCCATCATTTGTGTTACTTTTTTTTTCAGATCAAGCAAGAAAAGAAGTGATTCTTTGGCAGATTTGACAGCTCGCAAATACCAGACCAACGGAGATTTCTTTCTTCAAATAAAAACCTCACTTAGAAGAAGAGGTAATAAAGATATTTAAGCCCTCATCTCTTATAAAGAGATTCACTTCACTAAGTACGTCATCCTTCAAACGTAAGATTACTTTGTTAACATATAACTACTTCCCTTGACACAAAGCGGTCCGAATTTAAATATGTTAAAACACAAAATCCTTGATTCAAGTATCCCAACGTGAGAAATACGTGATAAAACAATAAAACTAAAATTCATTTAGCCCTTTTGAAGTGCACAAACTGTTTTTATTTGTTGTTAATTCGGTGTCAGGAAACATCGAGAGTCTTTGGTCTATGTGTACAGTCCAGCTGGTTGTCGTCATGGATCGCTTTGTTAGAGATGTACATGTATTATTATACTTGGCTGAAACATTTCTGGTGCTAAATATTCACTATTGATGTGTATTAACATCACTGCATGTTTCCCTTATTCTGCTTGAGCCACGGTGCGGGGAGCGGGCAGGGAGACGGCTCTAAGTCGCACATGTTGAAGCGAGGTAGTCGGAGGGGTTGAGAAAAATACTACTCCCCTGAGTTGTTTTCAAACGTTTATTTGCATCTGTTCGACTGGTGTTTTCAAGCATACGCTGTCACAGTTTAGAGATCTGGCTATTAATATGTAACGACGTCACAACGCGTTTGATTACATCCTTCATGGCCGACTGTTGACGTGTCTTGACAACGGAATTTCCCGATAGCCTGAACTTCCAGGACTCGGTGAAGCCTAAAGCCTTTCGCTGTCAAGAGCTATATGCTGAGCGAAAGTCCAACTTTTACAAGCTCTACATCCCGCCCGTAGATTATGAGATAGTCTTGCCTTATTGACCGTTTAGGATTTGTTTTTCAGTTACAATTTTAAGACGAAATTAACGTTAGGCATTCAAATGCTGTCACCAGAAATCGCGACCAAGCAGTTAGCGAGCCTCACAGGTCGTTGTTGCTTGACTTTACTGCAGTAAATTTTTACTTACGTGCTGAAGAAAAACTTTAGGGCAATTTCAATTTTAAGTGCATCTTATCTTTTCCTCTCTCCTTTTAATACTTCCTTCTGTCAATCTCAACTCATAGCTCTCTGCCTTGCACGCATTTTCTCTTTTTCTTTCCCGTAATCTCACTCGTATTTTCTCTCCGGCAGTCTTTCGCATGTACCGGCACTTTGATTGACAGCTATTGCGTCACATGACCACCAGACTACATTTCTGAATGGACTGGAACCTATCATCCGTAGCGGTCGGGGACTGGTCGTTTGTAGACAAACACCCTGTCGCTTGGGAAAATCGGCGCGAAAATTGAAAGTTTGGAGCCTTATTACAAGAATATGTGACATTATGGGTAATTTTGCACATAAGCTGTACTCAACGAATTCTATCATTCTGTGGGGTTTCAAATCGCTAACTGTGATACACGATCAACATCAGTAAGCATGAGACCAATTTCGAAAGCATTGTTCCAAACAAACTACCAAAGCACCAGAAATAATATGAAAATAATTAAGACGTCATGGCAGATAAATGTCATGTAATGTAAAGATAAGCCGTTAATAATTGTTTCTGATGCCAGAAAGGCGCAAGTAAATTTCTAGGGGCGTGATTTTTAAACAGCAAATCTTGCCCATACTGACTGTAGTTGTTTGTTAGTTGGGAAAAGACGTCACTGTGGTGTCCTCGGGTGAGTGAGTACCTATCAGTTTATGATAGTTACGATATTTGATAACTCACAAAGTTTCAGATATTCTGCACCACATACATGTAAAATACACAAATCACACACAGGAGAAGAAATCAAAAACAATAAGATATCAAGCAAAAGAGATATGTTTTTACATTTCTTTATATTCCACAATTTGCAATTATTTCTACTTTGACTATGCTGGTTTTATAGGTTAAGTGAACCGGAGTATGGTATAAACCACCGAACATTTGCGAGTTGTTGACGAACTTTTCCACATGGGATAAATACCATATTGGTGGGAAACAAGAAATCTTTAGTGAATTTCATGCAGGATTACACAAAAAGCAGCACCATCCACGAACACCACGAACACCACACCACCGACACCACCGACACCACGAACAACACGAACAGCACAACACGAACACTACGAACACCACGAACAACACGAACACCACGAAAACCTCACCACAGACACCAACAACACCACGAACACCACGAACAACACGAACACCACAAACACCACGAACAGCACACCACGAAGACCACGAACAACAGGAAAGCACGAAAAACACGAATATCACGCCACGAACACCACACCACGAACAACACGCCACGAATACCACCAACAAACACCAACAACACCACACCACCAACACCACGACTACCACACCACCAACACCACACAACGAACACCACCAACACCACAAGACAAATGGAAACTACGGAATCTGGAGAATTCCCCTGTCCAGGAATGGCACTCATGGAATGCGCATCTAATGTGACAGTAATTAATAAAGGCATTAACATAAGCCAATGGGCCACGTCTTGCTCATCGCTGACAACGAGGCTACTGGTGCGTGTATACTGTACATTCCTTAATTCCTTTCTCAGATCAGTAGAGTTTCTTGTATGAATATCGCTCTTAGTCTACGCGCGTCTCAGAAAACATCTTGTCGATTGGGTAAAACCTAGTCAAACAGTCATTTCAATAATCGATTTTTTCTGATACCGCCTTAATTTAGAGCGCCATTGCATCCTACACTTATTCCAATCACGTTAGTACTGGGATTAAGTCTCAAGTTAAGTTGTGTGCATCATTTGGGACCACTTATCCGTGATAAATTCAATAAAGGTCTAGGATAAGAGGATGTTAATGATAGACACCCTATACTCGCACTGGTAACAGATCCGGCTAACCACTAATTTTGTTTTAGAGAAACCAGCTTTTCCCATTTTGCTTACACAACTATGTTCAGAACCACACCTCAGCTCTGCATCGTACTATATTTCTTTTCTAATTCATTAACCAAAAAGACATCAAGCGTTCGTTCCATTCTCGATAGAGCATTCCTGTAAAAACCTAGCTGACAACTAGAAACAACTAAAAATTGGATAGGACACTTATAGTGCATCACTTACGCATTAGATTGTCGCTTCAACGAAATTAATTGTACTTTTCATACCTTAGGCCATTTCAATCTATTAAACCCACACCTAGTAACATCAGTATGAATCATTTTAATACTTTGTAATATTCCGCCAACTGCGTATTTTTGAATGACCTGAAAGTCAAAAGAATATATCACAAAATATCACACCTTTGTTCCATCTTTCTTTTACATGAGACGGAATTTGAGCGGACATTCTAAATGTAAAGTGAAAACAAGCATTGTTGAGATCAGAAATAAACGATTTCAGCTTTTGTTATCAATAACTTTCTCTTCCATTGTTTCCACGTGTTCTGGACATGAAATTTACTGTCCATCTGACCTTCACCTTCATTTATTCATGTACAGCTGCAGCTAAAAAAAAAACCAAAGCCGATTGATCTGTGTCCAATTGGAAAATCTTTTCTGTTACTTAATGGTCGTTTTACTGTTTTGGATATTCCATTGTTTCAAGTGAATAAAGTATGTTGTCTTGAATATGGAAGATTACGAGATGGACAGTAAAACCAGAGCAGACACGACTGGTCACGCGTATCCGGTGAAATACGGCAACTTGTCAGGTTACCTCCGTAAGATTTTGTTCTCAGTCTTCATGTACTATCTACGATATTCAAGCTGTTGTGAACAATTATACACCATTTCTTATATCCATCCATCACTTAAAACTTTCCAAGAACTTGTTTTTCAAGGATAAACATCTAAGCTGGTAACACGCTCCACGCTCTTACTATAGACGGGATGTAACAGGATGTCTTCTTGCCACCCAACGCAATTCATAAATGGATGTGTTTAAAACTAAACAAGTCGAAAAAAATCCTGATCTTGAAAAAGCCACTCAATCGATCAGTGTAGCTCACGGAAGTTTTATTTTCCGATACTTGCAAGTGTGTTGTAGTTTCGTTGTTCGCAGTTTTTTACGCTAATGGACATTTGAGTAAATTTTATTTGCTAAGAACTCGTAAAAAGGATCAAATGAATAAGCAATTTGTTGCACTTAGAGTTACATTGAAAGTCCTCTTTTAAGTACTTATTAAGAAACGAGGAAATTGTACAAACTGCATGTCTGATTTTCATACTTAAACGAACTAACTTTTATGTAGAAAGAATAATTTCTCAGATTTGTGTTGCAAAGTTACCTGTGAAAACGCACATTTTTAGCTACCTTTCTCACCTAACACGTACAGGATCAATGTGTACTAAAAGGTTTATGTGTATTCAAGAGTGTTTCCCTGCTGGAATCGGTCGGTTTTAAAGGACACTTTTTCCAGTGAAACCTTCGGCAATCTGTAACGACAAAGAGTTCGCGATCGATGTTAAATCGATCTCTTCTTTCTAGGACCAGAGCAAGAAATATGGAAAGTGTAACAGAGGTTAAAGATTGGCTTTCATGGATACATGAATTCCCAGAACTCCTGTCTGTCGACGAAAGAGCCCTCAGTTAATCAATCGTGTAAGTTGAATGTAATTATATCCTAGAAAACGAACTGTCCGATTTACGTTTCTCATTAAAGATGGTTTCCCATTGTGTCAGACTAGGCAGACAATGCAGGCAAACGACACAGCCGTCACTAAAATAAAAGTACACGGCCTACCACATCTTGGAAAAGAATACACAGGTATGAATTTTATAGAGATGGAGGCGTGAGAGTTTGGCATTCGGAGAAAGACTTGGACCAGTGCACAAATCCCCAAACTGTTGATAAACGAGCTGTGAGATCTATCTGCGCCATGGACAGAGAACGTCTGGATATCTCCGATGCCATTACACAGATGATACATACTACTGGATGGGGTCTCAGGCGTCTTCACACAAACAGAAGTGATGTTCCACGAGTGCACAGCATGTACAATGTACTTTGTTACACCAAAAACTACCCGCTCACTTAGTGCTATGAGGTGTTGAACGTGGGCGTCCAGAGTGTAGCCAACTTGTTTACTTTGCAAATAAGCAGGCATCAGAGAGCACACAAAGGGAAATAACTGCGATACAGAATAAACGCACTTATATATAAAGCTCATGAGATCGTCGTTGAAGAACACGTTGATAATCGTCGTTTACAATCCCAATTCATGGTACTGAGACGAGTCAAATTCTCAGAGGTCTATTTCCCGGGAACCATGGCAAAAGAGGAAACTGTTGAATCTCTGGAACATAGACTTTTATTCCTCCTTTGGGAATCTGGTTACCTCCCTAGAGTGCAGTGAAACCGGATACATCTCTTTCATTAATTCCTTTAGATCATTTAAATATGGATTATGCTTATTTATATCAAGTTTTGGGGATATTAAACAGAGGCCTTTGTCAAGTGGGTTGCTAGTTGTCAGTTTCCGCATTTAGCCGTGCTGTAAACCGGAATGTAAATCAGTACAAGAATTCTGTCTTGACATCGTAGAATCCAAGTACTTTTCCAAAGAATTTATTCATGAGACATTTAAGCACTTTATGCCGAAAAACTGCGATGAACATGATGTATCAATACTCTGCTTTTAAAAACAGTTTCAATTAAAACGCCACAGAGATACATATATCTGCATTCGACCTAAAGGGTATTCACGAACTACGGGTTGGAAACATCAGATGGGATATCATGTCTGGAATATCCCTGCGTCTTCCATGCATGACTAAAAACTGTTGACGGCTTTTGTCTAACATGTGAACAGCTTTGTTCACCATTTATCTATATATGTATGTTTGGGGTTTTACCTTATACCTAACAATTTTTAGCCAAATGACGAGGCGTCATTAGGTGTGTGTACATATATTGTGTCTTCTTGTGGCAGAGCGAGTCCACGCCGCGACTGCCACTGCCGCCACTGCCGCAACTGAAGTATCACGCAGAGGACATCAGACATGACACTCCGCCAATCATATTTTACTGACAACGGACCAACCAGCGCTGTTCCCTTGCTCTAGCCTCTCAATTCTGAGCACCAAGCGCGACAGCAACAAGTCCCATTTTTTCAAGTCATTGGTATGACCAGATTAGGTACTGTTTTTACATTATTTCTGATGAATTACTTTATGAATTGGTGTTTTATCAGTAACAGGTCCGCCACAGTTACCCCGGGCACTAGTGTTACCCCCGGGACTCCTGTTACCCCTGGCACTCTGGATACCCAGAGGACTCCGATTACCCATGGCACTCCGGTGACTCCGGGAAATTCTGTTACCCAAGGCACTCCAGTTACCCCGGCCACTCCGGTTACTCCAGTCACTACGGTTACCCTAGACACTCCGATTACCCTCACCGAAAGTGAAAACTTCTGTACCGGTACAGGATTAAACAAGAATCAAATAAACAAGAAAATAAATAAATGCATTCTTAGAGTCTTCTGAACAGAGACTTATTATTTTTCTTCGGCTCGGACATGAGCGTTGTGATTTCCCATGTGCCCAATACAACCAGTAAATTCCACAGTCTCTTCCCGAGTAAGATGCCCGTGGATTGTGCTTTATGCTCTCATCACTTCATCTGTTAGTATAATGTAATAATGCGATACAGCTTCTAGTTGTATCGGTCAACGGCAGTGATCAGAAACAAAGTGCGAAGGGATAAAGACGGAAATACTGCATAGTCAGGTATCCATAGAAATAGAATATAGAAATACCCAGAAATACCCAGAATTAATCGATGGTGTGTGAATCAAGGCTAGCAAAAGTTTTTAACCAATGCTGCTATATTTTCCACTCTAATCCAGTAATATTTTTAGCAAATTCTGTGTCAGAAAATGTCTTAGGTAATGTAAAAGACGGCAGTCGCCACATCTAAAGTGGCTCTATATCACCATGGATCATTTAGACAAACTAATATTATAATATTAAAAAGATAACTAATAATTGTATTTGATTCTTGAAAAACTCACGGTGCGTGAATTTAAACAGTAATTAAAATATGCCCATGCTAACCGTAGTTGGTTGTTAGCTGAGACGTCACCGTAGTGTCCTCACCGACCCAGAAAGCACAGTTGGTAGAGCACCCACTTCGGGAAATCCGCCCTCCAAAAAGGAGGCACATCACATACACTCTAAGGATTCCTTCGTCGTCATATGACTGAAAAATTGTTGAGCACTGTGTTAAACCTCAAGCATTTACTCACTCACTCCGTGGTGTCCTCGGAGTGATTACCTATCAGTATATGACATTATGGTATTTCACATTTCCCAAAGTTTCAAATACCCTGCATCAGATGTATGTAAGATACACGGTTCACACTCAGGAGAAGAAATCAAAAACGATATCAAACAAAACGATATGTTTTTATATGTTCTTTTCTTTATATTCCTTAATTTGCCATTATTTCCACTTTTCCTATTCTGGTTTTATAGCTTAAGTGAACCGGAGTGAGGGATAAACCACCGATCATTGGCGATTTTTTGGACGAACTTTCCCACATGCGACAAATACTATATTGGTGGGAAACAAGAAATCTTTGGTGAACGTCATGCAGGATAACATAAAAGGCAGCATCGGGCAATTATCACCACGAACACCAAAAGACTAATGGAAAGCAGGCAATCTGGAAACTTCCACTGTCCAATAATGGGATTCATGCAATCCGCTTCTCCTGGTCACACCAATCAATAGATGTACTTACCTAATACACTCGGTCACGTCTTTCTCCTCGCTGACAACGAGGCTCCTGGTGCGTGTATTTAGTACAAGTCCTTTCCTAGATTACTGCAATTTCAGGGATCTGTTACAATCCTTTTGTCCAGATATCGTTCTTGGTCTACCACAGCCACACAAAATCTCTTGTTCGATTGGGTTAAACCTAATTGAACAGTCATTTTAATAATCGATCGTTGAGTACGGCGTAAAACACAAATCAAATAAATAAATAGAAAAATAATAATGGATCGCTTTTTTCTGATACGGCCTTAATTTACAGTGTCATTGCATGCGACACTCATTCCAATCACGTTAGTACTGGGATTAAGTTTTGGAGTTGTGTGCATCATTTGGGACCATTTACCCGTGACAAATTCAATAAAGGTCAAGGCTAAGATGATGTAAGTAATAGACACTCGCACTGATTACAAACCCGGTTGACCACTAATTTTGTTTCAGAGAAACTAGCTTTTCCCATTTTGCTTACTCAACTATTTTCAGAAAAACACCTCAGTTCTGCGTCCTACCATACTTCCTTTCCAATTCATCAGCCAAAAAGACACCCAGCGTCCGTTCCAATCCCGATAGAGCATTCCTGTAAAAACCTAGATGACAACTAGAAACAACTGAAAAACGCTTACAAGTGCATCCCTCACGCATTTGATTCTTGTTCTATGCGAAATTAAATGTACTTTTCATAACTTAGGCAATTTTAATATATTAAACCCACATATAATTTTATCAGTGTGAATCATTAAAATACATCCATATACTCCGCAAACTGCATATTTTTGCATCTTTACTCATGGGCTGAGTGTCAATAACAATATAACATATAGAAAATATCACACTTTTGTTCCATTTTTCTTGTAGACAAAAGGGAATTTGTTCGGACATTCTAAATGAAAAGTGAAAACAAGCATTGTTGAGATCAAATATAAACGACTTCAGTCTTTGCTATCAATAACTTTCTCTTCCATTGTTTCCACCTGTTCTGGACATGGACTTTACTGTCCATCTGACCTTCAACATTCGTCATTTATTCATTTAAAGCTGCAGCAAAAAAGAGAAGAAAAAACAAAGCCGAATGATCTGTGTCCAACTGGAAAATATTTTCTGTTACTTAATGTTCATTTTACGGCTTAGTATATTCCATTGTTTGAAGTAAAAAAGTACCTTTTCTGATATATAGAATATTACGGGATGCAGAGTAAAACCAGAGCAGACACGACAGTGTTATAGTTGACCAATGGTAACGCGTATACGGTAAAATACGATAATTTGTCAATTTACCTCCGTAAGATTTTTATTCTCGATCTTGATGCTAATGCTTGTGAATAATATGTACCATATCCAAGCTGATGTGAACAATTGCACACCATTTTTTATATTCACCCATCAATTAAAACTTTCCAAGAACTTGTTTTCACGGATAAACATCTAAACTGGTAACACGCTCCACATTCTTACTATAGACGGGATGTAACAGAACGTCCTCTTGCCATCCAACTCAGTTTAGAATTCAATGTGTTTAAAACTAGAAAACGTCGAGAAAAAAACTAATCTTGAAAAGGTCACTCAATCGATCAGTGTAGCTGATGGAAGTTTCATTTTCCGATACTTGTAAGTGTGTTGTTGTTTCGCTGTTCGCAGTTTTTTGCGCTAATGGACATTTGAGTCAATCTTATTTGCTAAGAACTCGTAAAAAGGATCAAATGGAAAAAAATTGTTGCACTTAGAGTTACATTGAAAGTCCTCTTTTAAGTACTTTTTAAGAAATGAGGAAATTGTACAAACTGCATGTCTGATTTTCATACTTAAACGAACTAACTTTTATGTAGAAAGAATAATTTCTCAGATTTGTAAATGTTGCAAAGTTACCCGTGAAAACGCACATTTTTTGCTACCTTTCTCACCTAACACGTACAGGATCAATGTGTACTAAAAGGTTTATCTGTATTCGAGAGTGTTTCCCTGCTGGAATAAGTCGGTATTAAATGACACTTTGTTCCAATGATACCTTCGGCAATCTGTAACGACAAAGAGTTCGCGATCGATGTTAAATCGATCTCTTCTTTCTACAACCAGAGCAAGAAATATGGAAAGTGTAACAGAGGTTAAAGATAGGCTTTCATGGATACACGAATTCCCAGAGCTCCTGTCTGTCGACGAAAGAGCACTCAGTTAATCAATCGTGTAAGGTGAATGTAGTTATATCCTAGAAAACGAACTGTCCGATTTACGTTTCTCATTAAAGATGGTTTCCCATTGTGTCAGACTAGGCTGACTATGCAGGCAAACGACACAGCCGTCACTAAAATAAAAGTACACGGCCTACCACATCTTGGAAAAGAATACACAGGTATGAATTTTAAAGAGATGGAGGCGTGAGAGTTTGGCATTCGGAGAAAGACTTGGACCAGTGCACAAATCCCTAAACTGTTGATAAAGGAGCTGTGAGATCTATCTGCGCCATGGACAGAGAACGTCTGGATATCTCCCATGCCATTACACAGATGATACATGCTACTGGATGGGGTCTCAGGCGTCTTCACACAAACAGAAGTAATGGTCCACGAGTGCGGAGCTGACTTGTCGAGAGGTGACAGTTCCTGACATCCATTACACAGCATGTACAATGTACTTTGTTACACCAAAATCTACCCGCTCACTTAGTGCTATGAGGTGTTGAACGTGGGCGTCCAGAGTGTAGCCAACTTGTTTACTTTGCAATAAGCAGACGTCAGAGAGCACACGAAGGGAAATAACTGCGATACAGAACAAACGCACTTATATATAAAGCTCCTGAGAACGTCTTTTAAGAACACGTTGATAATCGTCGTTTATTATCCCATTGAACGGTACTGAGATGAGTCAAATTCTCAGAGGTCTGTTTCCCCGGAACCATGGCAAAAGAGGAAACTGTTGAATCTCTAGAACATAGACTTTTATTCGTCATTTGGGAAGTCGGTTACCTCCCCTGTGTGCAGGGAAAACCTGATATGTTTCTTTCATTGTTTTCTGAATTGGGTTGCCTTTTTTCAGTTTCTGCATTTTGCCGTGCTGTAAACTGGAATGTAAATCAGTACAAGAATTCTGTCAGGACATCGTACAATCCAGGTAATTTTCCAAGGAAATTATTCGTCGTACACTTAACAGGTCAACCAGCGCTGTTCCCTTGCCATAACCTCTCAATTCTGAGCGCCAAGCGGAGCAGCAACAAGTAACATTTTTAAAGTCGGTGGTATGTCCGGACTCGGTACTATTGATATGTTATTTCTGATATATTACTTTATGAATTGGTGTTTCATCAATAACCGGCCTACCACCAGTATGACATTCATTACCCCAGGCACTGCTATCCCGGGCACTCCGGTTACCCTGGGCACTCTTCTTACCCCAAGTACTCCGGTTATCCCGGGCACTCCGGTTATCCCGGGCAATCCGGTTACCGAAAGTGAAAACTTGAGTACCGGTATAGGGTTAAACAAGATTCAAACAAAAAAGAGAAATAAATAAATGCATTCTTGAAGTCCTCTGAACAAAGACTTATTATTGTTCTTCGGCTCGCACATGAACGTTGTGATTTCCCAAGCGCCCAATACAACCAGTAAATTCCACAGTCTCTTTCTGAGTAAGATGCCCGTGGATTGTGCTTTTTGCTTTCATCACTTCATCTGTTAGTATAATGTAATAATGCGATACACCTTCTAGTTGTATCAGTCAACGGCAGTGATCAGAAACAAAGTGCAAAGGGACACAGACGGAATGACTGCATAGTCAGGTATCCATTATAGAAATACCCAGTATTAATTGAAAAATTCATTTTCGTCGCAAAATTTTGGTGTGCAAATCAAGATTAACAAGTTTTTAACCAATGCTGCCATATTTTCGATTCATTAATTCTGCATATAAAAGCTGAATTGTGTTATCATGTATCATATATCGACTTAAGGGAGACAATTACACTGCTTGACGCTTGCTGCATGTGACCAATGTTCCGTTGTTGTCAGGGTCATCTGATGTTGTTGAGTTGGGATATTTGGGTCAACCTTTAAACAGAACCGGCGATCTGTTGCCTTTGTATGAGCCCCACCCCAGTGCATGGTTATTCAGATGCACTGAGTGACCACATCCCTGATAGCATAAAAGATAAAATCTGGAAAGGTGATTTTGTTGATTTTGGGGTATTGGTAAAGTCGACTAGATATATTTTAGAGCCTTCATACTCTGTTAACTTTGGCATAAATGACGAAAAAGCCATCATGCAACCAGGAGTTGTAGCGCGTCCTGTCAAAGACATTAGTACATGGGTAACAGCGTTCACCATTTTCATGGATGTGTATCTCCAAAGGCTAATCCATTAAGGTCGTGGGCAGAGATAGATAATGAGTGATGGATTATGACGGTAACAGCTCCAGTTGGACAAAACACCCAGTTGATGTTTCAAAAAAAGCACTAAAGTAAGCTTCAGCTACAACCGAGGTAGATGCGAATATGCTAACTTCAAGTACTTGCCTTCATGTAAATTCTGTGGTTCTTTAGGTCAACCCGAACTAAGATGCTTTAAAGCTAATAACTCCAAGGGTTATCTCCAGAGCAGCAAGCAGCCCTTTCCATCTGGCCTCCACCCCAGTCAAGGTGGAGGAGCTGGAAGGTCAACCTAAAGACTACCCTAATCAGCAAGATGCCAAGTATTTGTTAGAGGGATTTAAATACGGATTCCCTATGCATTATCATTGGCCTGGGGCATCTTTTGAGGCTAACAACTTAAGATCAGTTAGGGACGATCCTGAAATAGCCTTACAAAATATAAATAAGGAGATACAAGACAATAGGATAGCGGGTCCTTTTCAGTTACCTCCCTTTGATTCTCTACGAGTCTCCCCAATTGGACTAGTTCCAAAAAAGGCGAAGGGTGAATATAGACTAATACATCACTTATCGTATCCAAAGAGTGTATCGCTTAATGGTTATATAGATCCGGAAAAGTGTTCGGTTCGGCATTTCAGCATTGATGATGCAGTTGGTTTGATTCAGCAGACTGATGGTGATGTGTATTTGGCAAAGGCAGATATCTAATCAGCCTTCAGACTTCTTCCTGTGCATCCGAAAGATTTTAACCAGCCACTGTCTAAATTTCAAAGCTCGTATTATGTAGACAAAACTCTGCCAATGGGGTGTTCGATATCTTGTGCCACATTTGACACCTTTAGTACTTTTGTGGATTATCGAGTTAAGCAAGCATCAGGAAAGAAGGGTTTTGTTAAATATCTAGATGATTTTTTCTTTGTTGGAGAATCAAGAAATGCCTGTAAACACATTCTAGATAGTCTTATGAGTGTCTGTGAGCCGTTGGGAATACCTGTGGCTGAAGAAAAGACGGGAGGACGGTCAAAGAATTTAGTATTTTTAGGCCTGGAATTAGAAGCTTACTCTAATCAGATACGCCTGCCATCTCCGAAAATGGAACAGCTAAATTTTGACTTACGGTTATGTCTTGTGCGAGGCAAACTGAGACATAGAGAGCTAATATCTCTGATAGGGACTCTAAACTTTGCTTGCAGAGCAATTAAACCAGGAAGAGCATTTTGTAGGAGATTAACTGATGCCACTGTTAAGAAGCCATATCATTACATTCGAGTGACCTCAGGAATGAAAGCCGATCTCCTCGTGTGGAAAAGCTTCTGAGGAAGGTTTAATCGTACATTGTATTCTTCAGACAGATTTTGGCTGTCTAACGACAAAATACAGTTATTTACAGACGCATCTAGGTCGTGCGGCTTTGGGCATTTTTTAGTGGCAAATGGATGTGTGGCGATTGGCCGGTGAATTGGGTAAACCAGGGGATTTGCTCGGACACAACTTTTCTCGAAATATTTTCAATAGTTTTGGCGGTTATGATTTGGGCAAAGCTTCTTGTCAACAAGAAAGTTGTTATCCGATGTGATAATCAGGCTGTGGTTACTGTTCTAAAGAAGGCGTCCTCGAAGTCCCCGCGGGTGATGAAATTAGTTCGCTTCGCAGTGCATGACTCATCATATAGTACTGGAGGCTGTTCATGTCCGTGGAGTAGAGAACAATATTGCTGATTCTCTTCCTCGTTTACAGTTAGCAAAACTTCGAAGACTTGCACCTATGGCAGACACGGCAGCAACGGCAGTCCCCGCAGCAATATGGCACATTTGTGGGTAGAGACCGAGGAATTGTTAAATAATGCACTGGCGGGAGGAACGTGGAAAGTTTATTCTGCTGACCTTCAGTCATTTATGTCTTTCAGAAGGCGCCTGAATATCCCACAGCAATGGCCAGCACCCGTTAGTCATGTCACTTTGTTTATTCCAGACCTTTCAGCAAATGGGGTTGCGCCCTCGTCTGCAGCTACTTACCTAGCTGGTGTGGGAAATAAGCATAAATTAATGGTTTGAGACAACCCTACTCTGTACCTTATTGTAAGAAAGTTACTTGAAGGTTTCAGGTAAGAGTCCGACCGCTGTGACACACGTTCTCCAATTACATTTGCTATTTTTATGAAATCAGTTGGGACTCTTGCTCACATATACAGATCTGTTTATGAATTTATAGTGTTCAGAGCAGCGTACCTGCTTGCCCTTTTCGGTTTCTTACGGGTGAGTGAAATAGTTTCCGACAGTTCCACAGATAATCCCCTCAGAGCATTGATGTTCAGTGATGTTAGGTTTGTTAGAAGTGTAGGTTTGTGCTTATCACTGCAACTGAGATTTTTAAAGACGGACCAGTATGGCAGCCAGGCCTATCTTCTCCTTCACTTATCCGACAATAAAAAATTATGCCCAGTCTCAGCAATGAGGGGATTACTTAACGTTCGAAACCCAATGAATTCATACCGATACTTGTTTTGTCACTTTGATACAGGCCTGTTACACGTTATCGATTCACTTCGTTGTTGAAGAAAGCCCTAACTTTTGCAAACATCCCATGCGATTCTTACTCCTCACATTCATTCCGAATTGGAGCTGCCACTACGGCTGCCTTTTGCGGACTGCCTGAAAGCGAAATAAAATCAATGGGACGCTGGAAATCTGAGAAGGTACAGTTGTATATAAGAGTGAAACAAGTTGCACTATGCAAATTTTGTTTCTGTACACTGTGAACTGGTAAACTGGCAACTGGAAAAACAATTCCGTGTACAAGAACAATATAAACACGTCGTTAGTGAATTCTGATTGGCTTTCCCCCGTATGTCTTGCGCACTGATCCATTCTTCTGTCACGCCAGTTTTGTCTAGTTCGTGCTGGACAGGTTGTAGCCTTAAGTTGGGAGGCTCGACAACTACCTCTCCAAGGTTGGTGGTTTTATTCCCGTCACTCTGGTTTTCTCCATACCCTCACAGAACAAACTGTACACAAGAAGTATAGCTTTGGTATTTTCTACTGACTGAAGTTTTCTTTGACTTTAATTTAATGACGTAATAATTTAATTCCAGTCAGTGTGACGTAAGCCAAATTGCATTCAAGGAATAATCGAATCATCTCACCTCCAGTAATATCCGCTTAAAGTCATTCGGGACTGCGCTGTAAACTCGGGTGTGCATCCCTGACTTTGCGATGACGTTTTCCGGCTAAGCCTGATAGCATAGTACTCCCGTAATGCATGACTGTAGTGGTCAGTTCAGCTTGGACCCGAGTCGCCATTGTGCGCAAAGAAGTAGTCCATTTTATAACATTACAGATGAAGCATAACGTTTCAACGAAATTAGAAACACAATTCGCAGTTTGGAATTTCCGAAATGTAGTGCCTGTTGAGCTACATTTCAAACATTAATTACAAAAGAAAGAAACAAATAAAAAAAAAGTACAAGATCGATTACGACGAGCTAACTCCGTTTCTTTAAAAAAATATCAATGCTTTTTGTCTATAAAGAACTGTCTTAGGATTTTAAGTGGATTTTCCACTCTCACTTATGTCATTATTAGAATTTGTTTTGTCAAAATCATTCACGTTACGTTTAAGAAAAAATTGCTTCTCTCATTCAAGCGATTATTCAATTTTAATTTTATTCAAAGAAGCCAAAAACAAATTCTGACTGTGACACCAACAAACGTGACACTTTCCTCCCCTGATAGAGGTGACAGACATAAATATAATAAATGGCAGATGTACATTTAATTCCCGAGAAACAAAAACACAAGACGAAATTGGAGGGTTTTTCTTCAATCAAAACTTTATGAATTTAGACAAATATTTGTGATGTGTTAGCTCGTATATGTGATTAACAGCACTAAAATTCAATGACATTTTAAATGAAATACAGACAAAAAACCTCGAAGGAGAAGAGATTTGGCGGGCACTTTATCGAACTAAGACTTCCGTGTGATCTTCAGCACAACAGAATCTGGCAGTGGCCAACAACGGACAATCCTAATCCTTGACGATTTTGAGGGAAGCCGACTTGTATCTCGTACATAAACGAACCGATCTTGAAACACATTTGTGACGAAGCAATTTTAGCCATTTTTGGTTTGCGCATGTTCTCATAATAGTATATCACAAGTCCCCCCGCTCATCCGCTCACACGTTCACCCGCTCCCCGCTCCCCGCTCACCCGCTCACCCCTCCACCACACACCCGCTCTCCCGCTCACCCCGCTCCCCGCTCCACCTCTCCCCCGCTCATCCGCTCACCAGCTCACCCCTCCACCACACACCCGCTCTCCCGCTCACCCGCTCCCCGCTCCACCTCTCCCCCGCTCATCCGCTCACCAGCTCACCCCTCCACCACACACCCGCTCTCCCGCTCACCCGCTCCCCGCTCCACCTCTCCCCCACTCATCCGCTCACCAGCTCACCCCTCCACCACACACCCGCTCTCCCGCTCACCCGCTCCCCGCTCCACCTCTCCCCCACTCATCCGCTCACCAGCTCACCCCTCCACCACACACCCGCTCCCCGCTCCCAAGCTCCCCGCTCCCCGCTCACCCGCTCACCCCTCCACCACACACGCGCTCTCCCGCTCACCCGCTCCCCGCTCATCCGCTCACCAGCTCACCCCTCCACCACACACCCGCTCCCCGCTCCCAAGCTCCCCGCTCCCCCGCTCACCCGCTCACCCCTCCACCACACACCCCAGCCTGAAAAGCCCGAATCAAGGATGATTCATGACAACTTTGAATGGCAAAGGAAATATCAGAACTGATAAGAAGGTCAATACACAGGATTTCTGGCTCTGTCTGTGAATACGTTATGGCTCTATAAATAACAGGTTGTGCATTGCCTGTCACACAGAATACGACAGCTGACCACGGGCTTAATACACAGTCGTTCTCCACGTCAGGAACCTTCGGTCAGTTAGAGCATTTTAGGGAATAATAACAAGTGTAGCTGTGGAATTTGAGTGGCCACTTCGGCAGTAATTTAAGTGTTCAGTCGAGGAGACTTTGCCTGACAATTACCTGACAAAATGTGGCCGAGAGAACAGTCATAGCGAATTTGCGATGTCTGTTTCGACTAAGCTATCATCAACTTGGATGACAAGTGCTTTAGTAACGTGGTTTACAGCTTGTCGTCTGCAATTTATTTTAACATTATTTTTTTAGTATCCGCCGAAAGAAGAATATCAAGAACTGCACTCCAAGGGAACTAATTGCGCAATGTACTTAAGCAGGAAAGGATTATGAGAAATCTTTTGAAAGTGCTACAACGGGATGTTGAGAACATCTGGAATATATATACAGTATCTCAAAACTCTAGACTACTCAAGCTCTTTTTCAGCAACCTGCAACCTGCGGATGACGGTGGGTTTCCCTGGGCTGTGTTAGGTTCCCTTCCTCCATAATGCTGGCAGCCATCATATAAGTGAAGTATTCTTGAGTAAGGCGTAAAACACCAATCAAACTTATAAATAAATAAACAAATAAATAAATAAAGTGGTAAGACAATGGACTAGAACCAGCAGTCTCAGACTAATTGAGACACAAAATAAGCCTTTATACCTTCAGAGAACCCTACAAATCTTTTCAACTTTTCTGGAAACAGCAGTGTCAGATCAATATTTTTTATGTCAATATGTCCTTAGATGTTCCTTGGCATTAACTTGGATATTCTTAAAATTCTCATATATTTATATATGAGTTTATGAGTTGTATATTTGAGATTTTATTAAGATTAGTTTGAAAATTCTTGTAGTGTTTGTTTAGTATAAACAAAGATTTTGTAGAATAGATATTCAGAGATATCTGACATTAGGACAAGTGTAATTATGTTAATTATACGTCTTAGGCTACAGGGTAATGTTCACGTTTCAACAGCCTTAACTTGAGTTGGGAAAGGTGAGCATCTTTCCTGTATAAAAACAGAAACAATCCTGAATGTTTAGTTGTACTTATCTTTGCAGGACACATCACTGAGTACCGAATCTTAGTCCGAATGGTATGATGTTAACTTATCAACTACCTTTCACGATGGTGGGTGTATAATGGAGATATACACGGATCCTAACGACTGTAATCAGAAGAACAGGAAAATACGCAAAATGAAGCCATCGTGAACACGAATAGCGCCACTATTTCACGTTCTTTTACGAACTACTTCTCCGCCACCAATATGTGCAAGCCTGTACGCCACAAGTAGAAACGTTCCTTCACCCGTGGAACTGGCCGCCCATATTCTTGGGTATGGCGCATAACAACAATCAAATAAGTCTGCCATCAACCTGCGGATGGTTGAGAGTTTCCCCCGGTGTCTTCCTGGTTTCCTTTCACCATAATTCTGGTGCTGCTCGTTGCGTGTGGCGGCGTATTTCAGGATTTACTTTCAGGATTACTTCTCCAGGGCGGGGCAGCAACAAAGTAACATTTTAAAGTCTTTCATATGACCCCACCCTGGTTTTGACCCAGAGTCTCCCGACTTCCAGGCGGACGCTGTAATTTATGGCTACAATCGTGATATGGGTAATTTCCAATTAACCTAAACTTACGATCTCTTTGTGCAAGCAACGCTGTCAAACTTCGTGACCTAAATGCGCAGTCGGTACAGTGAGACTCAGGATTCAAACCTAAGACCTCATTTGTCGATGGTCCGGAAGTTGCGATTTAAATGTATGGAAGTTACTCTTCTGGAGTGATCCAATCTCTGAACACCAGGGATACCTCAGACAATGGGGACTCCAACCGACCGAGGGAAGCCAGATGTGAGTCGTTCTGTCTATCCAATGCTCCACTCCCCTCTCGCTCCGTTACGACGTGGATATGTCTGACAATCTGACATGGTAATGTCCATATCTTCGTGTATTGTACCGTCTCAGCCGTGTCTCAGTCGCTACCCGCCCCGTAATAGCGTGCTAATCCCGCACAGTACATCGTAAAACGACAATATAGCGGTGTGTCACACGCCCCACCTGTCTCTATACCGGACAGCTGAAATACGAGGTGCCCAGTGCTAAAGACGGCCTTGCTTCCACGTGACGGAAATGCTTGTCTCTGCCTCGGCTTTGTCAAGCGGAAGATGCCGTCTACAGCGATAAAATTGATCGGGTGAAGTTACATAACGTACTATGGTGTGTTAAGACACTTGCGTGCTGTAACTGTATATTTGATAAATGCTTGAAGTCATACTCAGGAACTTCTCACGTATCTCATGCCCAGCCAGTATATATTGGATGGAGTAGAGCGAAGCCCCCGCGGGCACACCAACAACCGTTGAAAACTTACACAGAGAAACTTTTCCACATGTGACATGTGCCATAATGATGAAAGGAAGGAAAATGCTTCCCGCCAATGGGTCATTACCTCCATACACAGCACAAAGGATAACGGAATTAGGCGAATTTTAACGTGATGATGAAAACTTTCGATTAACCTGTCAGTATATGACTATACTACTTGGATAGCAAAGCTGGGCAATCTGGGTAGTTTTGTGTAACTGTCGCATAAAACTCTCAAGGAAAATGATTTCTTTCCTTCCCTCTTTCTGAATTTAGGGGCGGGAGCCCGATTTAACCCACCACCATTTGCCAGCTATCCCTGACAAACCTTCACTTTACACCATAGCCGAGCGCAAGACTTCTTCATTGCTCAATGGCTGCTTGATTGGTTGAGATCAGATCGACGTTTTGGTCGATTGATCCGGGGAGGATGAACCCAAATTACAAGATTCACACAGTTTGTAAGAGGTCAGGGCAACCAACGGGTCAGGGCATTCCTTTAGACCTAAGTAAGGTTCTTTGGTCTTGGCAGGTAAGGATTGCCTTAGAGTGCGTTAGGGGTTGAATGAGCTATCTGATGGTTTTCAAGGAAAATTAATTGAGTGACTGACCGATTGAGTGAGTGGTCTGTAAAAACGTACTTAGGCATTTTCACCTATGATGCGGGGTCATGATTATGGATATCGCCAATATTGTCGGCATGAACCCAACAATCCTCCTGACATAAAGCCAAAAGAGTGAGAGCTGGATTCGAACACTTGACCTCCCTGTTCAGGGGCTTCATGTTCAATGTGAGCCTGCACACTAACCATCCCAGACAGCCACGCGACCTCCGTGTTCAAGGGCTTGATGTTCAATGTGAGCCTGCACACTAACCATCCCAGACAGCCACGCGACCTCCGTGTTCAAGGGTTTGATATTCAATGTGAGCCAACACACTAACCATCCCAGACAGCCACGCGACCTCCATGTTCAAGGGCTTGATGTTCAATATGAGTCGGCACACTAACCATCCCAGACAGCCACTCGACCTCCCTGTTCAAGGGCTTGATGTTCAATGTGAGCCTGCACACTAACCATCCCAGACAGTCACGCGACCTCCGTGTTCAAGGGTTTGATATTCAATGTGAGCCAACACACTAACCATCCCAGACAGCCACGCGACTTCCGTGTTCAAGGGCTTGATGTTCAATGTGAGCCTGCACACTAACCATCCCAGACAGCCACTCGACCTCCCTGTTCAAGGGCTTGATATTCAATGTGAGCCAACACACTAACCATCCCAGAGACGACCTCCCAGTTCAATGGCTTGATGTTCAATGGCTTGATGTTCAATTTGACTCAGAACACTAACCATCCCAGACAGCCACACGACCTCCCTGTTCACAGGCTTGATGTTCAACATGAGCTAGAACACATACCGTCCCAGACAGTCATTGCCCCTCGAGACATTGCTAAAAATTGTATTAAGTTTATTCCTATTTATAAACTTTTAAAATGGTCTATAATTAATAATTTCTCTCTTAATCGGTGGCTGTCGGCTATATGCAGGAGAAACCGGAGTAGTCGGGCCTAGGGATCATAAAACGATCTTAAGTCAAATTTTCAGATCAATATAAAATGGCAAACTCTTAAGGAACGAGATTAGAATGTTGCTTGACAATGTAAATTCTCTGTAAGTTATGATAAAACAAATTTGGGCTAAAATATCAGAAAGGAGCATACCAAATTTAATGATTGAAATATTGACTTAAGTCTTAAGATGGCCTCGTGACACCGGGGCTAGATGTAAGCTGCCGATCTTCAGTCTTAAGTCTGAAGATGTCCTCGTGATACCGGGGCTAGGTGTAAGCTGCCGACCTTCTGCGAGTCATTAACTAGCTTTCCCTCGTGTGACGTACACATATGTACACATAATAATGGAAGACATATGGTTGTCAACGAATGTTTGACTTCCCAAACGGCCACAACCGTTGTCAACAGGTTACATTGGTATAAGGACCCACAAGCGGCTGTACCGGATGAATCACACAAAGCGCCCAAGGCCGGGATTGAACCTCCTCCTCGTTATGAGGAAACGACCATCATATCTCATGAATTAACCACTCCAACAATGCGTGGAGTTACCAACCAATTAGTCCACAAATATTGTAACAGGTGATTCAATCCAAATCAGTCAGCTATTTGAACCAGTAAAGGTTATAATACAGCCAAGTCAGTCATACATTTTATTAGCATGAAAGTCTTTGCGTGGATTTAAACAACACAACTTCTTGGGCCTGGAGAGTAAAGATGCGTTGGTAAAGTAAATAACTAATCTGTATAAAGCTTTTCTGCTATTTGAAAAGATGTACTATGGAATGAACAAAAAAATCTTATTGATCGCAGCATACTTAGTCAACTTCGCAAAGATTCATGAACACGTGTTCCTCTCACCAAGAAATGTTTTAGAGTGTCAAAGTAAAGTGTCCTTTTTTTCCATCGTTGATGGGTTAGTTGGAAATCTGTATTGACGAAAGGCTTGAGATACAGTTTATATTCCGAAGACGTTCCAGCTTTTAAAAGTTTAATGGTAGCGGGGTTTCAGAATTGTGTGTTTACTTGATTATGTTGCCTTCAGTGTATAAAATCTCTATATAAAATTCCTCAACAAACATGTATAAACGAAGTGTCTGGTTGCATATCGTGACAGAGAAAAGTTGAGCAGATCTACCCAAAATACTATACAATTACAAGCACTTGCTCTAGGCTTATGGAATTAAGTTACCGTCGATTTTGTTCACTTTTGTTAAACTTAACAAAAAGTCTGTTGATTGAGTGACGCCAGTATGTGTTCTGTTATTAAAACACAATATTGTGTTACATTCAACACGATGTCCTATTAGTTTGACGGACTGGTTAAGTCGAATTAAAAGAACATGTGTGTTATATTTAACAGAATAATCTGTTGTAATAACGGAATACATTCCAGCATCACTCAGATAACAGACTTCCTGTTAAATTTAACAGATTGATTTTGTTGAGTGTAGGCATGTTTTTTGAGTGTACATTTGACCGGCTTTTGTACCATTACACCACGTTGGCCGCATAAGAAATGAAACTCTGTAACTACCTTATTTAATTATATGCGTCTAACTACGCAATTGGCTGTAAATTTACAGGTAGAGTGAGTGAGTGAGTGCTTGGGGTTTAACGTCGTACTCAACAATTTTTCAGTCATATGACGACGAAGGAATCCTAAGGGTGCATGTACGTGTAATGTGCCTCCTTGTTGCAGGACGGATTTCCACCGCTCTTTTATTTAGTGCTGCTTCACTGAGACGACTTACCGTAGGCAAGTAAGCCGCCCCGCCCGAGCCATTATACTGATACGGTTCAACCAGTCGTTGCACAATCCCCTTCATGCTGAACGCCAAGCGAGGAAGTTACAACTTCCTCTTTTAAAGCCTTAGGTGTGACTCGATCAAGGATTGATCCTGGATCTACCGCTCCCGAAGCGGACGCTCTACCAACTGTGCTAACCGGGCCGGTCAATTTACAGGTAGAAAAGAGGTGTCCATTTACACCAAATGCAATGTAACATCTGTCATCTATAAACTTTACTGTAAAAATACACCATTTGTTAGATAAGTTTTATGTCAAAAGACTTGTATCTAAGCTACGCGCAGAGTATAGTACGATACTGGTCGTCTACAGAAAATCGACCAGGGAATCGATCTATTCTGTTGATAGATCTTATTCATGGTGTGGATGTCGGTGTCTTCGCCTAATGAAATGAGATTTAAGGACAACATTCTGCTGATTGATCTCAGAGCAAAGCTTTTTAACAAATTTCCTCGCGCTACAGCGCCGAAATGACGCCACGCTACAGCGCCGAAATGACTTATGACTTTGGGAGGAAGGCGGTAACCGTGTTGAGCATATGGCAATAATTGGGGTTTACTGCTTAGTCTTGTATGATCACTGAGTGCCGTCAGTGGGTTCATGAACATCGCTGTCGTCTCTGGCCCTAAATAGTAAGGTCGAATCCATCCCCCGTGCTTGTATGATCAATGAGTGCCGTCACTGGGTTCATGAACATCGCTGTCGTCTCTGGCTCTAAATAGTAAGGTCGAATCCATCACCCGTGCTTGTATGATCACTGAGTGCCGTCACTGGGTTCATGAACATCGCTGTCGTCTCTGGCCCTAAATAGTAAGGTCGAATCCATCACCCGTGCTTGTATGATCAATGAGTGCCGTCACTGGGTTCATGAACATCGCTGTCGTCTCTGGTCCTAAATAGTAAGGTCGAATCCATCCCCCGTGCTTGTATGATCACTGAGTGCCGTCACTGGGTTCATGAACATCGTTGTCGTCTCTGGCCCTAAATAGTAAGGTCGAATCCATCCCCCGTGCTTGTATGATCAATGAGTGCCGTCACTGGGTTCATGAACATCGCTGTCGTCTCTGGCCCTAAATAGTAAGGTCGAATCCATCACCCGTGCTTGTATGATCACTGAGTGCCGTCACTGGGTTTATGAACATTGCTGTCGTCTCTGGCCCTAAATAGTAAGGTCGAATCCATCACCCGTGCTTGTATGATCACTGAGTGCCGTCAGTGGGTTCATGAACATCGCTGTCGTCTCTGGCCCTAAATAGTAAGGTCGAATCCATCACCCGTGCTTGTATGATCACTGAGTGCCGTCACTGGGTTCATGAACATTGCTGTCGTCTCTGGCCCTAAATAGTAAGGTCGAATCCATCCCCCGTGCTTGTATGATCACTGAGTGCCGTCAGTGGGTTCATAAACATCGCTGTCGTCTCTGGCCCTAAATAGTAAGGTCGAATCCATCACCAGTGCTTGTATGATCACTGAGTGCCGTCACTGGGTTCATGAACATCGCTGTCGTCTCTAGCCCTAAATAGTAAGGTCGAATCCATCCCCCGTGCTTGTATGATCAATGAGTGCCGTCACTGGGTTCATGAACATCGCTGTCGTCTCTAGCCCTAAATAGTAAGGTCGAATCCATCCCCCGTGCTTGTATGATCACTGAGTGCCGTCACTGGGTTTATGAACATCGCTGATGTCTCTGGCCCTAAATAGTAAGGTCGAATCCATCCCCCGTGCTTGTATGATCACTGAGTGCCGTCAGTGGGTTCATGAACATCGCTGTCGTCTCTGGCCCTAAATAGTAAGGTCGAATCCATCACCAGTGCTTGTATGATCAATGAATGCCGTCACTGGGTTCATGAACATCGCTGTCGTCTCTGGCCCTAAATATTAAGGTCGAATCCATCCCCCGTGCTTGTATGATCACTGAGTGCCGTCACTGGGTTCATGAACATCGCTGTCGTCTCTGGCCCTAAATAGTAAGGTCGAATCCATCACCCGTGCTTGTATGATCAATGAGTGCCGTCACTGGGTTCATGAACATCGCTGTCGTCTCTGGCCCTAAATAGTAAGGTCGAATCCATCACCCGTGCTTGTATGATCAATGAGTGCCGTCACTGGGTTCATGAACATCGTTGTCGTCTCTGGCCCTAAATAGTAAGGTCGAATCCATCCCCCGTGCTTGTATGATCACTGAGTGCCGTCACTGGGTTCATGAACATCGCTGTCGTCTCTGGCCCTAAATAGTAAGGTCGAATCCATCACCCGTGCTTGTATGATCACTGAGTGCCGTCAGTGGGTTCATGAACATCGCTGTCGTCTCTGGCCCTAAATAGTAAGGTCGAATCCATCCCCCGTTCGTTAGATTCTCTTATACGCCTGACACAGGGGGATAGTTAACTGCGGTTTGGTTTCCGACACCGATAAATCTAACAACAATCGCGCAGATGATGTAGTTGGATGAAAGACCTCAATGGCATAGATAGCTAAATCCGGGTAAATCACCAAATAACATTCGCTATTCATCTGAACTGTATCAAGAGTATGGAAAAGGAAGCCGGATTGAAACAAGTGACATCATTCGGTAAAGGAGCGTCCTTAACCAAGTGATTGGCGTGCGAATGCAGCACAGAAGCCTGTCACCAGTTCGATCGCTGTGAGTTCAGTTCCAATTCATGCTGGCTTCATCTCCGGTCGTATGTGGGAAGATCTGGCAGCAACATGCGGACCTTCGTGGGTTTCCTCCGGGTTTTACCCGCTTTACTCACACCATAAAGCTGACGGCTGTCGTATAAATGAAATACGACGTAAAACATCAGTCAAATAAATATACAGATATATCTTCTGCACCTGTAACAATAGTAATTCCAAAGAATTACGCCTACGATAACCGTCTGAAACTGGCACCTTTTCTTAGGCAAGGCGTTAACGTGCTAGCACAGCATGATAGCATGACAGCAGTCTCTCACCAACGCTATTGCTGTGAGTTCAAGCTCAGCTCACCCTGGCTTCCTCTCCAATCGTACGTGGGAAGGACTGTCAGCAACACGCGCACGGTCGAGGGTTTATCAGGGATCTGCAAAAGTGAAATTTTGCCTTATACATCAATCAAATATTTTTGAGTGCGGCGTAAAACACCAATCAAATCAATAAATAAATAAAGTAAACGCCAATGAAATGAAATAAATAAAATCACTGGGCAATTGCGAGCCAGCGTTTTAACCGTCTGAACCACGCAATGAGGGCTTTAATAGCCGGTCTAAGGATGACTGAGGCTGCAGGTCATTCTTAGCCCGAACGACTTAAGCATCCGATTATGACGTTGTCTGTGTATTTAGGTACCCTATCAGTTCGCTGCCTATGCGATAAACAATCAGGGTACCTAAATCCTATTAAATAAATCAGCCCTGGGCTCAGACATTTACCGACCTATTGCAACCATTGACACCAACCTTTTGCAGTCATTGGCATCAAACTTTTGCAATCATTGGAACCAAACTTTTGCAATCATTGGCACCAACCTTTTGCAATCATTGGCAGCAAACTTTCCCAACCATTGGCACCAACCTTTGCAACCATTCGCACCAACTTTTTGCAAACATTGGCACCACATTTTTGAAACCATTGGCACCAACCTTTATTGGATAATATTTCACAAAATCTCAGTCGTCTCATCTGTTTTGAGGTACTCGCTGTGTGCCGCCATATCTATCTGATTGACCTCTTTGTATGTCAAGAAAAGGTTGTGAAAATGACTTAACCTAAAATATGTCACATCCTTCCTTGAGTACTCCATGCTACAAAATCGCTCATCATGCAAAGGTGTACAACGATGTTGTTTTTTAAAACTTTTTCTAGTGTGAAATACCGGATGCTTTTTTAAATGACAAGAAATAGACACTTTGACAGCTGATGTGCCGTAAAGCGAAATGTCAAACACGGTTCCGCAAACTAATATCTTCCCAGTCATGAGTAGGGTACAATAACGAGAATAACGAATATTATAGTATTACCACTCATATATGCCATAGACTGAGATAAAAAAATTGTCCAGAAGAAAGGGGAGGCGTCGACGAATATATATAGTTCGCATGACTTTTGATTATGGAACGCAGGTAGTTTCGTTCCACCGATTTCCTCTTCGGAAGGCTCTGTTACACAAAACAAATAGACATTCATTAATAATACAGCCGTATTATTGCAAATAGGTCAACCGTATGTCCCACACATTGTTTACAAATGTTCAATCTTCCAACAGCTTAAAACCAATTTGTGGGATACCCGTTGGCCTATTTACAACAATACTGCTCATGATTGGTCAACTGTGTGTTCCGGTTGACCTATTTACAACAATACTGCTTATGATTGGTCAATTGTGTGTTTTTGATTTATAGAGCGGAAAAGCCTATTTCTTGGCTAAAGCTAAATAAATGTCACACAGGGTTGACTGGTCTTAATTGTACCGGAAATCCAGCACGCGACGATTTTGTTCTGGGCAACAGATTTAAATAAGCCATCGATAGGAGGATGGGTTGTGTTCTGAAATACTTTAAGAAACTAAAGGATATTTGCCAGACAGCTTACAAACACTAGGATCAGGAAGCTGTTCTACAAATGTGGTTTCTTCTTTGAAAAGAAATTCCCTCAGAGGATAAGAAGGAAGGATAAGATAACGATAACAAAACACGTTCTGGTCGTTTTCTCACAGAGATTGGCTCCATGCTTTCCTTCCATACTGATACACTCAACAAAATCATTTGTTAATTTAGCAGAAAGTCTGTTGTCGAGTGACGCTAGAATGTATTTTGCTATTGCAGCTGATTGTTCTGTTAAATATGACAAACATATTATATTAATAAACTTTAAAGATTCTATTAGACTAACTAATATAATAATAATAATAATTAGGAAATTATGTTGAATGTGACAGAATATTATGTTATAATAACAGAATATAAAGTCGAAGTGGGCATCCCTAAATAGACAAGTTAAAACCATGCATAAATACACTTTTATTTAATTTTTTTAGATTTTTGTAAAAGGAGTTAAAGGCGCTCAAACATTTGAATTCTAAGGTGGACTTTATGGACCACACTATCGGATATTAGGAACTCTGATATCACAGGAAGGTTTCTCCACTCTAACAACGACACTGAATGTTAGAATAACTCTATTTACTCATGAGTGAAAGATTACTGGAATAATGTTCCCCAAAATTCCTTCCTTCCGGTGAGCATTAGGAATAAAATGTGGTGTGACGTCATAGCGTCAATATGGCTCATATAGTCCATCATAGTTTTCAAATATTTGAATGAATTTCAACACTGAAAGAATAATCAACGTATTTTACGCATACCTTTTAGTTGTGTGTATGATGAACCTTATTTCATGTTATATTTTTCTTTTACTTTAAACTCACGAAGAAACAAACTGATAGAATCAAATGTGATGGAAAATCGTTTTATAACTTTACTCCTTCATACTCCTTCTTTACTCCTATTCATACTTTTTATACGGACACATAATAATTTTTGTATGATTGCTGATTCAGGTATCGAGGTCTTGGCTAACAAAAGTATCAGCGCTGGACTGCTTCCTTTTTCTTTTTCAATTCCACATTGATCATGACATATTTAATTCTATCAGTTTGTTTTTTCGTGAGTTTAAAGTAAAAGAAAAATATAATATGAAATAAGGCTCATCATACACACAACTAAAAGGTATGCGTAAAATACATTGATTTTTCATTCAGTGTTGAAATTCATTCAAATATTTGAAAAGTATGATGGGCTATATGAGCCATATTAACGCTATGACGTCACACCACATTTTATTCCTAATGCTCACCATATACCGTAATATATATATATATATATATATATATATATATATATATATATATATATATATATATATATATATATATATATATATATATATATATATATATATATATATTACGGACTGGCTTCGGGCGACTGTGTACAAATTCACAATTCCACGCCCAATGCCGGAATTGAAGTCATACCTTGTGTGCTATCGCGATTAAAAACCTGGTATCAAAACCACTTGTCCACGAAGCGAAGAAATGAGCTGTTATAAAGCATACCGTCAAACAGTGAGTTCACACCCTAACTGACAGCGGTACCTCAACCATCCTCCTTGGTATCAAATAATCTTAGTAGTCCATGTATTCCGTTTATTTATTTATTTGATTGGTGTTTTACGCCATACGACGCCGGTCAGCATTATGGGGGGTGAAAACCGGGGACAGCCCGGGAGAAACCCACGACCATCCGCAGGTTGCTGCAAGACCTTCCCACTGCACTAGCGCGCTAACCAACTGAGCCACGGAGGCCCCCCTAAGACTTTAAAAAGAGGAAGTTGCAGCTTCCTCGCTTGGCGTTCAGCATGAAGGGGATAGTGCAACTACTGGTTGACCTGTATCAGTATAATGGCTCGGGCGAGGATGCTTACTTGCTTTCGGTACCGCGTCTCACTGAAGCAGCACTAAATAAAAGAGCAGTGGAAATCCGTTCTGCAACAAGAAGGCACATTACATGCATTCTAAGGATTCCTTCGTCGTCATATGACTGAAAAATTGTGAACTACGACGTTAAACCCAAAGCACTCACTCACTCACTCACCAGGACAGTTTTTCTCTCCTCCAGCCTGCAAAAATCGACACCTATTACCTAGAACAAATTAAATAAAGGCCCGTGGTAAGAGTTGTTAGTCAGACTTTTATTTAATCAAAGTGCAGTTGTGTGGCTGGTGTCTGCCATTGACTACAGACACAGCACCCATGCAAATGAAGTCGCTGGTTTGGTCCTGAAAACTTTCTCAACTTGATTATTTTCCAGGCATACCATACCGAGACAAAGTCCATCTTCGGTGAATGTACAAACCTGCAAGCAAAGAACAAGGGACGTAACTTTTGGAAACATTTTTCAGCCTTCCGTAACGCCCTGTTCTCTAATCTGAATACTTCAATACCAGATGTATTAATAAATCCAGCACGCAAAATCCAACACGCAAAATCCAGCACGAAAAATCTAGCACGCAAACATCACTTCACATATACCTGCTTGGTCGGAGAACAGGCCGTAACTTACCGCTCGAGTACTTTGGTAATCCAACATTCAGTCTCGCCACGTTCCTTCATTGGCCGTAACTTGCCGCTCGTGTACTTTGGTAATCCAACATGCAGTTCCGCCACGTTCCTTCATTGGCCGTAACTTGCCGCTCGTGTACTTTGGTAATCCAACATTCAGTCTCGCCACGTTCCTTTACTGGCCGTAACTTGCCGCTCGAGTAACTTTGGTAATCCAACATGCAGTCTCGCCACGTTCCTTCACTGGCCGTAACTTGCCGCTCGTGTACTTTGGTAATCCAACATGCAGTCTCGCCACGTTCCTTCACTGGCCGTAACTTGCCGCTCGTGTACTTTGGTAATCCAACATGCAGTCTCGCCACGTTCCTTCACTGGCCGTAACTTGCCGCTCGTGTACTTTGGTAATCCAACATGCAGTCTCGTCACGTTCCTTCACTGGCCGTAACTTGCCGCTCGTGTACTTTGGTAATCCAACATGCAGTCTCGCCACGTTCCTTCACTGGCCGTAACTTGCCGCTCGTGTACTTTGGTAATCCAACATTCAGTCTCGCCACGTTCCTTCACTGGCCGTAACTTGCCGCTCGTGTACTTTGGTAATCCAACATGCAGTCTCGCCACGTTCCTTCACTGGCCGTAACTTGCCGCTCGTGTACTTTGGTAATCCAACATGCAGTCTCGCCACGTTCCTTCACTGGCCGTAACTTGCCGCTCGTGTACTTTGGTAATCCAACATGCAGTCTCGCCACGTTCCTTCACTGGCCGTAACTTGCCGCTCGTGTACTTTGGTAATCCAACATGCAGTCTCGCCACGTTCCTTCACTGGCCGTAACTTGCCGCTCGTGTACTTTGGTAATCCAACATCCAGTCTTAAAAAAAGGAAGTTGCAGCTTCCTCGCTTGGCGTTCAGCATGAAGGGGAACGACTGGTTGACCTGTATCAGTATAATGGCTCGGGCGAGGCTGCTTACTTGCCTTCGGCACCGCGTCTCACTGAAGCAGCACTAGATAAAAGAGCGGTGGAAATCCGTCGTGCAACAAGGAGGCACATTACATACACTTTAAGGACTCCTTGGTCGTCACATGACTGAAAAATTGTTAACTACGACGTTAAACCTCAAGCAATCACTCACTGACTCAGAATTTCAGGCAGAGGGCGGAAGAATCCACCACATCGCGCAGTTGCTGGCAGAGCTTTCAACATACGGCCCGAGACGAACATTCTTAAGAATAGACAACATATTTCAAGAAGAAAGTATTTAAATATCCACTTAACTTTTAGTGCGACGTTCGGGTAACATTGTTCGAGAATATATATATTTCGTAAGTTTGTTGTTGGTCGTGCCAAGTCACGTGCCAAGTAGACACTTCGGAATCATGGTGGGCCTTGAATCCCGTAAATGCTTAAAATCTTCGAATAATGGGATGTGATGTATAAGGCTCTTGGGCATTCTCACTGACCATTGATCTGACTGGCGTTTTACGCCGTACTCAAGTATACATGTATTTCATTTAGATGACGGCGGCCCGAGGAAACTATAGTGGGAGGAAACCAGGCAGAGCCCACGACTCCACTGGCCATTGATTTGGCTAGCGTTATACGCCGTAGTCAAGTTAATACCTCACTTAGATGACGGCCGCTAGCAATATGGTGGGAGGAAACCAGGCAGAGCCCACGACTTCACTGGCCATTGATTTGGCTGGCGTTATACGCCGTATTCAAGTTAATACCTCACTTAGATGACGGCCGCTAGCAATATGGTGGGAGGAAACCAGGCAGAGCCCACGACTCCACTGGCCATTGATTTGGCTGGCGTTTTACGCCGTACTCAAGTAAATACCTCACTTAGATGACAGCCGCCAGCAATGTGGTGGGAGGAAACCAGGCAGTAAATACCTCACTTAGATGACGGCCGCCAGCAATATGGTGGGAGGAAACCAGGCAGAACCCACGACTTCACTGACAAATCAAGTGTAGCGACATATGTTAACTCACACCGCCCAAAGAGAAGGCCTAGATGTAAGTTCTCTATTATACTGCTTCAGTGGTTCTGGAGACGACGAGTCTTACAGTTTTCTTTAAAATTCAAAATGGCCACCAAGTCACGTGAATGAATCTTTCCAAAAGTTAAGGTGCACAACTTCACGGCCTTCCCTAAAACATCTCTAGTCTCGTGAATTTCTGACCCACCGTATTCGCTAGAAACGCTCACAGTTTTGCTGAGAATAATAATCTTATCAAATGCAATAATGTACAAAAGCAGCGCACTTCCATGCACCGACAATCAGAGCTATTTTAATAGGCACGGACCCCTAATAAATGTTACTGATACAGGTTCTAAGCCCGTTACATAGAAAGTCTCTTGCTTCACTTTGTGGCAGTCGGTCAAAACTGCTGGAGTGATGACGCAATCGCCAGGGTCTACCTCAGTGGTCACCGGTTGCGGTTACAGTTATGACGGACGCAGGCTTTTAGATTAAACCTCCAATAGTCGGTATGGTAAAAGATAAATTCTTACTAAGATCAAAAAACAATTTTCAAAAAACTTAAACAGCAACGAGCAGTAATAAAAGCAGAGATCTGGAAGATTTATTTGTGTCAAAGTTCACATACATTCCCTCTATAGGTATTTGAAACGTACATTTGATAAATGGTATTTTTTCTCTTTTCGTCTTCAACACACACTGGCTTAAGATTTTGCCCCAGTTATCAACTCTCCAAAGTACTTGGGGGTCGGGAAGGATGAGTACGAGGCAGAGAGCTTGTAACCATACCACAGGAAGGTGTGGGTACATGTATCTTGTCACATAAAAAGATGAAAAGACAAACCGGAACAAATGAATAGAGGATCAAATGTTGATTGTCAGTGTTGTACAAGTATTGACATATCAGACTGATAGCATTAGATTCCACGGAGCCAACACAAGATACTGTAGCAAATCTGTACTCAGTCTTATATACCATAATCTTCTGTTTAGTCAAGCATGATCAGTAACAATAAATGTAGCTCTCTGGCAAAGCAAATTTACACATGTTACACACGGTTTTATATATTCTCTCAAGTCAAAATTTCAACTCACTGTTACAAATACATGTACGTCATTGGGACAACCTCTTCGACAAGTTCGACAGAACGTACAGTTACATGCTACAAGGCTACAAACTATTGCACATTTTGTATGATACTGAACAACTGTTAATCCAGTTCTAATTCTACGCGCAGAGCAGACTGTTGATACGTGATACAAAGCAATTCTGTGGTAATAAACATATGCGAATTTGTAATTTTAGTCACAAGAGGTTCAACTGGGGTTTTACTCTACTATCTAAAAAAAAACAACAACAACAACAACAAAGCTACAGTCGCGAAAAGGCATTGTAAACGATTAAAAGCAAATCCTTAACATACTCACCCCCAGGGGTGGGGAGAAACATAAGTTACAGCGCTAAAGAAACAGTAAAGCTACAGTTAAACAACCCATTGTATAAACCGGAAGAGCATTTTTTATTAATCGAACCTTCCTTTGCAGTCATAGTCACAGGTACTATGAACCCCACAACAAAGCTAGAGTTACAACAACAACTGTTCATATCACAGTCCAATTATAACCAAAAACTTCATTGAGGCCCCTGACAAAGAAAAAAGGAAGCCAATATTGACCAAATTCTTCCTTCAGCGGTGACAGTCATATGTTATGCATGACTAAACTTACTCAAAATTGCACAAAATGTAAAATAGAAAAAGATTTACCCCGCGATATTCGTAACACCAATAAACATTCTTAAATTAATCAGTGAAAATAGTCTATTTTTAAATGTCATTGTACAACGTCAGAACATTCTTATTTTTTTCCAATCATTTCTTTGTTTGCATATAGAATTAATCTACAAACAGATAGACTTTGAAAAAATATTTTTCTATCAATTCTTTTTTCTTCATCAATTTTGTAAATTTGAAAAAAAAAAACGAAAAAAAACATATTATGTTGGGAGCCCTGAAAAGGGTTACATGCATATATTCATGAACACGACTACGAAACACATGCTACACAGGATATCCCAGACAGTCATTGTAACTTCTGAGGGGTATGCTACATGTAGTGGCCCACTACTAGTCAACTTCTGGTACACTTAAAGCAGGCTTCTGCCATTCTGTTATTTCCCCAGCAGTCTTCATGTACCCATGGAGTGTAGTCACTGCAGCGGTCTGTGGCCACAGTGACTAGTCAGTTAGGATGTACCGACGAACCAGTCCTTTATAGATCTACAGGTTCGCTACAGGGATTTAAGAACCATATATAAGACACTATAAGAGCAACAATGTTGCCATCAATACCTCCTACGTCACACAACAACTATTTCTACATCTCTACTGATTCCTCTAGTTCTACACACCAGCAAGAAAACACACTACCCACATATGTAATAAGATATCGTACATAACAGCAAGAAAATTTATCATTCATATATCCAACATGCTTCATACATATATAATTATTCCCCACAAATGTACATAAATACACAAGCAGGTATATTCAACAGTTCAAAACATTTTTTTGTCTTTAAATCCGCCGGGTTTGACTTTATACGTTCATGTCTTCACCATTTCCAACTCAGCAGAAGCGAGTATCACGGACATTCACCTCAACTCTCCATGACATCATTTTTATATTTTATCACACTTTCATCTTTCTATGTGATCACAATATTTTTATCCCAGAGAAAACGATGAGTGCAGTCAGAAGAGTATCAAAGCTGCCTTAGTAAGCCCAGAAATATGCCATTCCAAACAGTAAATTATACCGATATCATACAACAGACGATATCATATTTGTAGTTAAATTTTAACACTTGACACTCCCTCAAAAAATAATCCACAAAAAAGCCGAATTTAACCATAATTTGCATAACTTGGCTACAGAGAGAAGCTGGCTTTTATCCTGTTTGAGGTGACGTGGGGGTTGAAGATTCGGGTCAGGCTGAGGCAAACTCAACGCCCCCTCTCCATCTGTTCATGGATTTTCTCAACGATCCACTGAAAGAACATAAAAGGATAGCGGTCAGTCTTGTTGTCTGGATGGAACTCTCTTTCATAGAGAAAGACAGCATGTACACATGCTATTTATGATTAAATGAAAGGTTGCCATATCTTTCATATCTATAAGGTACAAAGGACAGCTCTTCAAGAGACACCAACATCGAATAGACTACACTTGAGTTTATGCCATTTCTGACGAGGAAGACATGAGTGGTGGTCTGCAAATGGTAAACACTTCGGCACTTCAGCCTTTATGACCCATAGTTGCTGCCATTCCATTTAACAATTGTTTTTTCTCCTCTAAATAAACAGATCTTACCTCTGCGGTCTTCTTGTCAGTGATGTGTATTTCTTTCTTGGATGAGCTGCCTCCAAACAAAAACTTCTTCTTCTCCTTATCCTACAAAGGGCAAAAACATGCAGAATATTGCCACATTGTTTCCATCATTAATGCAACAGCTCACGTGCTCAGTCTTTTAGCCTCGGTTAGTTCGCATAAATCTGTTTGCATCCAAATAAAACAACACAGCGAACTTCTGGTCTTTCGCAATGAACCTCAGGGTCTTTCACAATGAACCTCATGAAACTTCCAATATGAGTAATTTACAAACAGTCCATATTTTTTTTGAGATTTGTTTTTTTTGCAACGTAATCTTTCTCGAAGATTTCATATCAAACACTACATAACTGTCGTCATGTGAAAACTTCATATCAAACACTACATAACTGTCGTCATGTGAAAACTTCATATCAAACACTACATAACTGTCGTCATGTGAAAACTTCATATCAAACACTACATAACTGTCGTCATGTGAAAACTTCATATCAAACACTACATGACTGTGGTCATGTGAAAACTTCATATCAAACACTACATAACTGTTGTCATGTGAAAACTTCATATCAAACACTACATAACTGTCGTCATGTGAGAACTCCATATCAAACACTACATAACTGTAGTCATGTGAAAACTTCATATCAAACACTACATAACTGTCGTCATGTGAGAACTCCATATCAAACACTACATAACTGTAGTCATGTGAAAACTTCATATCAAACACTACATAACTGTCGTCATGTGAGAACTCCATATCAAACACTACATAACTGTAGTCATGTGAAAACTTCATATCAAACACTACATAACTGTCGTCATGTGAAAACTTCATATCAAACACTACATAACTGTCGTCATGATGTTGCACAAGCAGGAAACGTTTTGTTTATCAAAGAAAAAAAGGACTTTTATGAGACTCCATTATTGGACAACACCCACCTTCAGGACAACCTCAATGCCCTTGGAGATGACCCTGGGGGGTTCCTTGAGATCAACCCAGGTGTAAGTGAACTCGCAGTTCCATTGGCCTAGAAGCTCTCCCTTGGAGGCGAAGACAATCCTCCTGTGAAATGAACAGGTTATTACTTATTTTGCCAGCTGTGGAAAAAAGCTGAGTCAGTGTCGTCTGTGTTGTCGCCATATGAGTGAAATGTTGTTAAGTACCTGTTAAACTCCAAGCATACCTACATGTATATATAAATCAGTATACATAATGACAACAGCCAATGACTAATTTACACCTGGATATGTTATCATTTTGATATTATTTTACACCATACTCTAGAGAACTGCCCTGCCCTTTACGAGGTTGAACCACAATGCTGCAGTAAAATGGGTCACTCACTTTGGGACAGATAGCTGCATGCAATACCCCAATAAAACCATCCAAAAACACCCTGTTCACAGCCGCTACAATGTATGATCAGCAAATTGCTGTATAGATCTATGGGTCAGATTTCTGACATCCTATCTTGTAACAAGTCTCACTCGCTTAACACGGGTCCCCGTGCAAGATGACACAAAATCTTAGTCTTTTCTTCTGATCCAAACAAGTGGCTCGCCATAGATCAACTGGTGGCTCGCCACAAGCCAACCAGAGGCTTACCACAGGAAAAGTGCAGGCGCCTGCAGGCGCGCCAAATGCAAACCAGTGGCTCCCCACAGGCCAACCAGTGGTTCCGCTCTGGCCAACCATTGGCTCCCCTCAGGTGAACCAGAGGCTTACCACAGGAAAAGTGCAGGCCTGTCACAGCCAAGGTAAAGCCACAGACAAACAAGTGGCGCGCCAAATGCAAACCAGTGGCTCCCCACAGGCCAACCAGTGGTTCCGCTCTGGCCAACCATTGGCTCCCCTCAGGTGAACCAGTGGCTTACCACAGGAAAAGTGCAGGCCTGTCACAGCCAAGGTAAAGCCACAGACAAACAAGTGGCGCACCAAATGCAAACCAGTGGCTCCCCACAGGCCAACCAGTGGTTCCGCTCTGGCTCACCACAGGTAAAGTGCAGGCCTGTCACAGCCACGGTAAAGCCACAGCACACTATTGGCTGCCACTATAATGTTACTTTAGTTTATCGTTGCATGGGACAACTTACTTGTCGGTGACAACTAGGACATTCTTCCCGTCCTTGGTGACGACGGCATGAGCCACATAGTCATCGTCCACATAGCGTCCTTTTTCTGTCTCCTACGACAACAAAAAAAAAACAGGGAAAGTGACTGTACAAAAACACACCCACAACGTTTTACTTAATGGCACAATGTATACTGCGAATGATCCATGTATGGTATGTATGTTATTTTTTCTGACCTTTCAACTCCCAAACATGCCAAACACATTTTACTGAAAGAAACAGATTTTCACATATCAGACCTTTTCCATAATTCCACACACACACACAAAAAAAGAGGAAAAAAACCCCACTCAGAATTGGCAGCACTGCGTATAATGTTTGGGTGTAAAGCTTTCGTTTCATTTGAAACAAACGCGAGATCGTGTCAAGCAAACACGCTGACCACAGAAAACCTACTTGTAGTATAGCGTAGCCCTCAGCCTCTGTGTGGATGTACGGTCGGATGATGAGGTCTTTGTGGAAGCGTCGAGGCGGCCTCAACCTCCTTATCTCATCTGATAAATCCACAATTCTGCAGACAACAAGGAACAGTGTAATGTACATTTGTTGACATGTCACCTACTGTATGCTACAGGTTAACAACGTACGTATATTTACAACGTTTGAGTAGATGTCACCTACTATATGCTACAGGCTAACAACGTAGGTCTATTTACATCATTTGTTAACTTGTAACCTACTGTATGCTACAGGCTAACAACGTAGGTCTATTTACAACATTTGTTGACATGTAACCTACTGTATGCTACAGGCTAACAACGTAGGTCTATTTACAACATTTGTTAACTTGTAACCTACTGTATGCTACAGGCTAACAACGTAGGTCTATTTACATCATTTGTTAACTTGTAACCTACTGTATGCTACAGGCTAACAACGTAGGTCTATTTACAACATTTGTTAACTTGTAACCTACTGTATGCTACAGGCTAACAACGTAGGTCTATTTACAACATTTGTTAACTTGTAACCTACTGTATGCTACAGGCTAACAACGTAGGTCTATTTACAACATTTGTTAACTTGTAACCTACTGTATGCTACAGGCTAACAACGTAGGTCTATTTACAACATTTGTTGACATGCATATGCATAACCTCAAAGACAGAGCATCCGCATTTTAGCCACCGTAATGACAGAGAATTCACATTTTTGCCACCACACTGACAGGGAATCCACATTTTTGCCACCGTAATGACAGAGAATTCACATTTTTGCCACCACACTGACAGGGAATCCATATTTTTGTCACCATAAACACAGAGAATCAACATTTTCGCCACCATGCAGGCAGAGCATCCGCATTTTAGCCACCGTAATGGCAGAGAATCCACATTTCAGCAACCATAATGGCAGTGAATTAGCCACCATAGAGACAGAAAATCTAAATTTTAGCCACCACAGCCACCAGGGAATCTGACGTTAAGCTGCAATTAATCCAGAGTCAGAGCTGGATTCCAATCTTTGGGCTCATAGTGCAACCACTTCTGACAATAGCCACACAGAGTCTGCATGATTGCAACCACTTCTGGCAATAGCCACACAGAGTCTGCATGATTGCAACCACTTCTGGAAATAGCAACACAAAGTCTGCATGATTGCAACCACTTTTGGCAATAGCAACACAGAGTCTGCATGATGGCAACCACTTCTGGCAATAGCAACACAAAGTCTGCATGATTGCAACCACTTCTGGCAATAGCAAAACAGAGTCTGCATGATTGCAACCACTCCTGGCAATAGCAACACAGAGTCTGCACCATTGGTTATTAATCTGTAATGCCATTTTGGCTTAAGGGGAAAGATTTTGATGAACAATTGCTCACTTCCACCGTGATACTGCCACCCGTTGTGCCTCATGTAAAGGGAACGTGACGTCATGTGTGTGGCTTACAGAACAATAGAGGGGGAGAAGTTGGCCGTGCTAGAAGTGTGTGGAACAAACTCAGACCACAAAGAAATGTCGCCACACTGCATATAAGCAATGCACTGTTAAGCAGCAAAAAAACAAAAACCAAACAGAAACCAAACAAAACCAGAAAACTCCTCAACTAAAGACTTTTCCAAGTGACATACACTTACAGACTTTTAGCAACATTACAGTCAGTTGCAACAGAACTTGACAACCAGATGCCATGGCAATTTTTTCCCTAAATACGTTTTATATCAATTAGATGTAAGAAAAAAAAACAGCAGCTAAATGAAACCAATTAAAATAGTTTGTACAGTTTTAAGAATCATACTGAAGTCCTGTTTTCATTTCACATAGATATTTAACTGTACATAACTAAGTCCGAGCACAAACAAATGGCCTATAAAGCTAAACTATAAGTCTGAGTGTTTGTTTTACTGTTGGCTGTGATTGGGAATTCCTCCTGCTTAAAGTTACAAGTATACTGGTGGACCAATGAGATTTTGTGTTTGGTTTGGTTGTTGCTTAACGTCGATGAATATTCCTACACGTACCTTTTCAATTCCTCAACCTTTTCACATATATATATAAAAGCAACTTTTCAGTGCAATGTCTTTTTTTAATTTGATTTTGGAGACAAAACTACATGTACACTGGTTGCATTGGCCAGTTTCAGGGCTTTACAAAAAGTAGTTTTGTCAGTCAACACAGAATAATGCCTTCAGAATATGCTTGAATAAATACCTTGCCCAAATGTGAAAAGGTTGAAGAATTACAATACCAAGGCCCCACCAGTTGGAATGTGAAAAATTTTATGATTGCCGAAAATGAAGCGATACTAAGGAGGTGGAGGAGGAGGTGGGAGGGAGAGGGGGAGTGGGGGCGGGAATGGGAGGGCAGGTGTCCAGTAAAACTACAAACCTTTTCCAACGCTTAGACCTTGTAATTTGGGAAGCAGAGACCAGTTAATACAATCTAGGAAGTCACATGCAGGTAGGAGAATACAGGACTACCAAGAATGTTCTTCTAATTGTAAATTTATTCTCCATGTTATAGGTGTACAAGTATGGAAGTGTCCTCTACAAACTTCTGACTGTGATGTAGCTGGACAGCTCTCATATTTACACTAATACCATATATGTACCACCTTTGTCGCCCACACACACCCCTCTCCCCTCCCACATTTTTCCTCATCGCCCCCAGCAAGGACAGAATTTGAAATTTTTGTCTTGTCCGTGTAGGAAAACTCCAGGTGTCGCCTACACACACTGATCTTAGGCTAAGCTGGTTGCTTCTACCATGGCAACACATGTATAAAACATATTTTCCAAAGTAGTTTCAACGTACTTAGCCAAAGATATCTCTATGCAGAAGACCCTTGGAATCAAAGGTGAGGCCATGTTTAAGTTGGAAGGGGGTCGTGGGGGGTGGGGTGGGGTGGATAAGCTCTAGACTTAATTTCCACAAAAGTTTATACATTTGACTGGAGACCTGAAATAAAAATTACAAATAAAAAAAAAACAAAAAAAAAATATCCATATATGGTTTAGACAGACCGTTTGATTCCGTCCAATGAGGTGCTGGCAAAGTCGATCACTCCGCTGGTGGGTCGAGTCACCACGCCCACCAGGCCTTTCCCCATCCCTGAAAACATTCAATACTTATAATATTTATCTATTTATTTATTAACCTGACTGTTGTTTAATGTCACACTTAAGAATTTTTTACTTTTGCAATGACGGTCAATGTGTTTTATGAGTGGATAAAATTGGGGTCCCCTGTTCCAAATAAATTAAGCTTGCGATAAACATCTTGCTCCAAAAAGCGCATTTTGAGAGGCAAATAAATGTCAAGAACTATTGCTTTTGGTGCTGAAACTTACATTTTTCAAGTAGGAAGTCAGCCTGCCTTACACCAACCCAACCTTCTGAATCAGTCAAAATGAGGAAGTTTATCATGGACAAAATTTGAGGTTATTTACCATTTGTTATTCGCCGTATGTGGGAAGGTCTGTCAGCAACCTGCAGATGGTTGTGGTTTTCCCCCGGGCTCTGCCCGGTCTCCTCCCACCATAATGCTGGCTGCTGTTGTATAAGTGAAATATTCTTGAGTACGGCGTAAAACACCAATCAAAATCAAAATTATTCGCTGTATTTTCTTTCCATCAAAAGTTCAGCTGACCTTTGAAGAATCCTCCGACACCCTCCTGTTTGGCTCCTTCCATGGGTTTACGAACAATGCCCGTCACCCCATCAAAAACGCCCTGCAGCACACAAAAAAACATCCCACACGGTTTACTTCCCACTCCTCAAATCATTCACATACCAACCGTCAATCAATATGGATGGTCCAGGTCAATAATCGCAAGGCCAATTCCCCAAAACAACATTTAACACAAACTATCAAAGAACAAAGAAAGTATATGAAGTACAAAAATTGGACAGAATCATGCAGAGAGATAGCAGCCTACAATCTAAACTAATACTCAGTGACTTACAAGATACACAGAGCCATTTGCTGAAGTCAATGAAAGGACAACTACAAATTATATCCACAACAATGTTTACTTTTTTATTAACATTAAAAACAAATATTGACAACCTCTAAATAACGTTTCTAGAAGTATTGCAAGAGCAATATACGTGATATCTCCTACCAGTTTAAACCGTCAAGAAAATTACAGTGATGAAATATTTTGCAAAAAGAAATCTGCAAAAAAGTCCAAAAACTTAAGGAACTCTTGGTGAAATCATGAGTTAATTTAAACTGCTTTACAAAACAGTGCCCTTTAAATACCGTTAAGGGTCTAATTAGTACTACTTTATTTCTCTCATTCAGGGCATCTCACCATAATGAGTCCCTTCCCTCCACGGGCAAATCCTTCCCTCGCGTTGGCAGGCCGTTTGTTCAGCTGCTGGCGTCTCTTCTTCTGATAATCGTCGTCAAACGTCAGCACGGCTATTCCTTTACCCAGGGTGCCTGTTATGCGAGAGGCTGCTCCTGCGGCTCCGCCTGTAAGCAGGATAAATTCACAAGAACTGTTGGTTTGCATCACTGTATAATCAAGCAAAACACCTAACAAAAGCTAAACTTTAGGTGAAATGGATTATGATATTTTGAATATCATGGTAGTACCAGCAAAAAAATAAAGGACTTTTTATGCATTATGAAGAGCGTGTTATTATTTGTTATATTTTCTTGTGAGCAAGTCAGGTTTCAAAATGCGCAAAGATGACAGTGCTGTTGTTGCAATATCTTAACATACTCAAAAAGCCTTTCAAACATGACAATACCCTCCTAGCTATCCCTACATGTGGATGCATCCGCATAGAGGCTATACAACTCAGGCAAAGGGATAATAAAGACTTGTCCCCCAGTTCTCATCCCACATAATAGAAAAAGAGTAGAGAGTAAGACCAGAGCAGTGATGAGAGTGTAATAGACACACAGCATAGAGAGAAACACCACAGCAGTGATGACAGTGTGATAGATGCACGGCATAGAGAGTAAGACCAGAGCAGTGATGACAGTGTAATAGATGCACAGCATAGAGAGTAAGACCAGAGCAGTGATGACAGTGTAATAGATGCGCAGCATAGCGAGAAACACCAGAGCGGTGATGACAGTGTAATAGACGCGCATCATAGAGAGTAACACCAGAGCAGTGATGACAATGTAATAGACGCACAGCATAGAGAGTAACACCAGAGCAGTGATGACAGTGTAATAGCAGGCAAAATGTCACATGTGGCCATAACTAGCTGTTCATGTAAAAGCTTAAATACATGTGGTAGCAAATTACATGATGTCTCCTAGTCCTGGCTACAGCAGAATTAGATAAAAAAAACATGTAGTGATTTTAACTGCAATTTGTTAGATGTTACTGATGTAGAATGGACCCACTAGGTGTGCTCCGTGGTTTTGTACTCACCTACAGCATGTCCAAACAGACTCCTGACCCCTAGGGCCAAACCCTCGGCAAACTCCTCCGGACCTTGGATGGCTCCCTGTAAATACCACAACACTACTGTCAGCTTAATGGTTTAATAGAAGGCTTTTGAGAACGCTTAATGGTTTAATAGAAGACTTTTGAGAACGCTTAATGGTTTAATAGAAGACTTTTGAGAACGCTTAATGGTTTAATAGAAGGCTTTTGAGAACGTTTAATGGTTTAATAGAAGGCTTTTGAGAATGCTTAATGGTTTAATAGAAGACTTTTGAGAACGCTTAATGGTTTAATAGAAGGCTTTTGAGAACGCTTAATGGTTTAATATAAGGCTTTTGAGAACGCTTAATGGTTTAATAGAAGGCTTTTGAGAACGCTTAATGGTTTAATAGAAGGCTTTTGAGAACGCTTAATGGTTTAATAGAAGACTTTTGAGAACGCTTAATGGTTTAATAGAAGGCTTTTGAGAACGCTTAATGGTTTAATTGAAGGCTTTTGAGAACGCCTAATGGTTTAATAGAAGGCTTTTGAGAACAAACTCATCTGTTGATAAAGATACATAATACAACGTCATGTGATTAGTTAAATATGTTGGGCATATATTTCTGACATTAATTAACTGATCACTTGTCTCCTGTCTTCCAGAGGCACTCACGACACCTCTTTCTTTGAGGAAATTCTATAGTTCACAGATGCTCAGTTCCTCAATTTTCTCAGGACTGTCATTTGATTTTGGAGACAAAACTACAATGGTTGGATTGGCCAGTTTTAGGGCTTCACAAAATATATAATTTAAACAAAGAAAAATGCCTTCAAAATATGCCTGAATAAACACTTTGCAAGACTGAAGAATTACAGTCACTTCTCATGAAACTCTTTTCAGGTGTCTGTTTCACTAAATGCAATCAACAATAGTTGCCTAACAAATCTGACAGGTCACAGTCACATGGCACAACAGTTCTTGTTTTCATAACATTCAACAGTATCAGCTATAATATCTCCTCGTATGAAAGAAGTGGTTGAACACAGCATACAGTGTACAGGTCAGCAAGTATCCAGAAAACCCTAACGCCCATTCTACATACCATTTTAATACCATTTGTTACCTTTTCCAGCACAACTGCAAAGCTGTATTGATTTTACACTTACATGTATTCTCATCCAGTCACATTCCAAAAGTTATCTCCATCGGCACAAGATTCCTTGGTAGTGCATAAAATGATCCATTATACAGCCAGAAATCTCAGAAAACTTTGAGGTATGTGCATGTAACAAGCAATATACATGTATCCTGTTAAGCAGAGACCCTGAGCCCTGTCTCTCCAGCTGGGTAGTGTGGACTCACCTGGTATGGCTCGTAGAATAGATCCCCCACCCCCTCGGTGAGGCCCCGGAGGAGACCAAAGGGGTTGCCGAGGACGTCCAGGCCCAGCACCAATACGTACATCTGCTTGATGGCCTGTGGAAGGGACAGCAACAGTGGTGGATGAGCATGGGTGACATCAGACACACAGGTGACATCAGACGTACAGGTGATACCAGGCATACAGGTGACATCAGTCACACAGGTGACATCAGACATGCTGGTGACATCAGACGTACAGGTGACATTGGACATACAGGTGACATTGGACATACATGTACAGGTGATATCAGACATACAAGTGATACCAGACACACAGGTGACATCAGACACACAGGTGACATCAGACGTAAAGGTGACATCAGACGTAAAGGTGACATCAGATGTACAGGTGACATCATACACACAGGTGACATCAGACGTAAAGGTGACATCAGACGTACAGGTGACAGACGTACAAGTGATATCAGACATACAGGTGACATTAGACATACGACATACAGGTGACATCAGACATACATGTACAGGCGACATCAGACTTACAGGTGACATCAGACGTACATGTACAGGCGACATCAGACTTACAGGTGACATCAGACGTACATGTACAGGCGACATCAGACTTACAGGTGATATCAGACGTACATGTGATATCAGACATACAGGTGACATTAGACACACAGCTGACATCAGACATACAGGTGACATCAGACATAAGACATACATGTGAGATCAGACATACAGGTGACACCAGACTTACTAGGGACATCAGACAAATATGTGTCATCAGACACACAGATGACATCAGACATACAAGTGACATCAGACATACAGGTCACGTCAGACATACAGGTAACAGGAGTGCACATTGATGAGGTACTCAAGAATTGTCAACATTCATGACGGCAGTTATAACTGTTTGATGGAGTACTTCAAGTTAAACGCTGCCTTTCGTCAGGCCTCACTGGCACGCTATCCACCTGGGTCAAGGAGGCCTCCTGAGGATTTCTTCAGAGTTCACTTAAGACAGAGGACTGTACAAACGGCAGTCTGTCTAGAACAAACAATGGGAATACTGGAACTGAGCAATCTTACCTGTCCTACATAGTGACTTGTCATCTCTGATGATAGCTGACTGTTGTTGTAAAAACTGTGGTTCCTCTCAAAATAGCCGAGTCTGTAAGACCAAAAAGTACGCTCAAATCCACCCATCATGATTTACGTTCTTTCATTTCATTTAGTTTCATCATTTGAGTGATGATTAACAAATAAAAATTGAGACAAAATGTTTTCCTGTCTGAAGCTGGAAATGAACCTCTATCTCTATATTTGTCAGATGATTCAAAGCATCTCAGCCATGTGACCATGATCTTTCGTCAATAGGTTACCACTTGGCTTCGTGGTTTACATGCATCTGACTCGAGACGGGGGGGATCTGGGATCAAACCTGGGTCAGGTCATACCAAAAACTTTAAAAAAATTGTTGCTGGTGCTCAGCACTAAGAGATGTGAGCAACGAAACAGGACTGGTTGGTCTGCTGTCAGTATAGCTTGACTACATCTGGCGGCGGCACTTTAGCAGCATGGACACTCAGCCAAAAAACGACACAGTAGAATATTCACACTCCTAATGACTCCTCGCCAAAATGTGTAAAAGATAACCAGCAGCAGTGTGGTGAGTATAACCCTTGAGGGGAATCTTCTTGAGTGTTGATAATAAATATGTGGTTGCTATGGCAACTGCGCACATGGACAAACGTTGGAGTTGTAGCTGGACACAACATCGTTCGTACTTATATTGTATATAAAAGGAAAACAGCTACCCAGTAATCATGACATTATGCGTCGTACTTCACAATTTTTGATATGCCCTCGCCAATAGGCGGAGCACTGTTATAATTATTCCGTCCATCTTTTCCGTGTCCAGGCTATAACACCAACAGTTTTAATTTTTGGTGGATACATCTACAAGCTCAACTGTGGTTCTACATGTACAAGCTTCTCTGTGGTTCTACATGTACAAGCTCCTCTGTGGTTCTACATGTACAAGCTCCTCTGTGGTTCTACATGTACAAGCTCCTCTGTGGTTCTACATGTACAAGCTCCTCTGTGGTTCTACATGTACAAGCTCCTCTGTGGTTCTACATGTACAAGCTTCTCTGTGGTTCTACATGTACAAGCTCCTCTGTGGTTCTACATGTACAAGCTCCTCTGTGGTTCTACATGTACAAGCTCCTCTGTGGTTCTACATGTACAAGCTCCTCTGTGGTTCTACATGTACAAGCTCCTCTGTGGTTCTACACGTACAAGCTCCTCTGTGGTTCTAGATGCAGGTGGTTCTCACTTTTTCACTATATTTCTTTGTGAAAGCAGACAAAGAAAAATTCTGTTCACAGACACTATGGATGACACCACAATGGACACCCAATGCCGCACAATCATCAGAGACAATACATACTTGAATACGACATCCTGGACATCTGTGAGCACGACGCCCACGCTCTGGAGGAAGACGTTAAGGACATTAGCCTGGATTGCCGTGGGTTTGTCCCCATCCTCCCCACCCCCTTGTAATGAGAAGCTCAGGTGAACCTGAAGGTAAACACCAGGTAATTATCTTTCTATAAAGGGCAATAAAATATAAAATGACGTACAATTTTCCTGTCTCAGCATAGTTACTCATACATATGAACCCAACAGAAAACCAAAAGGCTTTAATCTTTATAAAGGATTTTGTTGTTGTTTTCTCTATGTTTTTTCAAATGACTCATTGAAAAGATTTTTTTCTTTGTGCAGTTACTGATGTATATGTGTGCTTACATGTGGCTCAGTCAAACCATAACAGTTCAATGGAAGTGCTGGCTATTTGCATTGATAAGGGCTTTGGGGGCCTCTGGGGCCCAGGGGGGGTAGCAAAACAGCACTGCGCAATGATCCAGGAGCCTCTCACCAGTGTGGTTGATACGAGTCCATCTCACACTGGCTTCCTCTCCAGCTGTACATGAGAAAGTCTGTCAGTAATCTGCAGATGGTTGTGGGATTCCCCCGGGCTCTGCCCGGTTCCCACTCACCATAATGCTGTCGTTTTATAAGTGAAATATTCTGGAGTACGGAGTGAAACATCAATCAAATAAATAAATAAATAAATAAATGACTTTGCTTTGTTTTGCTTTTTCAAATAAATATATTGCGGCACATATTTAGTTTCAGTGCGTTTACCTGTTTGTGTGGTTAACCGTAGAAAGCTTCAACTCCCGACATGCCTGACTGAAGCTTCAACTCCCGACATGCCTGACTGAAGCTTCAACTCCCGACATGCCTGACTGAAGCTTCAACTCCCGACATGCCTGACTGAAGCTTCAACTCCCGACATGCCTGACTGAAGCTTCAACTCCCGACATGCCTGACTGAAGCTTCAACTCCCGACATGCCTGACATACATGTATGGATAATTTGGTCCATGCGTTTTAACAGCTTTCAACACCTGTGAAGGTTTTTATTTGTATATAAATCCTTCGCTAACTGGAGCAGGTAAGTATCTAAGTAGATAACGAGCACGGTTTATTAAGTTCCTACAGCAAGAATAATGCATAGATTAAGCTCATAAAAGGGATGATATCATTTATTGATTTATCTGATTGGTTATTTTTTTATTTGATTGGTGTTTTACGCCGTACTCAAGAATATTTCACTTATACATGTACGACGGCGGCCAGCATAATGGCGAGTGGAAACCGGGCAGCGCCCGGGGGAAATCCACGACCACCCGCAGGTTGCTGGCAGACCTTCTCACCTACGGATGGAGAGGAAGCCAGCACGAGCTGGACTTGAACTCACAGCGACCACATTGGTGAGAGATTCCTGGGTCATTACGCTGCGCTAGCGCGCTAACCGACTGAATGGAATGATATAAAAGTGTAGCAATGATTTAATTTGATTCAATGAAGACGTATGTTACCTTGATGGGGGAGAAGTGCAAATGATCATAGAAGTTCTTCTTGCCATGTGACAGAGAAACCCCGACTATCTCCACCAGGGGGAGATTCGTCTGCTTCCAGTCCTCCTCAAACTGCTTCGTCTGCATACAAAAACATCAGAAATTGTCAGTCAGATTGCAGTATACCGGCTATGTCCCCGAATTCCTCAACACCTCCCAATATAAAACAGCAACTTTCACTCTGATTTATGCATATATTGCACTATACAGGCCATCAATTCCTCAACACCTCCCAATATAAAACAGCAACTTACACTGTGATTTATGTATGTATTGCACTATACAGGCCATGTCCCTGAATTCCTCAACACCTCCCAATATAAAACAGCAACTTTCACTCTGATTTATGCATATATTGCACTATACAGGCCATCAATTCCTCAACACCTCCCAATATAGAACAGCAACCTTCTCTGTGATTTATGTATGTATTGCACTATACAGGCCATGTACCCGAATTCCTCAACACCTCCCAATATAAAACAGCAACTTTCACTCTGATTTATGCATATATTGCACAATACAGGCCATTAATTCCTCAACACCTCCCAATATAAAACAGCAACCTTCACTGTGATTTATGTATGTATTGCACTATACAGGCCATGTACCCGAATTCCTCAGCACCTCCCAATACAAAACAGCAACTTTCACTGTAATTTATGCATGTATTGCACTATACAGGCCATGTGCTCGAATTCCTCAGCACCTCCCAATACAAAACAGCAACCTTCACTGTGATTTATGTATGTATTGCACTATACAGGCCATGTACCCGAATTCCTCAGCACCTCCCAATACAAAACAGTAACCTTCACCGTGATTTATGTATGTATTGCACTATACAGGCCATGTACCCGAATTCCTCAGCACCTCCCAATACAAAACAGCAACTTTCACTGTGATTTATGTATGTATTGCACTATACAGGCCATGTACCCGAATTCCTCAGCACCTCCCAATACAAAACAGTAACCTTCACCGTGATTTATGTATGTATTGCACTATACAGGCCATGTGCCCCAATTCCTCAGCACCTCCCAATACGAAACAGCAACCTTCACTGTGATTTATGCCCCTTTTTAACTTCACTTGGTGATCCAAGTAGACCTAGCTTGATTTCATTGATAAAATTCAGGGCTTCAAAAGAAACAAGTTTTAGGAATAATGCCCTCCAAATATTTATTGTGAAAAGTTGCTAAAAAGGTTGAAGATAATCTTTCTTGTTTCAGGTATTTTTAACCCTGCCACTGAGAACGCTGATGAACTTGTTGTCCTTAATTCTGTGATGAGCTTAAGACTGACCTCTTGTTCTCTTGAGATGGGGACATCAGCGGAGAACAGGCTAATGATGGCATTCAGGAAGCCTTGGTCTACCTTCAGAGCCATTTCCTGTATCAGTACCTTGAAGTACCTGACAACAACAACAGCAACAACAAAGGTATATTAGCAGCTTGCAGCACCTGACAACAACAAAGGTGTATTAGCAGCTTGAAGCACCTGACAACAACAAAGGTGTATTAGCAGCCTGAAGCACCTGACAACAACAACAAAGGTGTATCAGTAGCTGGAAGCACCTGACAACAACAAAGGTGTATCAGTAGCTTGAAGCACCTGACAACAACAAAGGTGTATCAGTAGCTTGACGCACCTGACAACAACAACAAAAGTGTATCAGTAGCTTGAAGCACCTAACAACAACAAAGGTGTGTATCAGTAGCTTGACGCACCTGACAACAACAACAAAAGTGTATCAGTAGCTTGAAGCACCTAACAACAACAAAGGTGTGTATCAGTAGCTTGACGCACTTGACAACAACAACAAAAGTGTATCAGTAGCTTGAAGCACCTGACAACAACAACGGTGGGAGAGACAATAGAATGAGTCTCCAGTATCAAGCATTAGCGTCTTGAAGCAGTTAACAACAACAGTTTTGCTCCTGAGATTCTTTAGCCTGTTTGGTTCTGCACATTCTGTGTTGGATTTTGATGCCAGCCAGCCTTTCAAAAAACCCATGAATCAAACGGAATGTTTGTGGAATGCTTGAAGCCACACAGTGGTGAGTTATTTGCTTGCTACTGAGAAGCTTTTGTCTGAACTGTGCTGCACAATGTGCGTCTTGGACTTTGGGTCAGTCAGTGTTTCAAAAAATGACCCATGGGTTAAAAGGAATGGTAGTGGAATGCTAGAAGCCAGCAAGTGGTGAGCTACTGGTTTTTCCTCTGCCAACCTTTGGCCTGGATTCTGCTAAATTCATCACAGAACAAGACTGTAGATTTCTGTGTTTGTTTCCTCTTTTCTTGTATTCTATTATTCCTGCAGCAGCAAATGATATTTCGGTGTGCATGTAACTCACTTGATCTGTGTCATGTGACTATGCTCATGCTTGCTCAACATCAGACTGACTTCTGTGAAAGGTTTGGGCACTGGAAAGAGAAAGTGAAAGTGTTTAAATCATGTGACAAAAACTGCTTTATGACTGAATGATTCATTGTTCTTTAATGCCATACTTCAGAATCTTTCACTTAAATGATAATGATATAAACCACCAAGCGTTGGCTAATCACTCATAAACTTTCTCACGCAAGAAATGAACGTGTTTCCACACCATGTTGAAGACAAATGGCATTCAAAAACGGTAAAATTGCTGAAACAGCCCTACAACCACTTTAGTGTCAGCAAGGTCGCTTTGAACAGTGAGAGCAAAAAGGACTACAAAATGGTTAAAGATCTTAACATGATCTCTCATTGTTTTATTTGAATCATGCTTTATGCCAAACTTGTGTTTTTTATGGCTCCTGGGTCATTACGCTGCACAAGCGTGCTAACTACCTGAGCTGTGCTAAGTAAGCGACAACCGTCCTGACGTAAGCCACAGCTGGACCACAGGCAACTGGATTTGATAAAGGGGCCTCATTGGTGAGAGGCTCCTGGGTCATTATGCTGCACAAGCGTGCTAACTACCTGAGCTGTGCTAAGTAAGCGACAACCGTCCTGATGTAAGCCACAGCTGGACCACAGGCAACTGGATTTGATAAAGGGACCTCATTGGTGAGAGGCTACTGGGTCATTACGCTGCACAAGCATGCTAACTGGTCAAAGATGAGAGCTGTGCCTTAGTCACCTGAACCAAAGGCGATCCTAGTTTAACATTCCGTTAAATCATTTATTTATTTGACTTGCTCACTGGTGAAGGATGAGAGCTGTGCCTTAGTCGACTGAACCAAAGGCGATCCTAGTTTAACATTCCGTTAAATCATTTATTTATTTGACTTGCTCACTGGTCAAGGATAAGAGCTGTGCCTTAGTCAACTGAACCAAAGGCGATCCTAGTTTAACATTCCGTTAAATCATTTATTTATTTGACTTGCTCACTGGTCAAGGATGAGAGCTGTGCCTTAGTCGACTGAACCAAAGGCGATCCTAGTTTAACATTCCGTTAAATTATTTATTTATTCGACTTGCTCAAGATTGAATCATATTTAGGATGCTTATCAGTTTTAACGGTGGAGGAAACCAGACATTACAACCACACAACGGTGGAGGAAACCAGACATTACAACCACACAACTGTGGAAGAAACCAGACATTACAACCACACAACGGTGGAGGAAACCAGACATTACAACCACACAACGGTGGAGGAAACCATACATTACAACCACACAACGGTGGAGGAAACCAGACATTACAACCACACAATTGGATTTACATGTAAATATGCCAATGAAACTGGTATATTTGATTTATTTAATTAGGGATGGGCTGTGCTCTTTTTACTTCTCACCCACATGTGTACATGTTAATGTACTGTGGCAATCAGGCTTGTGTTGGAGGAAACAGGAGGGCCGGGACTAAACCATCAAACTGTGTCAGCTACCTGACAAACCTCTAAGCTTGGGTTTGTGAAAAATGAAACTTACCGCTGTCAGCAGCGACGGACTTGGGTGGCGGAAGAGGGGAGAGAACTGTGGGGAAGACAGCTCCAGCCAACTGGTTGTCAAACTGTCAAAATATATATATGTACATGTACATCTGTTTACTTATTTGACTGTTACTGAATGCCGTGATCAATAAATTTTCCACTTACTCGCCTTACCAGTGCCCGACATAAAGGCAAGTTACTGCGCAGCATACCCACATGACATACAGATATTCTCACCATACTGGAGAAAGACAAACGTTTTGGTATGGAGCTGTAACTGATGTTTACATGTACCAGACCGGCAGTATGTTGATTTTAGTATGGAGCTGTAACTGATGTTTTCATATAACTGACCTGTGGTCTGTTGAGTACAGCCTGGAGCTGTAACTGATGTTTACATATAACTGACCTGTAATCTGTTGATTTTAGCGTGGAGCTGTAACTGATGTTTACATATAACTGACCTGTAATCTGTTGATTTTAGTGTGGAGCTGTAACTGATGTTTACATATAACTGACCTGTAGTCTGTTGAGTACAGCGTGGAGCTGTAACTGATGTTTACATATAACTGACCTGTAATCTGTTGATTTTAGTGTGGAGCTGTAACTGATGTTTTCATATAACTGACCTGTAATCTGTTGATTTTAGCATGGAGCTGTAACTGATGTTTACATATAATTGACCTGTAATCTGTTGATTTTAGTGTGGAGCTGTAACTGATGTTTACATATAACTGACCTGTAGTCTGTTGAGTACAGCGTGGAGCTGTAACTGATGTTTACATATAACTGACCTGTAGTCTATTAATTTTAGTGTGGAGCTGTAACTGATGTTTACATGTACCTGACAGGCAGTATGTTGAGTTTAGCGTGGAGCTGTAACTGATGTTTACATGTACCTGACAGGCAGTATGTTGAGTTTAGCGTGGAGCTGTAACTGATGTTTACATGTACCTGACCAGCAATATGTTGATTTTAATGTGGAGCTGTAACTGATGTTACATGTACTTCACCAGCAGTATGTTAAGTTCAATGTGGAGGTGTAACTGATGTTTACATGTACTTGACAGGAATATCAAATATGACAAAGTATGTTGAGTTTAGCGTGGAGCTGTAACTGATGTTTACATTTACCTGACCAGCATTATGTTGAGTTTAGCATGGAGCTGTAACTGATCTTTACATTTACCTGACAGGCAGTATGTTGAGTTTAGCGTGGAGCTATAACTGATGTTTACCTGTATCTGACAGGCAGTATGTTGAGTTTAGCATGGAGCTGTAACTGATGTTTACCTGTACCTGACAGGCGGCATGTGGAGTTTAGCGTGGAGCTGTAACTGATGTTTACATATAACTGACCTGTAGTCTGTTGAGTACAGCGTGGAGCTGTAACTTTTAGCGCGGAGCTGTAACTGATGTTTACATATAACTGACCTGTAATCTGTTGATTTTAGCATGGAGCTGTAACTGATGTGGTGACGTCTTGTACTGCACCCAGACCCCCTCTACAAAACTGCGTCGAATGCCTCGCTTGTGTGGTTTGTACATCTGCATCTCTTCAAAGTCAACCTGAAACAAACAGTACATCTGTGTACAAACGCAATGCAAATACAGTGTGCCACTTACAGCAATAAGGTTGGGCAGAACTAGTGGTATTGAGGCATGGTGAAACTAAGAACTGACCTCCATTATGTTTTCCAGTGTCACTCTTGGTGCCAGCTCTATCTGGCACTTCCAGTACATGGCCTCTAACAGTGAGGGAGAGGACTAACTACAGAACTCACCTCCATCTTGTTTTCTAGTGTGACCCTGGATGACGGTGACTTGCCAGCAGCCAGCTCTATCAGATATTTCTGGTAGGCAGCCTCTAAGATAACGAGAGTCTTCAGGTTCAAAGCCTTGTACCGCTTCTTCTTCTCCTCCCAGATAATTCCAGAACTGAGGTGGAAGAACAAAATAAACAATCCTGAAAATTCTAAATATAATGGAATAAACAACAACAATAACAAAAATGATCAAAATACACATCTGATTATGATGATCAAAATACACATCTGATTATGATGAATAACTATACTCATGTCATTCATCGCTTTAAACAGCAATCAAACAAATATATATTTTGGGCCAGGAAGGATTTATTTATTTACTTATCTGAATACTCAAGAATATTTCACTTATACGACGGGGGCCAACATTATGGTGGCAGGAAACTGGGCAGAGCCCAGGGAAAACCCATGGCCATCCGCAGGTTACTGGCAGACCTTCCCACGTACGGTCAGGGTAAGGAATGATCCTGAGTACAAAGATGAACCTACACATACGGTAGAGGAGCCGTCAATGACATACATTTATGGTGGAGGAGCCATCAATGACATACACAAACGGTGGAGGAGCCGTCAATGACATACATTTATGGTGGAGGAGCCATCAATGACATACACAAACGGTGGAGGAGCCGTCAATGACATACACATACTGTGGAGGAGCCGTCAATGACATACACATAAGGTGGAGGAGCCGTCAATGACATACACATATGGTGGAGGAGCCGTCAATGACATACACACATGGTGGAGGAGGCATCAATGACATACACATATGGTGGAGGAGCCGTCAATGACATACACATATGGTGGAGGAGCCATCAATGACATACACATACTGTGGGAGGAGTGGTCAATGACATACACATCTGGTGGAGGAGCCATCAATGACATACACAAACGGTGGAGGAGCCATCAATGACATACACATATGGTGGAGGAGCCATCAATGACATACACAAACGGTGAAGGAGCCATCAATGACATACACATATGGTGGAGGAGCCATCAATGACATACACACATGGTGGAGGAGCCATCAATGACATACACATATGGTGGAGGAGCCGTCAATGACATACACAAACGGTGGAGGATCCGTCAATGACATACACATATGCTGGAGGAGCCGTAAATGACATACACACAGGGTGGAGGAGCCGTCAATGACATACACATACTGTGGAGGAGCCGTCAATGACATACACATAAGGTGGAGGAGCCATCAATGACATACACAAACGGTGGAGGAGCCATCAATGACATACACATATGGTGGAGGAGCCGTCAATGACATACACAAACGGTGGAGGATCCGTCAATGACATACACATATGGTGGAGGAGCCGTCAATGACATACACACAGGGTGGAGGAGCCGTCAATGACATACACATACTGTGGAGGAGCCGTCAATGACATACACATAAGGTGGAGGAGCCGTCAATGACATACACATATGGTGGAGGAGCCGTCAATGACATACACACATGGTGGAGGAGGCATCAATGACATACACATATGCTGGAGGAGCCGTCAATGACATGCACATATGGTGGATGAGCCATCAATGACATACACATACTGTGGAGGATCCGTCAATGACATACACAAACGGTGGAGGATCCGTCAATGACATACACATATGCTGGAGGAGCCATCAATGACATACACAAACGGTGGAGGAGCCATCAATGACATACACATATGGTGGAGGAGCCATCAATGACATACACAAACGGTGGAGGAGCCGTCAATGACATACACATATGGTGGAGGAGCCATCAATGACATACACACATGGTGGAGGAGCCATCAATGACATACACATATGGTGGAGGAGCCGTCAATGACATACACAAACGGTGGAGGATCCGTCAATGACATACACATATGCTGGAGGAGCCGTACATGACATATACATATGGTGGAGGAGCCGTACATGACATACACATATGCTGGAGGAGCCGTACATGACATATACATATGGTGGAGGAGCCGTCAATGACATGCACATATGGTGGATGAGCCATCAATGACATACACAAACGGTGGAAGATCCGTCAATGACATACACATATGCTGGAGGAGCTGTCAATGACATACACAAATGGTGAAGGAGCCATCAATGACATACACATATGGTGGAGGATCCGTCAATGACATACACATACAGTGGAGGAGCCGTCAATGACATACACATACGGTGGAGGAGCCATCATTGACATACACATACGGTGGAGGAGCCGTCTATGACATACACATACGGTGGAGGAGCCGTTGATGACAAAGTTCAAACTGCCACACGAGCATAATCCATTGCTTCCTGTAACCAAAACTCCACCCAATAAGAGAGTGAAGGAATCTAGGCTGAGTTTAAACTCACAAGTCATGTGTCATAGCGAATGAAAACCATATCACCTTTACTGTGATTTGTACATGTAATCAAGAGAGTGAAATCAGGAAACTTTTGACGCCTGTTGATCTGGATTATGTTATCCTACAATGCTTGAGTTTGCTCTGTTATGGCTTGTGTATGGGTCAATGCAAGTTATGTATCAGTTCTCTCATCTTCTGAGATATTACCCATCTCCTATTGTGCTGGAGTGATCTCCCATTGTGCTGGAGTGATCTCCCATTGTGCTGGAGTGATCTCCCATTGTGCTGGAGTGATCTCCAATTGTGCTAGAGTGATCTCCCATTGTGCTGGAGTGATCTTCCATTATGCACGAGTTATCACCCTTTGTGGAGGTGATTTCTCATCTTGTGTAGGAGTAATCTTACCTTTTGAGTTATCTCCCACTGTGCAGGAGTTAACTTCGATTGAGTAGGAGTGATCTCCCCTTGTATGCCTCGGAGAAATACCCCCTTGTGTAGGAGTTATCCTCACCTTGTGATTCCCATGAAAGCCACCTCTGTCTGGTTGATATTGTTGACCAGGGAGAGGCCAACCCCGCGTAGAGACAGGTTAATCTCCTGGTCGATCCGCTCAAATGTGTACTCCACTTCCTGTACAAAGAAACAGAGAAAATCACCAATAAGAATTATTTTTCTAAAACAAAGCAGGCTTTTTCGTTACCTTTTAAAATTCCCTGGTCTTACCTAATGAAATCACACCTACTGAGAATTTAGTCACCAAAATTACAACGGTTAATTTATTTGTTACTCAAAGCTGAATGTTCAATGTACATGTATCTTCATGGCCCAAATTTTGTGGCTAAACCTACCTTTTGGACCAAACCGACGACTGCCATGTCTTCTGTGAAGAGCAGCACCCTCTGGGGGCCGTCCAGGAAGGACACCCAAAACAGTTTACAGTCTGGCAGGTAAAACACATCACCACACCCATCCTGAAATCAACCACACAGAAATCTGATTCAGACTGTGAAGAGAATATACTACAGATTTTTGACCAAACAATTCATATTCACTTATCACAAGCATGGCATGTGTGAACTTGTACCATACCATTTACAGCTTGTCAGCATGGCATGTGTGAGCTTGTACCACACCATTTACAGTTTTTCAGCATGACACGTGTGAACTCATACCACATCATTTACAGCTTGTCAGCATGGCACATGTGAACTTGTACCACATCATTTACAGCTTTTCAGCATGGCACGTGTAAGCTTGCACCACACCATTTACAGCTTTTCCGCGTGGCACGTATAAGCTTGTACCACACCATTTACAGCTTTTACGCATGGCATGTGTAAGCTTGTACCACACCATTTACAGCTTTTATGCATGGCACACGTAAGCTTGTACCACACCATTTACAGCTTTTCTGCATGGCACGTGTAAGCTTGTACCACACCATATACAGCCTTTCTGCATGGCACGTGTAATCTTGTACTACACCATTTACAGCTTTTCTGCATGGCACGTGTAAGTTGTACCACACCATTTACAGCTTTTCAGCATGGCACGTGTAAGCTTGTACCACACCATTTACAGCTTTTCAGCATGGCTCGTTTAAACTTGTACCATACCATTTACAGCGTTAAATAATTCTAATGCAACCCGCGTTATAAATTTTAGGAACTGATATTCTGTGAAAGTTAATTATTGACCTATCCTAAAATCATAGTAAAACTTTGAATATAATTTGCATTGGATTTTCAGGAGTTTTTCAAGCTCCATCAGAACCAAGCAGATCTAACATTAGCCTCACCTTTGTCAGGTCATTTCTCTCATCCTTCTTCTCCCCACATGACCAGACCAGCTCTCTCTTCCCCAGGGCATCCTCCCATGTGTACAGAACAGCCTGTTTGCCTCCCAGACTGTGCGTCTTGCCCACACCACTGTCAACAACAACACGCAATTTCAAACGCTGGAAAATAAATTCCCTGAGGAGAACTTCAGTAAATGTACATGTTATGTCTCAGACTGATTCTGTTTATGGATCAGTTTAGAGTCTTTGTGCCCCACTGGGTCCTAGTTTTAGGCCTTTTACAGGCCTTACTACAAAAAAACCTAAACAGTCTGAAAGTTGTCATATACTTTTTGTCCAATCTCCAGTTTTCCAGACTCCATAAGAGAAAGCTGTGAAGATCCACACAATAAAGACACCAACCAGCACATGCATCGTCTTTTCTTACCTCTGAGAGAAAGAGATGCTGAGGTTTTCAGCTTGATTCACCAGGAGAACGGAGGCACAGCCATGTTTGTATGGCCCTATTGTTGTCACCATGGCCGACTCTGACACGTGACACTCCACGTCCAGCCCTCCGTACTGAAACACCAATGTTAAACCATGAATATGATTAAAACAAGAGTTTTAAGCCTCTGCATCACGCTGTTATAAACACCAGTCTTAAGTCAGACTACATTATTGAATATTTCTGAACTTAGACTTCAACTTAAACCTTGGGTATGTATGGTTGTATTTTTACGTCGTACTACACAATTCTTCAGTCATATGACAACAAGGAGTCAGTAGGTTAAATATCACGCCGAATACACCATCAGAAATGACACGTTACCTTGTCATATATGTATATACTTACACCGGACCAATCAGTCCTGTTTCCTTGCTCCAACCTCTCAGTGCTAAGCATCAAGTACCATTTTTATAAGCCTTTGGTATATAACACTTTGAGGTGGACAATCTAACCACTAGGCTTCCAAATTGTCCTACTTATGTCTAATTCAAATACCTCATTATCCAACTTCAGAAGGGTCGTATGAGCAGTGTTGATTAAAAACGGCCCTGTCTCTTCATCACTCAGTTTCACTTTTGCTTTCAGTTTCATTTCCTTCCCGGTTTGCTGCGGCCAGAACGGAAGGCACTCCCCCGGGGCTACATCCAGCCAGAGGGCGGAGTCCACAGGCTCTTTACAACTCACTGTTGTCTGCAGAGTCAAAGAACAGGGATGTGATTACAAGATGTTTGTGTTTAACGGATCACATAGGGCCCTGTTTAATGGATCACATAGGGCCCTGTTTAATGGATCACATAGGGCCCTGTTTAACGGATCACATAGGGCCCTGTTTAACGGATCACATAGAGCCCTGTTTAACGGATCACATAAGGCCCTGTTTAACGGATCACATAGGGCCCTGTTTAACGGATCACATAGGGCCCTGTTTAACGGATCACATAAGGCCCTGTTTAACGGATCACATAGGGCCTTGTTTAACGGATCACATAGGGCCCTGTTTAACAGATCACATAGGGCCCTGTTTAATGGATCACATAGGGCCCTGTTTAACGGATCACATAGGGCCCTGTTTAACGGATCACATAGGGCCCTGTTTAACGGATCACATAGGACCCTGTTTAATGGATCACATAGGGCCCTGTTTAACGGATCACATAGGGCCCTGTTTAATGGATCACATAGGGCCCTGTTTAAACTACAATCACTCATCATACTGTTGTTCAAAATCAGAAATGCCCCAAATAACATCAATAAGAGGTGCTGAATCTCCATACATGTAAACACTAAAAAGTTTTTTTCCTTCCAATTAACACTGTTGTTGTGGTTTACCCATCTCACTGAAGGATCCCTTGTCTCTTAGAAAGTCTTAGAATATGCACATGAAAGGCATTTGCATACACCATTGGTGCATCAGTAAACAATTAATGTAAGGTACATCTTTGTTCATTTTTATCTTTAGGAAATTCCAAAACTAAAAGAGCTGATTAGTTTATTTACTTGAATACGCAACACCCCTACTTACCCACATGACACCTCTACTTACCCACATGACACCCCTACCTACTAACATGACACCCATACTTACCCACATGACACCCCTACTTACCCACATGACACCCCTACTTACCCACATGACACCCCTCCCTACTAACATGACACCCCTACTTACCCACATGACACCCCTACTTACCCACATGACACCCCTACTTACCCACATGACACCCCTACCTACTAACATGACACCCTACTTACTTACACGACACCCCTATTTACCCACATGACACCCCTATTTACCCACATGACATCCCTATTTACCCACATGATACCCCTTTTTACCCACATGACACCCCTACTTACCCACATGACACCCTTACTTACTCACCTCTGTCGTATTGACCAGCATGTAGAATGGAGTGAAGGTTACAATCTTGCTCAGGCCAGAACTCGTCATGTCAATACGGACACCACACTGAAACAGAGCAAAGACACAGGTCAATACGGACACCACACTGAAGCAGAGCAATGACACAAGTCAATACAGACACCACACTGAAACAGCAATGACCCAGGTCAATACAGTCACCTCACTGAAACAGAGCAATGACACATGTCAATACGGACACCACACTGAAACAGAGCAATGACCCAGGTCAATACAGACACCACACTGAAACTGAGCAATGACCCAGGTCAATACAGACACCACACTGAAACAGAGCAATGATACAGGTGAATGCAGACACCACACTGAAACGGAGCAATGACACAGGTGAATACAGACACCACTCTGAAACAGAGCAATGACATAGGTCAAAACGGACACCACACTGAAGCAGAGCAATGACCCAGGTCAATACAGACACCACACTGAAACTGAGCAATGACCCAGGTCAATACAGACACCACACTGAAACGGAGCAATGACACAGGTCAATACAGACACCACATTGAAACAGAGCAACGACACAGGTCAAAACGGACACCACACTGAAGCAGAGCAATGACACAGGTCAATACCGACACCACACTGAAACAGCAATGACCCAGGTAAATACAGTCACCTCGCTGAAACAGAGCAATGACACAGGTCAATACCGACACCACACTGAAACAGCAATGACCCAGGTAAATACAGTCACCTCGCTGAAACAGAGCAATGATACAGGTCAATACAGACACCACACTGAAACAGAGCAATGAATATGGACACTTATGAGAAATGTGTGCAGCGAAAGAGGAGGGTTTGGGAGAAGATGACAAATTTGATTAATGTTCTGGACATCACTAAAGAATATTGATTTTGTCAGGTTTATCAGTTGAATAAACAAAAAATGTGTTCACGGATGAAATAATAAAAACACTATCAAATAGCATGTAACAGATTTCTTGTTAATGCTATTATTTAAGTTACAATTGTAATTTTAATTTACAGCAATATAAGTGACCACATGTACATCTATGTCCACAGAAATATAGAAGTGTAAGACGTGTCAATCGAATATTAAGAGTAGCAAAAATACGGCTGTACTGTACACGTATGTAAGATTAGTCACTGAATGTGGGAATATAGCAAGAGATCATCAATGAAGTATGGCAACATCAATGAATATTCAACCAGCATTGCAATTCAGTAACCTTGCAGTGGGTAGGGATCGACAATCCATCCAAACAGAGCAAAACAGTTTGGATGGGCAATTCAAGAAGACTGCATCCAAATAGGGCAAGACAGGTTGGATGGGTATGGAGGCTCCATCCGAGCAGTATGGCAACAAGGCAAGTATAACACACAGCCAGCACTGAAAGAGGGAAACACTGGACAAGTCAATATAGACACCCAAATATGGCAGTCAAAATTGATAATGTGGCAAGATCACGGAATATGCATCCCAAATTTAAATGTGGCAACATGGGGCAAAATACGGACACACCACCAAAATATGGTCGTAAAAGAAGAGCCATTCGATGGGAATATGGCACGATCACGGAAAATTGCAACATCACGGAATATGCATCCCAAATTTAAATGTGGCAACATGGGGCAAAATACGGACACACCACCAAAATATAGTCGTAAAAAAAGAGCCATTCGATGGGAATATGGCAAGATCACGGAAAATGGCAACATCACGGAATATGCATCCCACATTAAAATGTAGCAACACGGGGCAAAATACGGACACACCACCAAAATATGTAACGATCACCGAAAATGTAACGGTCTATATTATAACATGTCAACAAGGTAAGTGAATATGGACCCTTACTGGCATATCAACATTTTTAAACTTTGATTAAAAGTGTAATAGGAACGTAAGCGAGGCATATTCATTACAAATCTGAATGTATGTTTACATTTAAATGTACTTCGGTTGAGCTTTGAATAAACTTGAATACATCTAAACATTACAGGTCGCAGATGTGATTGGAATATTCTTAGCAATGAGCTAATGCTAAATTTCCAATATTATAGGCATCTACATTGCTCATGCAAAATCAGTGAAGAAATACCAGGATTACAAACTGTTATTTTTGTGCACTAGAATTCATACAGTGGAATCAGTATTCACTACATAAAATGTCAAACTGTGCAAATGTGTCCTTTGCCTCTGGCATACTATTGTGCCATAAAAGCAGTCATTTGCTGCCTGTACAAGAGTGACACCCTAAAATAAGCCAGGCAGATTGAGCAATGGAGCAGAGACCTCAAAATACACGTATGCCAGGCCAGTCATGCTAGCTGGGATCAAGGAGCGAGCTGGACCCCTACTGCATTTCTGGAACAAAGATCTAAAATATACCAGGCCCAATTGGGATCAGAAAACAAAGACCTTAAAATATACTGCGCCAGTTGGGACTTACTGGAGTAGAGATCCTAAAGATATACTGGGCCAGTCTGGGCTACCGGAGTAGAGATCCTAAAGATATACTGGGCCAGTCTGGGCTACCGGAGTAGAGATCCTAAAGATATACTGGGCCAGTCTGGGCTACCGGAGTAGAGATCCTAAAGATATACTGGGCCTGTCTGGGCTACCGGAGTAGAGATCCTAAAGATATACTGGGCCTGTTTGGGCTAATGGAGGAGAGATCCCAAAAATATACTGGACCACTTTTGGCTAACGGAGTAGAGATCCCAAAAATATGCTGGACCACCTTGGGCTAACGGAGCAGAGATCCTAAAGATATACTGGGCCTGTGGGCTACCGGAGCAGAGATCCTAAAGATATACTGGGCCTGTTTGGGCTAATGGAGGAGAGATCCCAAAAATATACTGGACCACTTTTGGCTAACGGAGTAGAGATCCCAAAAATATGCTGGACCACCTTGGGCTAACGGAGCAGAGATCCTAAAGATATACTGGGCCTGTCTGGGCTACCGGAGCAGAGATCCTAAAGATATACTGGGCCTGTCTGGGCTACCGGAGCAGAGATCCTAAAGATATACTGGGCCTGTTTGGGCTAATGGAGGAGAGATCCCAAAAATATACTGGACCACTTTTGGCTAACGGAGTAGAGATCCCAAAAATATGCTGGACCACCTTGGGCTACCGGAGTAGAGATCCTAAAGATATACTGGGCCTGTCTGGGCTACCGGAGTAGAGATCCTAAAGATATACTGGGCCAGTCTGGGCTACCGGAGTAGAGATCCTAAAGATATACTGGGCCAGTCTGGGCTACCGGAGCAGAGATCCTAAAGATATACTGGGCCAGTCTGGGCTACCGGAGTAGAGATCCTAAAGATATACTGGGCCAGTCTGGGCTACCGGAGTAGAGATCCTAAAGATATACTGGGCCAGTCTGGGCTACCGGAGTAGAGATCCTAAAGATATACTGGGCCTGTTTGGGCTACCGGAGCAGAGATCCTAAAGATATACTGGGCCTGTTTGGGCTAATGGAGGAGAGATCCCAAAAATATACTGGACCACTTTTGGCTAACGGAGTAGAGATCCCAAAAATATGCTGGACCACCTTGGGCTAACGGAGCAGAGATCCTAAAAAATATGCTGGGCTAGTTTGGGCTAATGGAGCAGAGATCTAAAAAATATGCTGGACCACTTTGGTCTAACGGAACAGAGATCCTAAAAAATATGCTGGGCTAGTTTGGGCTAATGGAGCAGAGATCCAAAAAATATGATGGACCACTTTGGGCTAACGGAACAGAGATCCTAAAAAATATGCTGGGCTAGTTTGGGCTAATGGAGCATAGATCCCAAAAATATGCTGGACCACTTTGGGCTAATGGAGCAGAGATCCCAAAAATATGCTGGACCACTTTTGGCTAACGGAGTAGAGATCCCAAAAATATGCTGGACCACCTTGGGCTAACGGAGCAGAGATCCTAAAAAATATGCTGGGCTAGTTTGGGCTAATGGAGCAGAGATCTAAAAAATATGCTGGACCACTTTGGTCTAACGGAACAGAGATCCTAAAAAATATGCTGGGCTAGTTTGGGCTAATGGAGCAGAGATCCAAAAAATATGCTGGACCACTTTGGTCTAACGGAACAGAGATCCTAAAAAATATGCTGGGCTAGTTTGGGCTAATGGAGCAGAGATCCAAAAAATATGATGGACCACTTTGGGCTAACGGAACAGAGATCCTAAAAAATATGCTGGGCTAGTTTGGGCTAATGGAGCATAGATCCCAAAAATATGCTGGACCACTTTGGGCTAATGGAGCAGAGATCCCAAAAATATGCTGGACCACTTTGGGTTAATGGAACAGAGATCCTAAAAATAAGCTGGGCAAATTTCAACTGCACTGTTTGTCTGTGTATCACCATAATACATGGATTTCTCATTTATCTGGAAACATGGCTAAATGAGAGAGCCAGAAGTTTGGTGATCTGAACTTTGGTGTTAAACACATGTGCATTGTAACTCAATGAACAAATCAGAGGTCAGTTGTGAAAGAAAAATAGAAAACATCACAAAGCTGCTGCTGTTATTGGAAACAGATAAACAGCATCTCGTGACCACGGCATACCACAGAACCACCCAGGTGTCATTCGTGAAGAAAACAACACAAACTCTCTTACTGAACAGCGGAGGTACATCACCTTATGGCGCAAGAACTTCTCCCTGACGCGCCCACATGACAACCGTAAATTCTGAACGTACAGGACATCCAAAATCACCACAGCTTTAGGTATTTAATATTTAATTTTGAAATCTGATTCATATTTAATATTTAACCATTTTTGAAATCTGATTCATATTTAATATTTAACCATTTTTGAAATCTGATTCATATTTAATATTTAACCATTTTTGAAATCTGATTCATATTTAATGCCATACACAGGAATTTTTCACATAATATGATATTATATGATATATTTCACATAATATGATATTATATATTATATGACATATTTCACATATATAACATAAGTCAGTTTTATGGGTGAAAGAACCTGAAGTGTGAACAAGGTAAACTGTCAACCTTTGGCAAGTTGCTGACAAACTTTACCACGAGTGACATAAATTGGTGGAAGATGTGGTGGACTGTTAGCCCAAACAGACTTTTCATGTACCAATTCTGCTTGTGGTTGAGGGTTTTTCTCAGATCTGATGGTTCACAGCCTTATGAGTGGAGGAAAATTGAGTGCCACCAGCCTTTGGCAATTCACTGATGAACTTTCCCACGTACAGTTATGTACATGATATTGGTAGAAGAAAACAACGAAGACTAGGAAGAGAGCCATAAGAGTATTGTTGACAACAATTTTATTAAAGAAAAAGAAAAAAAAGGCGTTCATATGACTCAGGCTCAAAATGATGTACAGATTTTGAACACACATGTAAATATGCAATTTTTTTGTTTGTTTTGTTGTTTTTTAGCGGCAGAGGTGGGTGGGAGGAGGTTGAACGCTGTGAATGTTTTGTCTTGACGTGTGATGACTCATATCCTACTGGGTATTCCAGCTGTCACAGTGTGTAGGTGGGAGGGGGAGGGTGGGGGCGGTGGTGTGAGTGTTAGGAGACAAGCAGAATTCACCTGTATAATTCCACATCAGTAACTGACTACTGTAACCGTCTTAACACACTCAGTAAGAGCAATATGACCAAAGCAGAAGTGGGACACACTTTCACAAAACTTTTTCTAATCAACTTTTTTTTCTCTTTCTTCTCTCAAACCAAATGGCCGAGATGTTACCTTTAGAGAAATGATTGACGATTGCTGTAAATCTTCATCTGTTTTCAACCCCTAAAGCACTTTTCCTAGTGGAATTATTATGGAAATGATGGTAAAAATGATTTGTTTGTGTCAGTAAAGATCCAAGCTTCTTAAAACTGAGGAACGTTTTTCTCTTCATGTTCTCACAGTTCTCGCAGAATGTTTCAAGAAATTGTTTACAGAGGCATTGAAAAGGTTGAAGAATTCTGGGTATTTTTTTGTCAAAGTTTCGTGAAAAAGGGTTTTGGTTTCTAACATACACATCTTGTATCCCACTGGAGGGAACGTAAGAAATAATACAGTCTGAAAATAAAATTAAAGCTGTTATCTAAGTGCGTTGCTGGGGTCCAGGCTACTAGTCTTTTACACTTCTGGTAGCCTCATGTCTACAAAGGTCATAGTAATAGGAAAAAACACAAAAAAACAAACAAAAAAAACCAAAAAAACCCAAAAACACGTAACAAAATATCCATGTACATCAACCATATTTAATCTCACTTTAATGACAGTGTGAATGACCTCCCTTTGTGATTTGAAATGCCATTTTTTTTGCAAACCTGTTTACTCAAGCGTACTCTGAAGGCATTATTCTGTTTTTGACTGATTAAATTACACTTTTTGTGATGCCATGAAATTGGCCACTCCAACCAATGTAGTTTTGTCTCCAAAAATCAAATTAAAAGTGTGCATAAAATGCACTGAAATTTGCTCTTTCATATGCAAATTAGGTTAATGAACCAATAAGAACACTGATCTGATTATAAGTATGGCATATAGCCCAAAGGGAGATCACTCATTTGTCTAAGCAAAATGTCGGCACATTTCCACATAATCATAGGTCTCAGTTCACCACAACACTAGAGGGATTTATCACTGTACTCCTCACCTCGTATGAGCCCGTCTTTGTTTTGCATTGGACAGTTCCAGAGCTGCCCACAACATCCAGAGAGAATTTGTCTGACCATTCGGAATCGCGGATTTTCAGACTTGCCTGAAACAGAGGGAAACAAAATGAGCAACGAAGAAAAAAAAACAAGAAAAAAACAAAACAAAAAACCCCCAAACCGAGACAGTCTGATTACCTTTCAAATGATTTAAATTATTCTTTATTAGAAAATGAATGCAGTAGTGTCATATTTAATATCTATCTGGCTGAATATAATAATTCATGTATGTTTCAGTCTTGTATTCTATGAATACACATGCACATCTCCTTTATATCTGGCAACGGTCTGGTTTGTTGGGTCTGGGATATCTCAGATACCTGACCAAACTCGAGAAATAAAGCTGCCATTACAATGGACTGAGCTGACATAGGGAGAGGTAGAGACAGGCCACCTGCTAATTTCCTACAGAATAAAACCAAAGCTCTTCAAGTTCTGAACAGCTTTGAAGTGTTAAAGAGAACAGCATAAGAGAGAATTGTTTTCACCTAATAAAAAGCTGTTATTTTACAACTACTTATACAGTATCTACCTTGTTAATACTAAACTTCTAAGACATTACATGCATTGTCAACTAAATGAAAGAAAATACGCTTCTGATGTGTTAGTGAGATGCTACCCAGCTAATGAAGCCTTCGAAAATACCTGGTTTCAATTTCAGGCCTTGTTGCATCAAGGATTGTGTAGAATTTATCTAATGGTTTATTCACATATTTGTTTGGAGCCTTAACATTTTGGTAAAGGATACTCTTGCAAGATTGCAGTTGGCTTTATGGTCAGAGGAAACTGAGTGAGGAATGGAAAGGAAACCACCTGTCTTAACCATGTAAATACAATATCTGACAAACACCCTGACTTAAAGCAGCGGCCAATCCTGTGACCGCAGGATCTGTGCATGCAATAGACTTCACGGGTCACAGGAAAAGCTGCTTTGGTGAGAGTGACCCTTTACACCACTGAGCCAGCAAGGACCCGTCATTGGAGAGGGAATCACTACGATATTCTCATACATTATTGTTACTTTATAATTTCATTAGTAAACTGGTAGCCTCTTTCACAATGAAGTTCATGCAAGGCAAGTTTCAGGTGTGTGGAGTATACACATTGTGTCCATGCTGTTTTACAGCTCGTGTCCATGCTGTTTTACAGCTCGTGTCCATGCTGTTCCACAGCTCATGTCCATGCTGTTTTAGAGCTTACTGGTATACCAAGACATGCACATCACACACAGTACAAACACACACAACTGAAACATCAAACTTTCTCTTAACTGGAAAGAATATCAAAGAATTCATTAAACACCACTGTTAAGGGGTGATTAAGCATGTTCAGTGTATAAGCCACTAATACAGAAAGAAAACACCTGTCAAACACACACACTATTAGGCCATATTTGCTACGTTTATCTGACGTAATGCATTTGCGTTTCTGTCAGCCCTCAAAAGCCAAACAGAGTCACTATAGCTGAAAAGCCAGGTGCAAGGCTGATACTATAGAGGCTTCATAGTCGCTCCTCCCACTGTTCTTTCCCTATGCTCCCACTACACTTTTTCCCAAATTTCTAACAGGCTGGTACATATATATGTAGTTCTGCACAAGCAAAGGTAACACCATTACATCTGACACACACACTGTCCACATATGGGAGGCTGCCAAGCTCACACCATTACATCTGACACACACACTGTCCACATATGGGAGGCTGCCAAGCTCACACCATTACATCTGATACACACACTGTCCACATACGAGAGGTTGCCAAGCTCACACCATTACATCTGACACACATACTGTCCACATACGGGAGGTTGTCAAGCTCACACCATTACATCTGACACACACAGTGTCCACATACGGGAGGTTGCCAAGCTCACACCATTACATCTGACACACACACTGTCCACATATGGGAGGCTGCCAAGCTCACACCATTACATCTGACACACATACTGTCCACATACGGGAGGCTGCCAAGCTCACACCATTACATCTGACACACACAGTGTCCACATACGGGAGGTTGCCAAGCTCACACCATTACATCTGACACACACACTGTCCACATATGGGAGGCTGCCAAGCTCACACCATTACATCTGACACACACACTGTCCACATATGGGAGGCTGCCAAGCTCACACCATTACATCTGATACACACAGTGTCCACATACGGTAGGCTGCCAAGCTCACACCATTACATCTGACACACACAGTGTCCACATACGGGAGGCTGCCAAGCTCACACCATTACATCTGATACACACAATGTCCACATACGAGAGGTTGCCAAGCTCACACCTTTACATCTGATACACACACTGTCCACATACGGGAGGTTGCCAGGCTCACACCATTACATCTGACACACATACTGTCCACATACGGGAGGCTGCCAAGCTCACACCATTACATCTGATACACACACTGTCCACATACGGGAGGTTGCCAGGCTCACACCATTACATCTGATACACACACTGTCCACATACGGGAGGCTGCCAAGCTCACACCATTACATCTGACACACACACCGTCCACATACAGGAGGTTGCCAGGCTCACACCATTACATCTGACACACACACTGTCCACATACGGGAGGCTGCCAAGCTCACACCATTACATCTGACACACACACTGTCCACATACGGGAGGCTGCCAAGCTCACACCATTACATCTGACACACACACTGTCCACATACGGGAGGCTGCCAAGCTCACACCATTACATCTGATACACACACTGTCCACATATGGGAGGCTGCCAAGCTCACACCATTACATCTGACACACACACTGTCCACATATGGGAGGCTGCCAAGCTCCCATCATTCCATCTGACACACACACTGTCCACATACGGGAGGCTGCCAAGCTCACACCATTACATCTGATACACACACTGTCCACATACGGGAGGCTGCCAAGCTCACACCATTACATCTGACACACATACTGTCCACATACGGGAGGTTGTCAAGCTCACACCATTACATCTGACACACACACTGTCCACATACGGGAGGCTGCCAAGCTCCCATCATTCCATCTGATACACATACTGTCCACATACGGGAGGCTGCCAAGCCCACACCATTACATCTGACACACATACTGTCCACATACGGGAGGCTGCCAAGCCCACACCATTACATCTGATACACACATACTGTCCACATACGGGAGGCTGCCAAGCCCACACCATTACATCTGACACACACACTGTCCACATACGGGAGGCTGCCAAGCTCACACCATTACATCTGATACACACACTGTCCACATACGAGAGGTTGCCAAGCTCACACCATTACATCTAACACACACACTGTCCGCATACGAGAGGTTGCCAAGCTCACACCATTACATCTGACACACACACTGTCCACATACGAGAGGTTGCCAAGCTCACACCATTACATCTGAAATACACACTGTCCACATACGGGAGGTTGTCAAGCTCACACCATTACATCTGACACACACAATGTCCACATACGGGAGGCTGCCAAGCTCACACCATTCCATCTGATACACACACTGTCCACATACGGGAGGTTGCCAAGCTCACACCATTACATCTGATACACACACTGTCCACATACGGGAGGTTGCCAAGCTCACACCATTCCATCTGACACACACACTGTCCACATACGGGAGGCTGCCAAGCTCGCACCATTCCATCTGACACACACACTGTCCACAAACAGGAGGTTGCCAAGCTCGCACCATTCCATCTGACACACACACTGTCCACATACGAGAGGTTGCCAAGCTCACACCATTACATCTGACACACACACTGTCCACATACGAGAGGTTGCCAAGCTCACACCATTACATCTGATACACACACTGTTCACATACGGGAGATTGCCAAGCTCACACCATTACATCTGAAATACACACTGTCCACATACGGGAGGTTGTCAAGCTCACACCATTACATCTGACACACACAATGTCCACATACGGGAGGCTGCCAAGCTCACACCATTCCATCTGATACACACACTGTCCACATACGGGAGGTTGCCAAGCTCACACCATTACATCTGATACACACACTGTCCACATACGGGAGGTTGCCAAGCTCACACCATTCCATCTGACACACACACTGTCCACATACGGGAGGCTGCCAAGCTCACACCATTCCATCTGACACACACACTGTCCACAAACAGGAGGTTGCCAAGCTCGCACCATTCCATCTGACACACACACTGTCCACAAACAGGAGGTTGCCAAGCTCGCACCATTCCATCTGATACACACACTGTCCACATACGGGAGGTTGCCAAGCTCACACCATTACATCTGACACACACACTGTCCACAAACAGGAGGTTGCCAAGCTCCCACCATTCCATCTGATACACACACTGTCCACAAACAGGAGGCTGCCAAGCTCACACCATTACATCTGACACACACACTGTCCACAAACAGGAGGCTGCCAAGCTCGCACCATTACATCTGACACACCTAGTGTTCACATACAGGAGGTTGCCAGGCTCACACCATTACATCTGATACACACACTGTCCACATACGGGAGGTTGCCAAGCTCACACCATTCCATCTGATACACACACTGTCCACAAACAGGAGGCTGCCAAGCTCACACCATTACATCTGACACACACACTGTCCACAAACAGGAGGCTGCCAAGCTCGCACCATTACATCTGACACACCTAGTGTTCACATACAGGAGGTTGCCAGGCTCACACCATTACATCTGATACACACACTGTCCACATACGGGAGGTTGCCAAGCTCACACCATTACATCTGATACACACACTGTCCACATACGGGAGGTTGCCAAGCTCACACCATTACATCTGACACACATACTGTCCACATACGGGAGGTTGCCAAGCTCACACCATTCAACACATGCACACTGGTACACAATGCATGCACAATATAAATGCAAGTCTATAGGCATGCAGTTTACGGCTAAATATTTCAATTCCATCAAATTTCAGCTCACGAACCCAAACCCCCTTCCCACTCCCCCAACCGACCTTTTCCCAAATGTTTCGACTTTCTTCACGCCCATGTACATACAGAAAAATATATATAAAAAAAAACACAACCTTTGTTTCTAAAAGCGTCAAAATATTACACTCAACTTTTGTCTCTTTCCTGAAATCTACTACAGTAAAAAGTGACCAAACTCCACAACCTGAACCTACACGTCATTTTCAGCCTAAAATCATGAATTTTCATGCAGAAGTTAATACCAATCCACTCCATATTGTACAGGTACATGCCGTGCAGAGCATGCCCAGAAGTGCTTTACTACAGAAAGACAGAGCCACGCCCACAGTCACACTACCACACTACAGTGGTCAACTGTACTGACCACTCCACTGGTCACTTACTTTACCAGCCTGTTTCATTTCTTTGACTTTGGTTTTTTTCTCCGATACTGTACCCTTCCCATTTTTCTCCTTATTATCCTTCAGCAAGGAGGAAAAGAAATAACACAAAAAATTGGTGCTTTTCTTGAAGATTGTTATTGTATGATCGTATGACATGATCGCATGAAATGATCCAAAGACATGATCGTGTGTCATCATATGACATGATTTTATGAAATGATCATATGTGATCAAAGGAAATGGATGCATGACACGATCCAAAGATATGATCGTGTGTGATTGAATGAAATGATCACATGACATGATCGATACATGACCGTGTGTGATCATACTAAATGATCATATGTGATCATACGAAATGATCGCATGGCATGATCCAAAGACATGATCGTATGTGATTGCATGAAATGATCGCATGACATGATCCAAAAACATGATCGTATGTGATTGTATGAAATGATCATATGATATGATCTTATGCTATGCTTTAATGATGATTTCAGCTCCCAAGTGAAAATGTTCAGTTCATTCAGATCTATGTTCATTCATGCTTATGTCTCACAAAACAGTGCTTCGCTGTCATTAAATATCCAAAATTTAATAATTAATGAAAACCTATTACTAATTCGTCTTTAATGACCAGTTCAAAAATCAGTAAATTAATGAAGAATATTAATGATAATTAATACACTTATATGACAAAAAAAAAGCTGTCTCAAACAGGTGTCCTTTTTTTTTTTTTGAATATTTTAAATTCAAAACCTGTTTTGCCAAACTCAGGTCATATATCACTTTATATATAAATAGCAATGTTATAAAATGATTCAGTGTGAAGAAAAAACAGTGATAACCACATGCTACAAGGGCCTCAAGGTATTAGAATGAAAGATTCATTTATCAAAGATACATATCATACAGCAGATTCAGAAAAACAAACAAACGAACGAAGACCAGACACATTCAATGTAGACTATGGTTCAGAAAACAAAAACAAAACATTTGAAAAATGCAGATGCTGTTTGCATTACAGTCAACCAACTGCCAGGACCCTGATCTACAATAAGGTAATCATCATGCCTTGTGGAGACAATGGCACTTTCAAGCAGCCATTTTGTATTCCTCCTACAAGGAGTTCCCATGATACTTATTAAGATGACCAATCAAAACAGGATAAATCTATAGTGAAACCTAAGACACCAAAGTGTTGACAAATCAGCAAACGTTGGCAAAGTTGATTATTACAGTTAACTGTGATGGCAACATGATATTTTTCATATTTGAACTATGGTAGTTACAACGGAATACTGTAGTTACAATGAGCTACAGTAGTTACAATGAGCTGTAGTAGCAGTTTTGGATGATAGGGTCCTGAATGGTTCAATGTAAGCGGTAAGTATCCTGTGATAATAGATGATTCATGTAAGTATCCTGTGATAATAGATGATTCAGGTAAGTATCCTGTGATAATAGATGATTCACGCAAGTATCCTGTGATAATAGATGATTCGGGTATCCTGTGATATTAGATGATTCAGGCTAGTATCCTGTGACAATAGATGATTCAGGCAAGTATCCTGAGATAAAAGATGAAAAGATGATTCAGGCAAGTATCCTGTGATAATAGATGATTCAGGCTAGTATCCTGTGATAATAGATGATTCAGGCAAGTATCCTGTGATAATAGATGATTCAGGCAAGTATCCTGTGATAATACATGATTCAGGCAAGTATCCTGTGATATTAGATGATTCAGGCAAGTATCCTGTGATAATAGATGATTTGGGTATCCTGTGATATTAGATGATTCAGGCAAGTATCCTGTGATAATAGATGATTCATTTTAGTATCTAACGCAACCTGATCCAACCATCATACACTGTACAATCATGCAAATCAGCTCCTTCATTAAGTGCGACAATGGAATTTTTATCAAACTTAACCTGTACAAATCAGGAGCTGCCTTTCAGCACCATATCTGTTCCACACAATGCCAGAGCTTACACATGTGGCACTATGCAGTTTGAATGGGATTACTTACACATGTGGCACTACTCAGTTTGAATGGGGTCACTTACACATATGGCACTACTCAGTTTGAATGGGATCACTTACACATGTGGCACTTCTCAGTTTGAATGGGATCACTTACACATGTGGCACTACTCAGGTTGAATGGGATCATTTACACACGTGGCACTACGCAGTTTGAATGGGATCACTTACACGTGGCACTATGCAGTTTGAATGGGATCACTTACACATGTGGCACTACGCAGTTTGAATGGGATCACTTACACATGTGGCACTATGCAGTTTGAATGGGATCACTTACACATGTGGCACTACGCAGTTTGAATGGGATCACTTACACATGTGGCACTTCTCAGTTAGAATGGGATCACTTACACATGAGGCACTACTCCATTTGAATGAGATCACTTACACATGTGGCACTACTCAGTTTGAATGGGATCACTTACACATGTGGCACTACGCAGTCTGAATGGGATCACAACACATACTGTTCATCCATGCAAGATGATTAGGTTTGATTTGATTTGGACTAATTGTCTGTTAATGACACTCAGGTATTTTTCGCTGATTTGATGTTCAGTCAGTACTAACTGAGGAAACTGGGACGTCCAGAGAAAACCATTAACCCATGGCAAGTTACTGACAAACTTTCCCACATGTAACATGCAGATATGCACACTATTTGTAAAGTGGTTTTCCACAAAACAGCATTGCTGATCTGAGTTGTTGTTACCCAGGCCCCTACAACACTGACCTGTTAAAGGTGTGGTCCATGGATATGATGAGCAGCCAAATGAATCATATTTCAGTGGCTTCTCCTGGAGCACCACAAGCCACAGAGGGCACTACACACAAACCACAGGCACACCATAGGCACGCCACAGGCACACCATAGGCACGCCACAGGCACACCACAGACCTGCCATTACACAGGCAGTCACAAGACAAGCCAATAGGATTGGCTCAGCTCTGTAAGAGAATACTCAATCCTATTGATACTGTACGTGGAACTTACATTAAATTTGCAGACGTGTTGATGCCAGAAACGATCAACACAGGTAGGCCTACCTTTTTCTTGCTGAACAATGACTTTGCCTTGAACGAGAAGAGAACAATGTCCTTGTAGTCAGCAGGGTGTTCCAATGTGACCTCGGCATCGTTACCCTGGCAACAGGAAAAAAAACATTCTACATAAGCAAATAATGAAAAAAAACAAGGCAAATTAGAGATGTTAGGAGTTTCATAATACAATACAAACAAGATGACTATCAAGTCTTGGAACCATTGTTATGACGATGAGGTAAACTCAGAGATGGATGAAGGTGTGGTGGGAATTACATGGGAAAATCTTGAGGAAAACCATGGGAAAGTTGTAGGTACAAATGTGTGTGAATAGGGAAAAAATGTATGAGATAAATATCACGAGAAACAGAAATGCAAGAATTTGTGTGAGAGACTCCATATACTGAAACGATTTACATTATCAATCATCTACACTATATAAAACAGAATGGCAATTTGTAGTTTAAAACAAAATATACAGACTCACAATGTACTGGTAGTAACCATCTAACTGGGTACTGGGGCTACAATAATTCTTCAACATTTTCCCATATGAAAAAGCAACTTTCAGTGCAAGTTGAGCATCTTTTAAAAATCCATTGCTAACATGGACTGGTCAATTCCATGGCTTCAAAAAGTGTAATGTTATCAGTCTACACAGAATAATGCCTTCACAATATACTTAAATAAACACCGTGCAAACATGCGAAAAGGTTGAACAACAACAGTAACATATTGTCACAGGGGTACACAATATAGATACAGACAACACAGAGGACTAACATTATAATTTACTGCATTCGTCCTAAAAATGTGCATATTATATGCATACAATATCAAGGGAGACCACTTGTCTTTAACATGCGTTAAACAGTGCAAACGACCACACAAGCATTGTTGACCACTTATTACCAACATGGTCCTATCAAAATTGAGAGCGGGGGGAAATGTACAAATCCCTGTCCAAGATCAGCGACTGAGCACATGGTTTACAACATGCATCTAAAATAGTACAGTATCTCGAACTAACTAGCTACTGTCATGATCAAAATACTACTTAGGTGAGTAGGTGAGTGAGTGCTTTGGGTTTAACGTCGCACTTAACAATTTTCCAGTCATATGACGATGAAGGAATCCTTAGTGTGCATGTGATGTGGCTCCTTGTTGCAGGATGGATTTCCATCGCTCTTTTATCTAGTGCTGCTTCACTGAGACGAATTACTCAGAGCCAACTAAGCTGCCCCGCCCGAGCCATCATTCTGATACGGGTCAACCAGTCATTGCACTATCCCCTTCATGCTGAACGCCCACTGAGAAGTTACAACTTCCTCTTTTAAAGTCTCAGATGTGACTCGACCCAGGATTGACCCTGGATCTACCACTCCCAAAGCGGACGCTCTACCAACTGTGCTATCGGTGCCGGTCTACTTAGGTGATAGGAAATATTAACATGGAGCAACCGTCAGTAGAAATACATGTACAACTGTAAATTATATGCAAAACGACCACTACCTTTTCATTTTGACCATTAATATGTAGTTAAATGTGGGTTTTCTGAGCCATCTGAGGCATCAATAACCACAAATATATTTTTTGTTTTTTCATCTAAAATATCGTTTTAAAATGTTAGAATAGGTCTAATATTTGCTCTTGCTTTAAAACTCCTGCTGGATCAGCTATGTGATCTATGGCAACCAAACCTATACATACATATACCGCTCTGGAATCAAATGTCATATCAGACACTTGTACATGTCAGAATAATAGACCTGTCCACTTGACACGTTTTACTACAGAAATGAACTACTGTGTGTACTATATGTACATTCATGCTCAGCTACAAAACTTAAAAGGACAAGACAACAACTGGTTAAACATATCAACAATGACATGCATATTTCTGGGTATGTCATTATGTAAACCTACACACAAGGAAAATTAATGTGGTAATCTTAAAGGACAAGACAGTGCCTGGCTAAGACATATTTCAGTCCAGAAGAGGACAGATCAACAATGCCATGCATATTTCTGGGTATATCATTATGTAAACCTACACACAAGGAAAATTAATGTGGTAATCTTAAAGGACAAGACAGTGCCTGGCTAAGACATATTTCAGTCCAGAAGAGGACAGATCAACAATGCCATGCATATTTCTGGGTATATCATTATGTAAACCTACACACAAGGAAAATTAATTTGGTAATCTTAAAGGGCAAGACAGTGCCTGGCTAAGACATATTTCAGTCCAGAAGAGGACAGATCAAAAATGCCATGCATATTTCTGGGTATGTCATTATGTAAACCTACACACAAGGAAAATTAATGTGGTAATCTTAAAGGACAAGACAGTGCCTGGCTAAGACATATTTCAGTCCAGAAGAGGACACTTCAAAAATGTTATGCATGTATAAGTGGCATATTTCTGAGTATATCATTACGTGCAAAGGACAGCACCTGGTTAAAACATATTTCAATCGAAAGCAGCTTACTCAAGCTTTCTAAAAAAGTATCCTACTTTATTGTTTTAATGAGATTTCACCGAATAACATGCAGAACAAAATGTCAATGCTGCACAAATGGCTGGTATGAGTCGAGGGAGCCACATGCGATACACAGAAACTAGTGTATAACGCATCAGTTTGAGATCGTTCACGATTTAGTTAGGTGTAGCCGAAGGGCCATTTCACAATCATTTACGGATCACTATAGGTGTAAAATCAGCTGATTACAAGCCGTGTAAAATGACCATGTCACAAATTATATCACAAGAGGCCATAATAAGCTACCACACACAAGACCCTGCCAGGGCGTGGTCCTGTAGCCAATGCCTGATCTATGCTGAGAGTGAGTGAGTGCTTGGGGCTTAACGTTGTACTCAACAATTTTTCAGTCATATGACGACGAAGGAATCATTAGGGTGCATGTACGTATAATGTGCCTCCTTGTTGCAGGACGGATTTCCACCGCTCTTTTATTTAGTGCTGCTTCACTGAGACGACTTACCGAAGGCAAGTAAGCCGCCCCGCTCGAGCCATTATACTGATACGGGTCAACCAGTTGTTGCACTATCCCCTTCATGCTGAACGCCAAGCGAGGAAGTTACAACTCCCTCTTTTAAAGTCTTAGGTGTGACTCGATCAAGGATTGATCCTGGATCTACCGGTCCCGAAGCGGACGCTCTACCAACTGTGCTATCCGGGCCGGTACGATCTATGCTGAGAAGTACTATACCATCTCTTCAGCTGCAGGTGTACCTGACATATGCTGAGAAGTACCATACCATCTCTTCAGCTGCAGGTGTACCTGACATATGCTGAGAAGTGCAATACCATCTCTTCAGCTGCAGGTGTACCTGACCTATGCTGAGAAGTGCCATACCATCTCTTCAGCTGCAGGTGTACCTGACATATGCTGAGAAGTGCCATACCATCTCTTCAGCTGCAGGTGTACCTGACATATGCTGAGAAGTGCCATACCATCTCTTCAGCTGCAGGTGTACCTGACCTCTGCTGAGAAGTAACATACCATCTCTTCAGCTGCAGGTGTACCTGACCTATGCTGAGAAGTACCATATCATCTCTTCAGCTGCAGGTGTACCTGACCTGTGCTGAGAAGTACCATACCATCTCTTCAGCTGCAGGTGTACCTGACCTATGCTGAGAAGTACCACACCATCTCTTAAGCTGCAGGTGTATCTGACCTATGCTGAGAAGTGCCACACCATCTCTTCAGCTGCAGGTGTACCTGACCTATGCTGAGAAGTGCCACACCATCTCTTCAGCTGCAGGTGTACCTGACCTATGCTGAGAAGTGCCACACCATCTCTTCAGCTGCAGGTGTACCTGACCTCTGCTGAGAAGTAACATACCATCTCTTCAGCTGCAGGTGTACCTGACCTATGCTGAGAAGTACCATATCATCTCTTCAGCTGCAGGTGTACCTGACCTATGCTGAGAAGTGCCACACCATCTCTTCAGCTGCAGGTGTACCTGACCTCTGCTGAGAAGTAACATACCATCTCTTCAGCTGCAGGTGTACCTGACCTATGCTGAGAAGTACCATATCATCTCTTCAGCTGCAGGTGTACCTGACCTATGCTGAGAAGTGCCATACCATCTCTTCAGCTGCAGGTGTACCTGACCTCTGCTGAGAAGTAACATACCATCTCTTCAGCTTGCAGGGGTACCTGACCTATGCTGAGAAGTACCATACCATCTCTTCAGCTGCAGGTGTACCTGACCTATGCTGAGAAGTGCCACACCATCTCTTCAGCTGCAGGTGTACCTGACCTCTGCTGAGAAGTAACATACCATCTCTTCAGCTGCAGGTGTACCTGACCTATGCTGAGAAGTACCATATCATCTCTTCAGCTGCAGGTGTACCTGACCTGTGCTGAGAAGTACCACACCATCTCTTCAGCTGCAGGTGTACCTGACATATGCTGAGAAGTACCATACCATCTCTTCAGCTGCAGGTGTACCTGACCTATGCTGAGAAGTGCCACACCATCTCTTCAGCTGCAGGTGTACCTGACCTATGCTGAGAAGTGCCATACCATCTCTTCAGCTGCAGGTGTACCTGACCTATGCTGAGAAGTGCCACACCATCTCTTCAGCTGCAGGTGTACCTGACCTATGCTGAGAAGTACCACACCATCTCTGCAGCTGCAGGTGTACCTGACCTATGCTGAGAAGTACCATACCATCTCTTCAGCTTGCAGGTGTACCTCACGTATGCTGAGAAGTACCATACCATCTCTTCAGCTTGCAGGGGTACCTGACCTATGCTGAAAAGTACCATACCATCTCTTCAGCTTGCAGGTGTATCTGACCTATGCTGAGAAGTACCACACCATCTCTTCAGCTGCAGGTGTGCCTGACCTATGCTGAGAAGTACCATACCATCTCTTCAGCTGCAGGTGTATCTGACCTGTGCTGAGAAGTACCATACCATCTCTTCAGCTTGCAGGTGTATCTGACCTATGCTGAAAAGTACCATACCATCTCTTCAGCTTGCAGGTGTATCTGACCTATGCTGAGAAGTACCACACCCTCTCTTCAGCTGCAGGTGTACCTGACATATGCTGAGAAGTACCATACCATCTCTTCAGCTGCAGGTGTACCTGACCTATGCTGAGAAGTACCATACCATCTCTTCAGCTGCAGGTGTACCTGACCTATGCTGAGAAGTACCACACCATCTCTTCAGCTGCAGGTGTACCTGACCTATGCTGAGAAGTACCACACCATCTCTTCAGCTGCAGGTGTACCTGACCTATGCTGAGAAGTACCACACCATCTCTTCAGCTGCAGGTGTACCTGACCTATGCTGAGAAGTACCATACCATCTCTTCAGCTGCAGGTGTACCTGACCTATGCTGAGAAGTACTATACCATCTCTTCAGCTGCAGGTGTATCTGACCTATGCTGAGAAGTACCATACCATCTCTTCAGCTGCAGGTGTACCTGACCTATGCTGAGAAGTAACATACCATCTCTTCAGCTGCAGGTGTACCTGACCTATGCTGAAAAGTACCATACCATCTCTTCAGCTTGCAGGTGTATCTGACCTGTGCTGAGAAGTACCACACCATCTCTTCAGCTGCAGGTGTACCTGACCTATGCTGAGAAGTACCATACCATCTCTTCAGCTGCAGGTGTACCTGACCTGTGCTGAGAAGTACCATACCATCTCTTCAGCTGCAGGTGTACCTGACCTATGCTGAGAAGTACCATACCATCTCTTCAGCTGTGTGTGTATATACATTACCATCACAGTCCAAAAAAATGTTCCTGGAATATCTTAGACTTTCCGTGGCATTTCTAACCTGAGAAAACAAGTCTTTGCTTCCTAAGGATTTGTAGTCACAGGAAAAAGAAGATAAAAACAAGAATTCCTAAAAATGTTTTTGGTTTGTGAGGTGATGCCACATGCGAATGTTGAATAACAGAGTAGGAAGAATTGGCCCCTCGTACATGTACGGTGTAGCTCCTAAACTATGTGCTAAAACAGAGTTTACATAGTCAACAACTATCCAAGCATAAGGAATTATAAATTTTAATCTCTAAAAATACATATATCATGCCACAGATCAGACACATGCCATAGATTGGACATGTGCCATAGACTGGACACGTGCCACAGATTGGACACGTCCCATAGATTGGACACATGCCAAGTAAACATACAAACCTCTTTGGATCCCTGGATGAGCAAACAAGGGGAAAATATGGAGGTGACATTTGTGAGGATGAGGAAAGAGTGGGTTAAACACACTGATCTAGGGAAGATGATATGATGACAAATGGGTAATTAGCTTTATTTACCTATTTATTTGATTAGTGTTTTAAAGTGTGCTAAAGTATATTTCACTGTATGACGGCAGCCAGCATTATGGTGGGAGAAAACCGAGCAGAGCACAAGGGAAACCTCACAACCATCCACAGGTTGCTGGCAGACTTTCCCACGTATGACAGAAGAGGCTGCCAGGATGAGCTGGACTTTAACTCAGCCACTCGACTGGCTTAAAAAATCAGCTATTAGTTAATGTTATTCTTGCAGACAAAAAGGCTTAGTGTCAAAATGTCAACAAAAAAAGATAAAAAGGTGGGGCTGATGGCTTGCCCTTACCCTGTAAGCCAGTGGCATGCCCGTCTTGTTGATCATCCAGTAAGGACTGTACAGAGAGATGTCCAAAGTTCCTGAGCCCTGTTTATTGTGAAGACCCAGGTCCTGAAAACAAGATAACATTGTTACAGTCAGCTGTGTTTACCTGCTAATTAATTTCATTTCAGGTTAATGCCATGTTCAAGATTGTTTCTCTTCCACACAGGAAAAACAAGGTAGGAAGACCTTTGGGTGCACTCACTGATTGGTTGCTGTTTTGTGCCATTCTGACCAAGAAGTTTTCACATGATATGATAAGTCAGCGAAAGAATGGGTGAAAGAAACTGAAGTGTGAACAAGGTAAACTGTCAACCTTTGGCAAGTTGCTGACAAACCTTACCACGAGTGACATATATTGGTGGAAGATGTGGTGGAAGATTTCAGACTTTCCATGTACCAATTCTGCTTGTGGTCGAGGGTTTTTCTCAGATCTGATGGTGGTCAAGTACTTGGGTGAAGGAAATCACCTGTCCATCCTCTAGATTTATAGACTGTCTGAAGACAATTTCCAAATAAAAAAAACAGACAACCTTGTTAACATCAGCTGCATAATTCCTTTTGGTGAAGGCTTACATGAAGCTCACCCACATACTAACCAAATGCTTTTTCTCTCCCTTCTCATTGGTTGCTTCAAACGTCCAGATGGATAGTTCGGGGACATCTGCCTGAATCTGTCTGCGCCCTGTCCACTGAAGGCCTCTGTACTTCATCTGCAACCAAGGGGAGATAATATTAGCTTTAATCTAGGAGTCATATCTGACTGTGAAAAAATGCATTTCTATCAGTGAAGATAATCCTAGATCATTGCACAGCACATTGTCAAACTATAACTGTGCTCTACCCGTAGGAAAACCACATGATGTCGACCATGCCACAGTAATTAACGCAGTTGTACTATACTTCTCCTATTAGTTTAGCACTTTCAAATGACAAATTTGCTTCATTCTGATTAATTCTTCCAAATTATACAGCCAATTCAGAGCCTTTTGAGCAGTTTAATTAATTTCTTATCAGGAAAACTGAATTTTTCCCATCAAACGTAGCCTTTATGCACTTCTGACAGTGCATGTTTAACATATAGGCTTACTTCCTAAACAAAACATGAACTTACTTTGAACTCCATGGATGACTTGTTCACACTGGCGTTATACAGAGCGTAGTTCTCTCCCCTGTCTAGGTGTACCTCTTCAGTGGCATCCTGGAGAAATCATAGGACAACTTTATAAACTTTATAACCTCTATGCACATGCATACCAGACCATAAATCAGAAAGGTGAGATGTAAATGTACTAAAGTGGGGTGTAGGTTTTCATGCTTTGGCAATTGGCCATTGTTTTCATGCTCTGGCAATTGGCCATTTGATTTAAAATGTTGTTATATTTATTTGTCTAACTGTTGTTTAACACCATATGTAACAAGTCACTTACATGTATGTGATGGTCATGAGATTTCTGGCTGTAGGAAACTGGAGTGCTTATGAGGAAATCAACAACATAGGGCAAAGTATTGGAAAACTTAATTTGTACAGAGTTACTGGCCCTATGAGTGGGAGACAAATCCCCTTTAATGACTGTCAGATCACACAGATTCCACTGAAGCAAATGTACAGAGTTACTGGCCGTATAAGTGGGAGACAAATCCCCTTTAATGACTGTCAGATCACACAGATTCCACTGAAGCAAATGTACAGTTATTGGCCGTATAAGTGGGAGACAAATCCCCTTTAATGACTGTCAGCACACACAGTAATGACTGTCAGATCACACAGTTTCCACTGAAGCAAATGTACAGAGTTATTGGCCGTATAAGTGGGAGACAAATCCCCTTTAATGACTGTCAGCACACACAGTAATGACTGTCAGATCACACAGATTCCACTGAAGCAAATGTACAGAGTTATTGGCCGTATAAGTGGGAGACAAATCCCCTTTAATGACTGTCAGCACACACAGTAATGACTGTCAGATCACACAGATTCCACTGAAGCAAATGTACAGAGTTACTGGCCGTATAAGTGGGAGACAAATCCCCTTTAATGACTGTCAGATCACACAGATTCCACTGAAGCAAATGTACAGAGTTATTGGCCGTATAAGTGGGAGACAAATCCCCTTTAATGACTGTCAGCACACACAGTAATGACTGTCAGATCACACAGTTTCCACTGAAGCATGTTCCACCTCAATTAAAATTCCATGCACTAAATACTTTTATACCTTTCACCTAAAAAATTGCATTAATCCCACTGAATACTACTTTGGCTGTTGAAACTGGAATTTTCTGGTATCACCTAGCTTTCAAACAAACCTCAAAACTCTCTTCTATAATCAACAGAACTGTCACAATATGAAAGTTCGTCATGAGTGAATTTAGTGTAAGGTTGTTTATGTGTGTACATTCAGTTACTGTATTTTCATATTGTCAGTTTGTACCAGGAAAAATCAAATTGAAGTTGATATTGAGACAATAGATCCTGTATTTATTTTTACATTTTTTACACTGTAATCCATCACCTATGTTTAAAAGCATAAAAAGTTTCACGAAAGAAAAAACAACAACAACAACAATAGGCGGTAACCCGATCACCTTGCCGTTATGTTAGTGTCACATGGCAAAAAAATATAAATATATATGTCAGGAAATAAAACACAAAAAAGTACAAAAATAGAAAACTACATGTTTTAAAAATAAAATCCTTGTCCATTTATTTCATTTAATTATTACAGCTTGATTACAGGCTGAATGTCATCTGAAACAGAATTGTTATCACAGATTTTGCTAGCACATTTGTCAGATTTATTAATTCATCTGACTGATGTTTTAAGATGGCAGCCAGCTCTATGGTACGATGTAACTGGGCAGATGGACTGGATATCAGTCCCAATACACTAACACTGGGTTGTTGTTATTATTCCCTCAGGGAAAGCCTGGAAATAGTGCCTGGCATTTCTGACAACTCCCCTTTGGTGAAAGTGGTAAGACCTACACTGTCCATTTTATATGTAAACCGTACTGGACCAAGGTACTTTGTCTATTATTACCTTTAGGTAACGCAGGGTAGAAGCATTTTCTGTAAAGATGGATTTTCAAAAATGTCAAGCACTTCTTTCCCCCGTTGGATGTGTTAAAATTTATATGATTAAATGTTTTCCCAATATGTTAATTTGTTATGTAAATCCAAATGGTGATTATGCCGTTGTTAATTTCTCACTTTTTCACATCTGCAGGTTTATAAACAGGTGAACTAAAACTGCTTGATATTATCTGACAATGAGTTGTTGTACTAAACATAAATATTTACTTATTCACCTGACTTAATTAATACAGCTTTTAAGCAGTGGTGTAGAACATTTTGCTTATGATTTTAGCATTGTGTTAAATGATGGTTAAATGAAGTCCATACTGCAAATGACTTGCTGGTAGCATTGTAGGCCTATAATGGCAAAAAGACAATAATAAAACTTGATCGAAGTGAAGAAACAAAAAGTTTGTTTTGTAAAACTGAAATAGAAATTGTCAAAGCAGCAGAAAGAATAGAATACAATTATACCTTGTAAGGGTGGAGTAAATACAACCCAATGTAAAACCCATATTATAAACCACTCATACAACCCAATGTAAAACCGATATTATAAACCACTCATAACCTCTTCACACTACAAGAGTCACTGACACTTTCAATGTCAAATTTTCCACCAATGCTCTTGGCATGTACGCAGGTACATTAAAATGTTCTCTCTGCATCGTTCCATTTTATTATATCAAGAATACATTCATCTTCTATACCTTTCTTCCCCTTAATTTTTCACATTTCCTCATGTGTGAAAAGGTTAAGAAAATTCAGCTGACCAGGGCTTTTTTTTTTTTTGCACAATATTCAGTAAGGCAGAATTTAAAGGTTTTTGTTAAAAGACTTATAATAACATATTTTAAAAATACCACTGAGATTTAGGAACACATTTTTGTTTTCTCTTGTCCTTGAAATTTGCAAACGTTGAGCATCAGACATGTTCAAATTTGTTCTCTTTCAGGACAATTCCAATTTTTTTACAATTTGCCAAAATTCAAAATTAAGCATATTCTGCCAGGTAAGAAAAAATTTTCACTGAATCTTAGCAAAATAGTCAGTACTACAATTACATGTCCTGAAGTCCATTATTGAGGAAATCACAACCCTTAAATAGGACGAGGTCAAACCCGCAAGATGAGTTGTTGGTAAGCTGAGAACTTGTAAAGATAGTACAGGAGTGCTGAGGTAGGATTTTATTAAACTGTTACACTTGAATATTGATACAAACCTGACTCCCACCATCAATTTTGGTCTGAAAGTCATGAATATTCACGTCATCATACATGCAGGATAACTTATTTGCTCATATATTTACACAATCGATGGATGTCTTCGATTGTGCTCTAGAGCTTTTTAACTATACACAATGTAAGTCCGATTTAGTTTTTTCAATCTCAAATTTGATTTATTTCAGGTACAGTACTAGCTAAATCACTGTTGAACTGTCAATTGGGGGTCTCCTGCCCTAAGTGGGAAGGTCTGCCAGCAACCTGCGGATGGTCGGTTTCCTCCCCGTAATGCTGGCCTCCATTGTATAAGTGAAATAATCTTGAGCACAGCATAAAACCCGAATCAAATAAATAAATCAGTCGTTTGCATGAACACATTGCATCTATACTACGTCACCGGTATGGACATGTCTAGTTACAAATTGATCAATACATTCATTTACTTATTTATCTGATTGGCATGACACAGCTTCAGTCCCATGTCATATTTAAAATTATTATACCTCATGAATATTTATAAAGCTGTCTTGAAATTTCATTGGTCAATCCAAGTTCTGTGATGTGCCCATTTAGTTTTAGGCTTAACTTTCAGGCTATTAGAAATTTCTTGTAAGTTTATTGCGCAAACTTCTCGATTTCATTCTTTTTTCAGAAAATTTCTTTTAATCTCCAATGGCTAAAGTGGTAGATTCTGAATTTCTTGTAAGCACAATGACTAAGTGTTGGAATTTGGGCTGGACTGTGGGAATTTCTTGTAATCCTTTGGACATTTCTTGTGAACACCATGGTCCATGTTTAAAGCCTGGATTGGGCCAGCTCTGCTACCACACCTTACCTCCAGCAAACAGCTCAAGGAGAAGGGCAACAAGTTGTGTAGGATGACCGTGGGGTGGAGATTGAGGGTCAGGCACTCTCGATTCATCTCTGAAGAGTCTTCAAACAGAACCTTCTCTGGGGTTGGATTTACCTGGGCAATGGAAAATACAAACAATCAAGACAAAAACAACTTAACTGTCGCTGTTCTAGTGATTGACAAAATGAGTGGGGACAGCCAAATCGAGATCTGTCACTGTTCTAATGATTAACAAAATGACGGGGGACAGCCAAAACGAGATCTGATGCTGTTCTAGTGATTGACAAAATGTCAGGGGGACAGCCAAAATGAGATCTGTTGCTGTTCTAGTGATTGACAAAATGACGGGGGACAGCCAAAACGAGATCTGTCACTGTTCTAGTGATTGACAAAATGACGGGGGACAGCCAAAACGAGATCTGTCACTGTCCTAGTGACTGGCAAAATGACGGGACAGCCAAAACGAGATCTGTCGCTGCTCTAGTGATTGACAAAATGACGAGGTACAGCCAAAGCGAGATCTGTCACTGTTCTAGTGATTGACAAAATGACGGGGGACAGCCAAAATGAGATCTGTCACTGTTTTAGTGATTGACAAAATGACGGGGGACAGCCAAAATGAGATCTGTCACTGTTCTAGAGATTGACAAAATGTCAGGGGGACAGCCAAAACGAGATCTGTCACTGTTCTAATGATTAACAAAATGATGGGGGACAGCCAAAACGAGATCTGTCGCTGTTCTAATGATTAACAAAATGATGGGGGACAGCCAAAACGAGATCTGTCGCTGTTCTAGTGATTGACAAAATTACAAGGGACAGCCAAAACGAGATCTGTTGCTGTTCTAGTGATTGACAAAATTACGGGGGACAGCCTAAACGAGATCAGTTGCTGTTCTAGTGATTGACAAAATGACGGGGGACAGCCAAAACGAGATCTGTCGCTGTTCTAATGATTAACAAAATGATGGGGGACAGCCAAAACGAGATCTGTCACTGTTCTAATGATTGACAAAATGAGAGGGGACAGCCAAAACGAGATCTGTCACTGTTCTAATGATTAACAAAATGATGGGGGACAGCCAAAACGAGATCTGTCACTGTTCTAATGATTGACAAAATGAGAGGGGACAGCCAAAACGAGATCTGTCGCTGTTCTAATGATTAACAAAATGATGGGGGACAGCCAAAACGAGATCTGTCACTGTTCTAGTGATTGACAAAATGAGAGGGGACAGCCAAAACGAGATCTGTCACTGTTCTAATGATTGACAAAATGACGGGGGATAGCCAAAACGAGATCTGTCACTGTTCTAATGATTGACAAAATGACGGGGGATAGCCAAAACGAGATCTGTCACTGTTCTAATGATTGACAAAATGACGGGGGACAGCCTAAACGAGATCAGTTGCTGTTCTAGTGATTGACAAAATGACGGGGGATAGCCAAAACGAGATCTGTATCTTGTGAGTGTATCTGTAAGCACTATGGGTACTGGAAAATTCCACTTGTGAAAAAGGCTTTCAGAGAATACCGGCAACTCGCTTGACTGAACAGTTGATAAAACTGCACAATGTTCAAGTCATGTGATACATTCAAAACTTAACCTCTAACCCAAAATAAAGTAGATTGATTGACACTGTGTTACACAGGTAAATTTGTCCAATTAGAGTACTGCTAAGATCAATAATCAATTAAATCAATACAAAAGGGCAAAATTATTGTACTGTCACAAATAAGAACTATGTTTACCTTATGTGAAAGGATTGCAGAGCAGTGACTGCGTATGGTATGGAGCTGCTAATCATTGTGCTGGTAAAAGACACTGTGTGGAAGTTCACGTACAAATTTGCCAAACAGGTTGTTGATATGCAAATCACATTTGACATACACTGATATACATTTGACAGTCCATGTACTATGGGTGGGTACTATGAGGTGAAAGACTTCCATGGTCTTTGATATGCAAAGTGCTACAGATGATTAATTATCTGAGAACTATGGGTGGCCACTGAATATTTCATTTACATGACGGCCGCCAGCATTATGGCACGAGGAAACCGAGCAGAGCCCTGGGGGAAACCCATGATCATCCACAGTTTGCTGGCAGACCTTCCCACATATAGCCTGAGAGGTAGCCAGGTTGAGCTGGACTTGAACTCACAGCCACCGCACTGGTGAGAGGCTCCTGGCTAACTAACTGAGCAATCCTCTTGTAGGATGTTCCGGTCGAAATCTGTGTACCTATTTCACTGGAGTTTCAAGCCATACCCAAGAGTATTACATGTATATATACATCACAAGGATTGGGCAGTGCTGTTTTGAGCATGTTGTTCATTTTTGCACAGTTATTTCTGGAATCCGTTTTATCCTAGCTCACAACGCTGACTTACGTTCATGTAGAACGACGCATGACCGTCCTTCGTTGCACAGGTAAGGGGGAATAATCCACTCTCTGAGGCGGTTCTCCAGTTTACCCCATTTGTACAAATGCCGTACCTACAACAACAACAACGCTGTGTTACTGAAGGCCTTGGTGATTACACAGGCTTTGGGAAGAGTGAAGAAATGGTTCGTTCATTGTACAGCTGGCTTGTCTCATATTTCAAACTACTTTAAGAAATCTGCGTCTAGATTTATTGGTGCTTTAAACTGGCACAATTGGGCATTTTGGACAGGTTTTTGTCTGAGGCGGAAACCAGAGTGCCCAGGAGTTAACCACCAACTTTCAGTCAGGTACCTGACAAACATAACGACTTGAACAGCAGATAAAACGGCACCAGCGTGATGTGGAGATGAACAATCAATGGGAAGTGCAGAGCCTGACAGTTTGGGAGAGTTGGGATCGGTGAGGACCCCCCAGGGATAATTCTACGGTACTATCAGGTAAATTTATCTTATTTCTCTGATTCTTGCTTAATGCCATACTCAAGAAATTTTCCCTTAAAAATAGGGGCCAGTCACATCAGTGGTGGCAGCCAGAGTGCACAGGGTAAACCACCGACCATTGGCAAGATTTTGATGGATTTTTCCACAACTGGTGTACACACCATATTGGTGGAAAACAAATGGGCTTCGATGAATGTTAGAAAGAATGAACAGTCACTCAAGCTTCAACAGTGACAGAGGAAAACCTATAAATTCCCGGCTCAAGGCTAGGTTTGAACTCACAGCTCCCTGTGGGAGGCAGTACTGACCTGTCGCTGACGGGCTTGAAGTAGATCTCGCTAGTATAGGTGTAGAGAGCTGGGAGAGGAAGTGGCAGGCTTTTACCAGGGTCGGCCCGCCCCACGCTCACCAGGTCCTTCTCCCCCTTCTTGTAAAACACCTCCACAGCCTGGGACATGTGGTTATGCACCTGTGACACAAGGGACATGGCAGATGAATTACTGCATGACACAGATGAGCATATGACAAAGATCAACAGAAACATGGCAGAGGGATGAACAGATATATGGCAGACAGAACATACTGCAGAGATGTACATGGATATGGTAGAGAAGAACAAAGATATGGCAGAGAGATGATAAGAGATACAACAGAAAAATGAACAAAGATATGGCAGAGATGATAAAAGATACAACAGAAAGATGAACAAAGATATGGCAGAGAGAAGATAAGAGATACAACAGAAAGATGAACAAAGATATGGCAGAGAGAAGATAAGAGATACAACAGAAAGATGAACAAAGATATGGCAGAGAGATGATAAAAGATACAACACAAAGATGAACAAAGATATGGCAGAGAGAAGATAAGAGATACAACAGAAAGATGAACAAAGACATGGCAGAGAGAAGATAAGAGATACAACAGAAAGATGAACAAAGAGATGGCAGAGATGAACAAAGATATGGCAGAAAGATGAACAAAGATATGGCAGAAATGATAAGAGATACAGCAGAACGATGAACAAAGACATGGCAAAGAGATGATAAGATACAACAGAAAATGAAAAGATTTATTTATTTGATTGGTGTTTTACGCAATACTCAAGAATATTTCACTTATACGACGGCGGCCAGCATTATGGTGGGTGGAAACCGGGCACAGCTCAGGGGAAACCCACGACCATCCACAGGTTGCTGGCAGACCTCCCACTTACGACCGAAGAGGAAGCCAGCATGAGGTGGACTTGAACTCACAGCGACCGTATTGGTGAGAGGCTCCTGGGTCATTACGCTGCCTTAGCACGCTAACCGACTGAGCCACGGAGGGCCCTAAAAAATGAAAAGACATATGGCAGAGAAACGACAGAGGTGATCAGGTATGACAGAGTTATTGGGAGATATTGCAGAGCTAAACGATGACAGTGAGAGTTGAATAGACTCAGCACAGATATACACATGTACAGCACAGAAATAAGTTTGTAGACAGAGATAGAGAAGAGACAAAATTGTAAACACACAAGTACAAGGCAACATATAAACTGGTGAACAGACACAACAGAGATGAAAAGAGATCCAGCAGAGAGATAAAGAGACACATGTACTGCAAAAGGCTGGATACAGGCAGACATGACAGAGGTAGAGTAAACACCGAGAGAGAGAGAGAAAAAAAACACCACCACAGCACAGACAGACAGAACACAGACAGACACAGAAGGAACAGAGGCAGTCACAGAAGGAACACAGGCAGACACAGAGGGAACACAGGCAGACAGGGATGGAACACAGGCTGACACACAGGTACACCTTACCTGCACTAACGACCTGAGGGAGATGGTCTTGCGCCCGTACGAGGCCTCCACACTGACCAGCACTGCCCACTTGTCACCTGCCGGGTACTCAGTCTTCTTGTTGATCTCAAACAGCTTCTTCTCTGCCCGGTTGATGGTCACCTCTCGAGTCACCCCAAACTGATCGATCTGATGAACAAAAAACAAGAACTCTTCAGTATTTATTTCTTAATTAGATTGTTGTTTAACGCCACATTTCAGTTTTTCACTCAATAGAGTGGCCGAGACATGGCCATCTATCTAATTTACTTGAGGGGTGAATATTTCACCTACACGATGGCCGCCAGTATTATGGGTGGAGGAAACCAGAGGGCCTGGCAAAAACCACAGACCTTTGGCAAGTCACTAATGAACTTTCCCATGTGTGATTCAAAGAAATACACATCATACTGTTGGAAGGCAAGTGATCTTGATCTGAAGCTAAATGAGTGTTGTTGATCGCTTTAGATTGTCACGAAGGCCCCAGTATAATTCATCTAACACTAACAATGCTTATTTAAAGCACTCTTCTCCAACCTCATCATAATGACGTTACACTGAAGGCAGCATGGCATTACAGTAGAACCTGACACCCTCTAACTATCACTGACAATGGTTTTCCAGGGTAGAGCACTTAAAGAAACCAAGAAACACAACGCAAAAGCAGGGACAGATTGATATTTATTGATATTTATTTATTGATTACCATAAGGAGAAATTAAAATAAATCTATTAATTTCCCACCCAAGGCTGGGTTTGAACTTTCACCAAGAGTGTTCTAGTGGTTTATTATAGATCAAGACAAAGTCTGCTGACTCACCTGGAACAGGATCTTCTTCTCATCGCCCTCCTGAGTGGCCTTGATGATGGACGCTTTGCGCACCAAGGCGTTATGACGACGTCCAAATACGGGCAAAGCTTTACCCGCGGGAAGGTGGACACGCCCACTGTCTGCCTGTGGAGGCATCTGCAGAAAATAAACCAGAGCCATGTGAAAATATTTTGTTCACCTCAAATGAATATATTTTATATCATGTGGAAGTCTTATTTGCCAATATTTTTGCAAGTAAAAGAAAGCACACAGGTATGTCAACATCCAACCACATATGTCCACAGCTCTAACAACAAAATTATCCCAACTTTTAAAAGCTTTACTGTCATTCACCAAATACAACTATCACATGGACATTTTATTTCATAACATTCTTGCAAAAGAAGGTGAAGTACATTTATTAAATGAGGTCCATTACACTGGTCTAACATGACAAGAAAATTCACCATTTTCAAAGAATTTCATAACATATATAGAATTATTTAAGGTGGTATTATGTCTGGAAAAACAGAATAACTGTATTCCACCTAAAAAATGCCAATTCAGAAGTACATTAAAGCCGTACAATAATAGTCTGGATGCCAACGCTTACATTTATGTGTCACATATACGCACCTCAAACCCTCCACCTTAAATCTTTATACAATTGTCACATGGATACATTCCTCCACACCTCCACCACAAATCTTTATACAACTGTAGATACTCCCCACACCCACTATTTCAAATGTTAATTCACCTCAAATCTTAATACAAATGTCACACACATACTCCTCAAACCCACCATCTCAAATCTTTTTACAACTATAACACAGATACCCCTCAAACTTTCCACCTCAAATCTTTATACAACTGTCAAACAGGTACTCCTCAAAGCCTCCATCTCAAATCTTTATACAACTGTCACACAGGTACTCCTCAAAGCCTCCATCTCAAATCTTTATACAAATGTCACACACATACTCCTCAAAGCCTCCACCTCAAATCTTAATACAACTGTCACACAGGTACTCCTCAAAGCCTCCATCTCAAATCTTTATACAAATGTCACACACATACTCCTCAAAGCCTCCACCTCAAATCTTTATACAAATGTCACACACATACCCCTCGAACTCTCCACCTCAAATCTTTATACAACTGTCACACACATACTCCTCAAACCCTCCACCTCAAATCTTCATACAACTGTCACACACATACTCCTCAAAGCCTCCACCTCAAATCTTTATACAACTGTCACACACATACTCCTCAAAGCCTCCACCTCAAATCTTTATACAGTTATTCTGTATATTATCAAGATCTCCACCTCAAATGTCTCCTCATCCTCACCACCACCACTACCTCAACCACCACCACCACCACCACTACCTCAACCACCACCACCACCACCACCTCAACCACCACCACCACCACCACTACCTCAACCACCACAACCACTACCTCAACCACCACCACCACTACCTCAACCACCACTACCTCAACCACCACCACCACAACCACTACCTCAACCACCACAACCACCACCACTACCTCAACCACCACCACCACCACCACTACCTCAACCACCACCACTACCTCAACCACCACTACCTCAACCACCACTACCTCAACCACCACCACCACCACCACTACCTCAACCACCACCACCACTACCTCAACCACCACCACCACCACCTCAACCACCACCACCACTACCTCAACCACCACCACCACAACCACTACCTCAACCACCACAACCACCACCCTCAACATAACCACCACAACCAACACCACCACCACCCGACAAAAGTCTGCCATACCCCATTTTGACCATTCACTGTGCCATTCACTAGCTACAAGTAACAATGATTTATATAAAAAACCTCCTCATACTGAAACCTCTAGCCATGTATACAGTGCTAAGTAATTCAACAACATTAGGAACATATTTCATAAATGATGGTTCTGAAACTTTTATTGATTTTCATGATTGTAGGAAGGTTTTTTTGAGTTTTATTTGAAATATAAGTAAAATGTAAGTTTTAACACCAAAAGTAATACAGTAATTGTTTTTCCCGTTTGCAATGTGTTCATTCATACATATTCCGAAGGCATTATTCTGGTGTTATTTGACTGATAAAACTGACTTTTGTGAAGCCCTGAAATTGGCCAATGCAACCAATGTATTTTTGTCTCCAAAATGAAATTAACAATGTGCATAAATTGCATTAAATGTTGTTCTTTCATATGCAAGGTGTTACGAGTACATGTCCCATCACCAATTGGCTAAAAATCTGTATAAATGCTTTGCGTACACGAATTCTTCAATCTTTTCATCTGCACGTGTAACCAGTATTTTGAAACATTCTGAGAGAACTACATGTGTGGGGTCTAGAGAAATAATTTGCAGTTTTATGAAGCTTGCATCTTTAATAACAAAAACAAATCATTTTTAGCGTCATTTTCAAAATAACTGTTTGCATAAATTCCACAGAAAAAAGTACTTAATGGTTGAAAAGGCGAATGGGTTGGCTAGTGATAATACAAACAGAAAATTGAAACTGCTGCGTGATTTGAACCGCTGTGACATGACCAACAACCTAACTTATTACCATGCTCAAGAACTTTTCATTCCCACGGTGGTCGTCAGTTTTAGCTGTTGAGGAAACCAGAATGTTCGCCGGTTAACCACAGGTTTTTGGTAAGTTACTGACGACTATTTTCATGTGTATTAAGTTCTGACATACCCACCATACTGGTGGAGCTCTCAGTTCCACTGTCCCAGTAACTTACTGGTGGAGCTCTCAGTTCTACTGTCCCAGTAACTTACTGGTGGAGCTCTCATTTCCACTGTCCCAGTAACTAAATGGCAATCATCCAAACCAGTTGGACTTGACCCGCTCCAAGCTATTTTTAAGTGATAACATTAAAGTAATTGTATGAAAATAATACCTCAGATGTTTCCAACGTGTCCTCGGTCTGTTAGTGGGAAAAAAAACCAAAACAAAAAATACAGGGTGCATGATAAGAAATGTTAGTTAGCACAACAAAGTTATAATCACAGGTCAAAAAACGCTGAAGTAGGATGCATGCCAGTCTTCTAGTCTTTGATGCTTGAAAATTGCCACTCAAAAACACAAGTTATTTTTGACAATATGCGGTAGCTTATTTATGTTGAGCACAATGACAAAATTGCCAAAAGACTGATATACCATGCAATCTGCACTCAGCATTTACAAGTACACAGTCACAAATTCAAAAGACTGATATACCATGCAATCTGCACTCAGCATTTACAAGTACACAGTCACAAATTCAAAAGACTGATATACCATGCAATCTGCACTCAGCATTTACAAGTACACAGTCACAAATTCAAAAGACTGATATACCATGCAATCTGCACTCAGCATTTACAAGTATACAGTCACAAATTCGATTACACAGAGCCAAAAGAGTTATAAAAGCTTCCAAAAGACTTCTTTCTTCTTCTTCTTTATTGGTGTTTTACGCCGTACTGAAGAATATTTCACTTATACGACGGCAGCCAGCATTATGGTGGGTGGAAACTGGGCAGAAGCCGGGGGAAACCCACGACCATCCACAGGTAGCTGACAGACCTTCCCACATACGGCCGGAGGGAAAGCCAGCATGAGCTGGACTTGAACTCACAGCGACCGCATTGGTGAGAGACTCCGGGGTCATTACGCTGCGCTAGCGCGCTAACCAACTGAGCCACAGAGGCCCCGCTTCCAAAAGAAGGCAAATATAGATACATATATGTATTTGTCAATGCATGGCCAAACTATTTACCAAAACATCCAAACTGTGTCCATAATAGTTATGGTTAGATTTTCCAAAACACACCAAAGAACTTCCAAAACCATGACCAAAAGAGTAACAAAAAAAAAAACAATTTCACAAAAATCAACAGCTGAGCATGTTAAATCATGTCATCAAAGTGCTGGGGTTATTCTGGGGCACACAACTTAAGCTCTGATGACTAATGTACAGTCTTAAAGTGACGACTTCAGTTCTGATGACAAATGTACAGTCTTAAAGTGATGACTTCAGTTCTGATGACAAATGTACAGTCTTAAAGTGTGACAACTTCAGTTCTGATGACCAATGCACGGTCATTAAGTGTGACAAATTTCAAAAATGTTCCCAATGATCAAGAGCAACAACACCAGAATAGCAACAACAACAACACTATACTTTCCTAGAGCTGCATGTGTTAGCTTACCATGACATGAACTGCTTCCAATGTCATAAAATATGAACGCTGTTAAATAATGTTACATACAATGTAAAGTTTTTAGACATGTGCCTTCTTTATATGTCACCCATAGCCCCGCAAAACAGTCAATCTTAATCTAAGAGGGACACTAAAATTATGTTGATATTCCTAAAATCATGAATTGACTTCAGCCATGATCAGAACTAGCAGGCAGGGAAACTGTTCAGGTCATGTGAATGATAAGAACTAGCAGTCAGGGATACTGTTCAGGTCATGTGAATGATCAGAACTAGCAGTCAGGGATACTGTTCAGGTCATGTGAATGATCAGAACTAGCAGTCAGGGATACAGTTCAGGTCATGTAAATGATTAGAGCTAGCAGGCAGGGATATTGTTTAGGTCATGTGAATGATGAGAACTAGCAGGCAGGGATACAGTTCAGGTCATGTAAATGATCAGACCTAGCAGTCAGGGATACCGTTCAGGTCATGTGAATGATCAGAACTAGCAGGCAGGGATACCGTTCAGGTCATGTAAATGATCAGAACTAGCAGGCAGGGATACCGTTCAGGTCATGTGAATGATCAGAACTAGCAGTCAGGGATATCGTTCAGGTCATGTGAATGATGAGAACTAGCAGTCAGGGATACCGTTCAGGTCATGTGAATGATGAGAACTAACAGGCAGGGATACCGTTCAGGTCATGTAAATGATTAGAGCTAGCAGGCAGGGATACTGTTCAGGTCATGTGAATGATTAGAGCTAGCAGTCAGGGATATTGTTTAGGTCATGTAAATGATTAGAGCTAGCAGTCAGGGATATCCTTCAGGTCATGTGAATGATCAGAACTAGCAGTCAGGGATACCGTTCAGGTCATGTAAATGATTAGAGCTAGCAGTCAGGGATATTGTTTAGGTCATGTAAATGATTAGAGCTAGCAGGCAGGGATACTGTTCAGGTCATGTGAATGATGAGAACTAGCAGTCAGGGATACAGTTCAGGTCATGTAAATGATTAGAGCTAGCAGGCAGGGATACTGTTCAGGTCATGTGAATGATGAGAACTAGCAGTCAGGGATACAGTTCAGGTCATGTAAATGATTAGAGCTAGCAGGCAGGGATACAGTTCAGGTCATGTGAATGATCAGAACTAGCAGGCAGGGATATCCTTCGGGTCATGTGAATGATCAGAACTAGCAGGCAGGGATACAGTTCAGGTCATGTAAATGATTAGAGCTAGCAGGCAGGGATATTGTTTAGGTCATGTGAATGATGAGAACTAGCAGTCAGGGATACAGTTCAGGTCATGTAAATGATCAGAACTAGCAGTCAGGGATACTGTTCAGGTCATGTGAATGATAAGAACTAGCAGTCAGGGATACTGTTCAGGTCATGTGAATGATGAGAACTAGCAGGCAGGGATACAGTTCAGGTCATGTAAATGATTAGAACTAGCAGGCAGGGATACAGTTCAGGTCATGTGAATGATCAGAACTAACAGGCAGGGATACCGTTCAGGTCATGTGAATGATCAGACCTAGCAGTCAGGGATACAGTTCAGGTCATGTAAATGATTAGAGCTAGCAGGCAGGGATACTGTTCAGGTCATGTGAATGATGAGAACTAGCAGTCAGGGATACAGTTCAGGTCATGTAAATGATTAGAGCTAGCAGGCAGGGATACAGTTCAGGTCATGTGAATGATCAGAACTAGCAGGCAGGGATATCCTTCAGGTCATGTGAATGATCAGAACTAGCAGGCAGGGATACAGTTCAGGTCATGTAAATGATTAGAGCTAGCAGGCAGGGATATTGTTTAGGTCATGTGAATGATGAGAACTAGCAGTCAGGGATACAGTTCAGGTCATGTAAATGATCAGAACTAGCAGGCAGGGATACTGTTCAGGTCATGTGAATGATAAGAACTAGCAGTCAGGGATACTGTTCAGGTCATGTGAATGATGAGAACTAGCAGGCAGGGATACAGTTCAGGTCATGTAAATGATTAGAGCTAGCAGGCAGGGATACCGTTCAGGTCATGTGAATGATTAGAACTAACAGGCAGGGATACCGTTCAGGTCATGTGAATGATCAGACCTAGCAGTCAGGGATACCGTTCAGGTCATGTGAATGATCAGACCTAGCAGGCAGGGATATTGTTCAGGTCATGTGAATGATAAGAACTAGCAGTCAGGGATATCGTTCAGGTCAGGTGAAATTCTGCCTCTCAGGGAATTTTCATCAAAATGATGTCACTGACACATAAAATCTACATGTCAATCACATGGCCTAAGAGTAATTTAATTTGCAAGAGTTTCACGACAGTATGCATCACGATGGCACAGTCATCACCCTTTTGACTGACTAAGAACAACAACAATAAAGACAAGCAGACACAAACGTCAGGTTCCTGAAACACATCCTTACCTCAAACTCGTTATCTAGTTTGATTGTCAAGTCCAGCCCCGTGTCATTCTGAATCAGATAAGGGGACATAACCTCGCCAGGTTTGACAGTTGGTTCCACCAAGTTGTAGGCGTCATTGAATGCCTGTGGAAAGAAAACACCAGACATTATGAAAGTACAGAGCACATGTACATTTTGACTGCTTTGTAAGACAGGCCCGTGAAGAGCAACATTCCACTACCATTCCATTGTTCTTTGACAAGTCTGGAAGAACTAAAAGAAAAACTCTTTTCTGGTTTTGTACAGTGCACATGTAACCTAGCCGAGTGTCTTTATTTATTTCTTTGTTTGATTCTTGCTTAATGCCCTACTCGAGAATGTTTCGCTCGTACAATGGCAGTCAGTTTTATGGGTGGAGAAAACCAATCTAACCGGCATAAACCACCAACCTCTGGCAAGTTATTGATGGTCTTTCTCACTCATGACGTAAAAGTACATTGTCACCAAGCATGGCTAGGGCCCACAAGCAGACTAGCTTGGGAATCCACGAATCAACTGCCAGGTTTGAACCCACACCTCCCGTGTCCTAGCTACTGGAAGGCAAGTGTTTCCAATAACTACACCAGAGCCTGCTCCGTCCACCCCCTCCACCCCCACCCCCTCACACTAATTATTCAAACTTTTGACTGTCCTCTGCAACCAATGTTTTGAAACATTATGAGATAACTATTAATTATTTCTATTAATTATTTATTATTAATAATTTATTAATAATTATTAATAATTATTTCTATTAATGGGGTGCAGAGAAATAATTTGCATAGTTTTATGAAGCTTGCATCTTTAGTGACACAAACCAATCGTTTAGAAGTTGAAAAGCTTGCAGATTTCCAGTAAGTGGTTTTACCTTGCCAAGATTGGACAGGACGTCCAGACATGTTTTAGTGATCGTCGTGTTAAGGATATCTTCAGATTTCACAGTGATGGACATCTTGGGAGGTTGGATTGGAAGGTCTACGTCATCCTCATCAATCAGCAGAACATCGTTGTTCTGGGCCACCTGTAACCATGGAAACAAAGCACTGACACCACTGAGGAACTGAAATTTACGTCAAAATTGTGTTTATTTAAATTTATTGTTTATATATTCAATTTAATGTGCAGTGTTCACAACATACTAAAGAATTAGTGGGGGACGGAGTGTGAAAAATACCCAAAGTCTGTGCCAGGTAAGAGACAAAATTCACGACTTGGACCTACGCCTGCCCAATTTGTCTGGGATTTTCAATGTTTTCAAGGACACAGAATTTTTTAACGACTTTCAAAGTTTTTCAACGACTTTCAAAGTTTTTCAACGACTTTCAAAGTTTTTCAACGACTTTCAAAGTTTTCAATGATATTCACTGCTTTCCAGGGCTTGGAATTTTTCAACGACTATGAAAGGATCACCAGGTAAGTTACATCCGCTCACCTGCATGGCAATCTCCCACTTGTGCCTCTTATTATTCTCATGGACAGGTTCTAACACGGGTTCCCAGACGGCCAGCGCCTCATTGTAGTAAGCCACCTCCAGGTTCACTGTGCTCTCCACATGCAGCTGGGGACAAAAACAGTTTTTGTATAAATTTCAAAGTTTTTTAAACACAATTTGAACATTTGCATATTTAACAGTGTTAGTGGTTTTTTTTTGTTTTGTTTTTGTTTTAATTGCCAACTGTATTTTTCACCTGTGAATTTTTTTCTTCCAATATGTAACCTTCAACCTTTACCCTCTTACCTCTGAACTCCAGTCTCTGACCTCTCCCTGGAAACCAGTTTCAACTATCAGCAGAGGAACAGTCCTCTTCCCAATGCCTCCCTCCAGCTTGACAACAATAACTGGGGCTGCTAGGAGCAGCTGAAACAACAACAACACAAAGATTTGAGCTTACAACAACAACACAGAATCCTGTTACCTTTGATGTCCACAACCATGTATACCCATGTTAATACAGATTACAGAGTATAGCTACAGCTGCTGGGTAAATTTGTACCCATTTTTTCTAATGACTTTTTGGTAATGTGAAATGAGAGTATAACTACGATTACATTTAGCAATGTAAAATTTAAATCTGAATGAGCTCTTAAAAAGGAAATCAACTTCTGGATCATGCAGAAAAATAATATTAACTTTGTACTAAAAGATTAAATTTCATTTGATTAAAATTGATTTTTTGTAACAGTACATTTGATGGTCTCATTGAATCCACTATGCATATGGAACACATCTTTCAAAGTAAGAATTGATGACTGTAGTAGAACATAAACACATTTACTGTTACACAGACATGCATAGTTACCGTCACAGGCAGCGACTGGTCAGATATATAGACGTATTGTTATAAATATGTGAACAAACATGTATGAAGTAACAAGCATCAAATGGAGGTATACACTTTGACACGGCAGTGCTCCGTCACTGGGATAAGGGGCCAACTATATGTGTACAGAAAGTATGTGAAACACCAGGAATCTGGTGTACACTCAGGTTATATATATCTATAATATCTGTAACAGTGGAAGCACAATATGAACAAGGGAATAAGGAACCACAGAATGAAGATGGAACACCAGGAATCTGATGTACACTCAAGCAATGACTATAACAGTGGAAGCACAATGTGAACAAGGGAATAAAGAGCCACCATATATGTTGAACAAGGATGAACAAAAGCACAAATGTATAGTAAAGAAAATAGTATTGAAAACATTAGGTAAAGAGGGAAAATGGTAGCTATAACGAAAGCAGTGTCAAACAAGGATTGGTGAGTGCACAGTGAGATTCATACAGATCATAGAGGAAACATGATGCCCAGGAAGGATTAGCTTACATGGCTAATGCGTGAGGGGGAAGGAATAACCCACACGGCTAATGCATGTGAGAGGGAAGGAATAACCTACACGGCTAATGTATGTGAGAGGGAAGGAATAACCTACACGGCTAATGCATGTGACAGGGAAGGAATAACCTACACGGCTAATGCATGTGAGAGGGAAGGAATAACCTACACGGCTAATGTATGTGAGAGGGAAGGAATAACCTACACGGCTAATGTATGTGAGAGGGAAGGAATAACCTACACGGCTAATGCATGAGGGGGAAGGAATAACCTACACGGCTAATGCATGTGAGAGGGAAGGAATAACCTACACGGCTAATGCATGTGAGAGGGAAGGAATAACCTACATGGCTAATGTATGTGAGAGGGAAGGAATAACCTACACGGCTAATGTATGTGAGAGGGAAGGAATAACCTACACGGCTAATGTATGTGAGAGGGAAGGAATAACCTACACGGCTAATGCATGTGAGAGGGAAGGAATAACCTACACGGCTAATGTATGTGAGAGGGAAGGAATAACCTACACGCTAATGCATGAGGGGGAAGGAATAACCTACACGGCTAATGTATGTGAGAGGGAAGGAATAGCCCACACGGCTAATGCATGTGAGAGGGAAGGAATAACCTACACGGCTAATGCATGTGAGAGGGGAGGAATAACCTACACGGCTAATGCATGAGGGGGAAGGAATAACCTACATGGCTAATGTATGTAACAGTCGAACAAGGATTGGTGAGTGCACAGTGAGATTCATACAGATCATAGAGGAAACATGATGCCCAGGAAGGAATAACCTACACGGCTAATGCATGTGAGAGGGAAGGGATAACCCACACGGCTAATGCATGTGAGAGGGAAGGAATAACCTACACGGCTAATGTATGTGAGAAGGAAGGAATAACCCACACGGCTAATGTATGTGAGAGGGAAGGAATAGCCCACACAGCTAATGCATGAGGGGGAAGGAATAACCTACACGGCTAATGCATGTGACAGGGAAGGAATAACCTACACGGCTAATGCATGTGAGAGGGAAGGAATAACCTACACGGCTAATGCATGTGAGAGGGAAGGAATAACCTACACGGCTAATGCATGTGAGAGGGAAGGAATAACCTACACGGCTAATGCATGTGAGAGGGAAGGAATAACCTACACGGCTAATGCATGTGAGAGGGAAGGAATAACCTACACGGCTAATGCATGTGAGAGGGAAGGAATAACCTACACGGCTAATGTATGTGAGAGGGAAGGAATAACCTACACGGCTAATGTATGTGAGAGGGAAGGAATAACCCACACGGCTAATACATGTGACAGGGAAGGAATAACCTACACAGCTAATGCATGTGAGAGGGAAGGAATAACCTACACGGCTAATACATGTGAGAGGGGAGGAATAACCTACACGGCTAATGCATGTGAGAGGGAAGGAATAGCCCACACGGCCAATGCATTTGAGAGGGAAGGAATCGCCTACACGGCTAATGCATGTGACAGGGAAGGAATAACCTACACGGCTAATGCATGTGAGAGGGAAGGAATAACCTACACGGCTAATGCATGTGACAGGGAAGGAATAACCTTTATGGCTAATGTATGTGAGAGGGAAGGAATAACCTACACGGCTAATGCATGTGAGAGGGAAGGAATAACCTACACAGCTAATGTATGTGACAGGGAAGGAATAACCTATACGACTAATGCATGTGAGAGGGAAGGAATAACCTACACGGCTAATGCATGTGAGAGGGAAGGAATAACCTACACAGCTAATGCATGAGGGGGAAGGAATAACCCACACCGCTAATGTATGTGAGAGGGAAGGAATAACCTACACGACTAATGCATATGAGAGGGAAGGAATAACCTGCACGGCTAATGCATGTGACAGGGAAGGAATAACCTACACGGCTAATGCATGTGAGAGGGAAGGAATAACCTACACGGCTAATGTATGTGAGAGGGGAGGAATAACCTACACGGCTAATGTATGTGAGAGGGAAGGAATAACCTACATGGCTAATGTATGTGAGAGGGAAGGAATAACCTTTATGGCTAATGTATGTGAGAGGGAAGGAATAACCTACACGGCTAATGCATGTGACAGGGAAGGAATAACCTACACAGCTAATGCATGTGAGAGGGAAGGAATAACCTACACGGCTAATGCATGTGAGAGGGAAGGAATAACCTACACGGCTAATGCATGTGAGAGGGAAGGAATAACCTACACAGCTAATTCATGTGAGAGGGAAGGAATAACCTACACGGCTAATGTATGTGAGAGGGAAGGAATAACCTGCACGGCCAATGCATGTGACAGGGAAGGAATAACCTACACAGCTAATGCATGTGACAGGGAAGGAATCGCCCACACGGCTAATGCATGTGACAGGGAAGGAATAACCTACACAGCTAATTCATGTGAGAGGGAAGGAATAACCTACACGGCTAATGTATGTGAGAGGGAAGGAATAACCTACATGGCTAATGTATGTGAGAGGGAAGGAATAACCTTTATGGCTAATGTATGTGAGAGGGAAGGAATAACCTTTATGGCTAATGTATGTGAGAGGGAAGGAATAACCTGCATGGCTAATGTATGTGAGAGGGAAGGAATAACCTTTATGGCTAATGTATGTGAGAGGGAAGGAATAACCTTAATGGCTAATGCATGTGATAGGGAAGGAATATTATACAATAGCTGAACTGAATGCACCTTCTTGTTGTAGAGAATTGAAAATTAACAACAAACATGCAGTGACAGCTAAGGTTTTGGATATTGATTCACTTTGACACATTTTCAAGTTCTACCAATGCGTCATGCAAATAGAACTGGTGACAGCCAATGGAATGCGTGATAACAGCAGAGATGAAAGGTCAGATAATATTGTCACAGACTATGCTACATATAGCTAACTAAGGCTAGAGTTTTGTTTCCAAATTCCCTGACGATCAAATGTAAACAGGATGTGCACCAAGGATGGGCAACATAACAGGTTGAAATAAAACTAGGTTTGACAAACATGTTTCAAGTTTCTTATATGGCCATGGCAAAACAGCTACCATACAGGTATACGGTGCATTAAAGACAGATCAGGAAGAACACTTCACCTGTGTCACATGACTCAGGTATTTCACCTTAGGTTTGCCAAATACAAAAGCACTTTCAGAAGCACATTTAGGCTAATTATATGACACTTATGACACCAATGCTTAGATATCTCGCTTAAATAAGGTATTAATCAAACTTCACAGAAAACTGGTGGGCAAATCAATAAGCAAAATGTGTCACCTCAAAGTAACAAAATTTCAGGTGAAATACATGCACTATCCTGCAGAGGAAAGGAACAGAGCAGCACGTCTGTGTACTACATGTGCCTCTAACAATACTGCAGATGCTGTGACAGCGTTGTTTTAAGAGAAATAAATCAGGCTGGTGAAAAGCATGCAAATCTCAACTTCAATTTGAACACAAGTTCAATGTTAGAATGAATCAGCAAAACAATGCTACGGTAAAATGATTGAGAAAAACACTAAGACAAAATGATTGAGCAAAACAATGCTAACCTAAACTGATTCAGCAAAACAATGCTAAGCTAAAATGATTCAGCAAAACAATGCTAAGCTAAAATAATTCAGCAAAACACTGCTACGCTAAAATGATTCAGCAAATCTCTGTGATGTTGCCATGCATTTACATCCAGATGAATGCAATAACACTTGTGTTCTGGTCTGAAAGTTTCGAGATTAGACAGGGGTACTTCAAGCAATTGTCAAACAGCGTGACCTTTTCTAAGCGAGGGAAAAACATGGACTGGGCATAGCATCAACCACCTACCACATCTTTATGCGCTGGCCCCTAAAGGCAAGGGAAGAAATGATAGACATATTGAAATATCAATGACTCAGCCATTTTGCACCACAGATACAGAATGAAGACAACAACAATAGCGACAACATCAGCGGGGACTGTAACAAAATCTCAGACTGACAACCAAATTAAGAAAGCAGAAATGATGGAGAAAAAAAAAAACGAAAGGAAAAGAAAGAAACCAGGCAACTGAAAGACTGAGCTTTAATCTAAAATTACCCTGCCCCAAAACTATACAAGTATTACAAAAACAACAAAACAAAAACAAACAAAAAAAAACCTTCTAAATATTTTAAAGAGAAGAACCTTATGAAAGAAACAATAAAAAAATAATGTAATATGTTAAGACTAGGAGCGATCAAGTTGATAGCCAGTGTTGGTATACTGTTCAATGAAAACACGGTGGTGGTTTTCAGCAAGTCTTCCACTACCAGTGGCAGTGGAATATTAGTACTTCAACGCGATCATTGGAGGGCAGAAATTTGCTAAAAAAAAAAAAAAAAAAAAAAAAAAAAAACAACCCAATGACCTTCGATTAGTTACTGACAAACTTCTCCACTGGTGACATACAAGTACATGCTTGTTGCATTGGTGGAAAGCAAAAATTCGAGTAGATATCTGTTGACAGAGCAAGGATCAAAATGTCATGCAAGCAGTGGTTCACAGTGTGGAGACGTGCCACCACCTGTGACTAGAATACATGTGAATGTCTTAAGGGTGATTAGAATGCACGTGAATGCTTTTGGGGTGTTTCTAGAATGTATGTGAATGCTTTTGGGTGTGATTAGAATGCATGTGAGTGTTTTTAGGGTGTGACTAGAATGCATGTGAATGTTTTAGGGTGTGTTTAGAATGCATGTGGATGTTTTAAGGGTGACTAGAATGTATGTGAATTCTTTTGGGTGTGATTAGAATGTATGTGAATGTTTTTAGGGTGTGACTAGAATGCATGTGAATGTTTTCAGGGTGACTAGAATGCATGTGAATGCTTTTGAAGTGCGACTAGAATGCATGTGAATGTTTTAGGGTGTGTCTAGAATGCATGTGGATGTTTTAAGGGTGACTAGAATGCATGTGAATGCTTTTGGGGTGTGACTAGAATGCATGTGAATGTTTTTAGGGTGTGACTAGAATGCATGTAAATGTTTTTAGGGTGTGACTACAATGTAGGCCCTAAGTGAATGTTTATAGAATGTGACTAGAATGCACGTGAATGTTTTGGAATGTGACTAGAAAGCAGGTGAATGTCACTACATGTAGGGTGCTACTACTGTAGGGTGCACGTGATTGCTACTATAGTGTGACTACAATTGTATGTGAATATCACCATGTCACCAGACTGCATGTGAATGCCATTGTGTTGTGAAGAGAATGCATGTGAATGCCACCAGAGTGTGACCTGTAGCATACATACAATTTATAAACCACCTAGTGAACAACAGATGTGAACATACAAAATGCCAGTGCTTTAACACATGTGCAAGATATAGTATGGCCAGACTAGCAGGATAATGGCATGGGCCCTCTCAAAACTTGATACAACCCATTACCAGAGGAGAGAATAATTTTGCCAAACACCATTATTTAAAAGAAATGAAAACTCTCAAAAGATGTTGACTTTCAAAAACAGAAAATCTGAATTCTAACTGTTCACTAAACACAATAAAACTACACAGGCCAACTGGTTATGTAGTTGTAGATGGGGTTGGACACTTAGGTCTTCATGTTCAGTGCCTGCAGGAACGCGAACACTGAGGTCTTCACGTTCAGTGCCTGCAGGAACACGAACACGGAGGTCTTCACATTCAGTGCCTGCAGGAACGCAAACACTGAGGTCTTCACGTTCAGTGCCTGCAGGAACGCAAACACGGAGGTCTTCACGTTCAGTAACTGCAGGAACGCAAACACGGAGGTCATCACGTTCAGTGCCTGCAGGAACGCAAACACTTAGGTCTTCATGTTCAGTGCCTGCAGGAACGCAAACACTGAGGTCTCCATGTTCAGTGCCTGCAGGAACGCAAACACTGAGGTCTCCATGTTCAGCGCCTGCAGGAATGCAAACACTGAGGTCTTCATGTTCAGCGCCTGCAGGAACGCAAACACTGAGGTCTCCATGTTCAGTGCCTGCAGGAACAGAAAATGACCAAAAATTTTAACCTTAATAGACCCTCTTAGATCAGTACAATTCTCAAAATCTGGTTAACGGTGAAACCTGGTGACAGACAAAATTTTTAGATCAATTAATACTGTATATTCCTGTACTTTACATGTGTATCCACTGAAATACTGTATTGTGTATTCATTGTAATACTGTACTGAACATTCACTGTAATAATGTATATTCACTTTAATACAACCTACATGTATATTCACTGTAATAATGTACTGCACATGTATATTCACTGTAATAATGTACTGTACATGTATATTCACTGTAATAATGTACTGCACATGTATATTCACTGTAACACTGTGCTGTACATGTACATGTGTATTCACTGTAATACTGATATCACATGTATTTTAGTCACATTCACCGTAATACTGTACTGTATAGTTCACTGTTATACTGTACATATACATTCACTGTACTACTGAATATTCATTGTAATACTGTACATGTACATTCACTGTGATACTGAACTGCATATGTATATTTACTGCAATACTCTACATGTACATTTACTGTAATACTGTACTGTGCCTGTATATCATTGTAATCCTGTACATGTATACTCACTGTAGTACTGTACTGTACATTCGCTGTAATACTGTACTGTACACTGACTGTAATACTGTACTATACATGTATATTTACTGTAATTCTGTACATGTAAATTCACTGTAATACTGTACTGTACATTCCATACTGTACTGCACATGTATATTCACTGTAATACTGTACTGTACATGTATATTCACTAGTATTCCGTGTCTACTGCAACATGTCTGCTACCAGAGGGCGTTTTGTAATGACAACTTGTTTATGCACAACCTTAACTAGCGATGAAAAAGACAGATGGAAATCTACCCTCTCACTGGTTAAAGGACTACAATTTTATTTATAGGGTACGGATATGGTGACCTAAAAGGCATCCTGCTTTTTCTCTTTTCAAATCCTCGCAGTTTCATATTAAAAAAAAAACTGAAAACAACTTAAAGTTATTATTATGGCCAATAAGTTTTCATTTCCAGTAAAACATGATCGGATAGTTTTCATTTCTTTATAAGAATGTGGTTCAAAATGTGTGGGATTATTTCAGCGATAAAAGGGTACATTCAGAACTTTTATAATTTGTAAGCCACTTGCGATAGTGAACAGGTATGTGCTTGATGAACAGACTCCACAACTCTACCCAAAATCAAATATATCGTGCATAAGAAATCTCTACCTGTTCCCCGTGAGTTACCTCCTCTTCTTCCACAGGTTGCTCACCAGATGCCTCTAGTTCAACAGCAGCAGCATCCTCTGCTTCCGCTAGAAAAATGAAAGAAAACAGTTATCAACTGGGAAAAATGGTTTTATAACTTAGATATACATGTATCTGTTCTGTCCTACTGAGCCTCGTAGCCTCTCATGTATGTGGTGGCTGTGAGTTCAAGTCCAGCTCATGCTGGCTTCCTCTCCGGCCATGCGTGGGAACGTGTGCCAGTAAGTTGCGGATGGTCCCGGGTTTCCCCCTGGGCTCTGCTCAGTTTCTTCCCATAATGCTGGCTGCTGTCGTATAAGTGAAATATTCTTGAATATGGCATAAAACACCAATCAAGTAAGGAAATACATACAAAAGTATTGACCCACCTACCTGTAATACCTCCAGAGCGTTGGTAACTTTCAGAAGGTCAAATGACCATCTCTACATGTCTCGCAAATGCTGGTTTGTTTCTTAACTGTTCTATTTTACAATTCGGCAGAGAGATTTACACGACACCTGTACTGTGTCCACGTAAATGTACCTGACAGGTCTCTTTGATTTAAAGCCACAGACAAAGCTCCCCCAATCAACACCCCCCCCCCACTCCCTCAACAAAATGAGAAGTTCAAATGTAGAGCTTTAAATATAATCACCTAGAAAAAGACAAAACCAAGCCTGCCTATAGTACTGAAGGATTCTGACAATAGCAGTGTTGCATCAGTCACTCAAAATGTATTGTTTGTGTCATTTGCAATTCTCTAAGTGTTTACTTAAGAAAAGTGTTTACTTGAAAACATACACGTTGTGGGCTCATGTCCACAATTGAAACTTAGATTTGGTAGCAAAGCTGTGGGAGACACACAAATGCAAAAAATCACTGTTAATACTTCAAGTATTGAAGTCATGAATGTTGTGTTTAATATGCACACAGGCAATCAACGCAACGATGGAACATCCCTCTAGTGTTATTCTGCTCTACCTGTGAAAAACGCCTAGCTCAATATCTGCAGTACATTGTAAGATACACCCCCAACAATTCGTTTACACTGCTTTCCTGGTTATTGAATGCCAACATCGAAGCTCACGGTATGGCATCAGCTACATTTGCACCTGTACAGGTGAGTTAATGAGGGCTGAAGGTTTGAACCCTAGTCCCACACTCGGTTGATGTTGGTTGTACGTACGGACTGTAAAGTTGAGGAACCAGAAATTGGTTTCTGCCAGCGTCTTCACGGCCCACAGGTTATCCGGTACTGCTGAAGATTTGGATCCTTCCTCTGTCTCCTGAAGAAAAACCGAGCCAATATCAAAAAAAGTTAAACATTAAATAGGAAAAAAAAATTTACAAAAGTGTTGAATCTTTAAAAAAAATGGAATTTCAAACATTTCTGGTGAATACACTCATGTTTTTCTGTGCACCAATATAAATAAAAACACACAAACATAAAATGCTACTTCTGAATCTTTGCAGAAATCTGATTGGCTAATGACCCATGTTGCTGAACTAAACACATTGGGCCTTTCTTCGGGCAAGATTTTCATTGTTTCTATCATGATTGGTATGAAGACATTGTTTCATGAGAGCTATTCCTGCCATGATTGGTATGAAGACAGTGTTTCATGAGAGCCAGTCCTGTCATGATTGGTATGAAGACAGTGTTTCATGAGAGCCAGTCCTGTCATGATTGGTAGGAAGACAGTGTTTCATGAGAGCCAGTCCTGTCATGATTGGTATGAAGACAGTGTTTCATGAGAGCCAGTCCTGTCATGATTGGTATGAAGACAGTGTTTCATGAGAGCCAGTCCTGTCATGATTGGTATGAAGACATTGTTTCATGAGAGCTATTCCTGCCATGATTGGTATGAAGGGAGTGTTTCATGTGAGCCATTCTGTCATGATTGGTATGAAGACAGTGTTTCATGAGAGCCAGTCCTGTCATGATTGGTATGAAGACAGTGTTTCATGAGAGCCATTCCTGTCATGATTGGTATGAAGACAGTGTTTCATGAGAGCCAGTCCTGTCATGATTGGTATGAAGACAGTGTTTCATGAGAGCCATTCCTGTCATGATTGGTATGAAGACAGTGTTTCATGTGAGCCAGTCCTGTCATGATTGGTATGAAGACAGTGTTTCATGAGAGCCAGTCCTGTCATGATTGGTATGAAGACAGTGTTTCATGAGAGCCAGTCCTGTCATGATTGGTATGAAGACAGTGTTTCATGTGAGCCATTCCTGTCATGATTGGTATGAAGACAGTGTTTCATGTGAGCCATTCCTGTCATGATTGGTATGAAGACAGTGTTTCATGAGAGCCAGTCCTGTCATGACTGGTATGAAGACAGTGTTTCATGAGAGCCATTCCTGTCATGATTGGTATGAACACAGTGTTTCATGTGAGCTATTCCTGTCATGATTGGTATGAAGACAGTGTTTCATGAGAGCCATTCCTGTCATGATTGGTATGAAGGGAGTGTTTCATGTGAGCCATTCCTGTCATGATTGGTATGAAGACAGTGTTTCATGAGAGCCAGTCCTGTCATGATTGGTATGAAGACAGTGTTTCATGAGAGCCATTCCTGTCATGATTGGTATGAAGACATTGTTTCATGTGAGCCATTCCTGTCATGATTGGTATGAAGACAGTGTTTCATGAGAGCCATTCCTGTCATGATTGGTATGAAGACAGTGTTTCATGAGAGCCATTCCTGTCATGATTGGTATGAAGGGAGTGTTTCATGTGAGCCATTCCTGTCATGATTGGTATGAAGACAGTGTTTCATGAGAGCCAGTCCTGTCATGATTGGTATGAAGACAGTGTTTCATGTGAGCCATTCCTGTCATGATTGGTATGAAGACAGTGTTTCATGTGAGCCATTCCTGTCATGATTGGTATGAAGACAGTGTTTCATGAGAGCCAGTCCTGTCATGATTGGTATGAAGACAGTGTTTCATGAGAGCCATTCCTGTCATGATTGGTATGAAGACAGTGTTTCATGTGAGCCATTCCTGTCATGATTGGTATGAAGACAGTGTTTCATGTGAGCCATTCCTGTCATGATTGGTATGAAGACAGTGTTTTATGAGAGCCAGTCCTGTCATGATTGGTATGAAGAGAGTGTTTCATGAGAGCCATTCCTGTCATGATTGGTATGAAGACAGTGTTTTATGAGAGCCAGTCCTGTCATGATTGGTATGAAGAGAGTGTTTCATGAGAGCCAGTCCTGTCATGATTGGTATGAAGAGAGTGTTTCATGCGAGCCATTCCTGTCATGATTGGTATGAAGACAGTGTTTCATGTGAGCCATTCCTGTCATGATTGGTATGAAGACAGTGTTTCATGAGAGCCAGTCCTGTCATGATTGGTATGAAGACAGTGTTTTATGAGAGCCAGTCCTGTCATGATTGGTATGAAGAGAGTGTTTCATGAGGGCCATTCCTGTCATGATTGGTATGAAGACAGTGTTTCATGTGAGCCATTCCTGTCATGATTGGTATGAAGACAGTGTTTTATGAGAGCCATTCCTGTCATGATTGGTATGAAGAGAGTGTTTCATGAGAGCCATTCCTGCCATGATTTGTATGAAGACAGTGTTTCATGAGAGCCAGTCCTGTCATGATTGGTATGAAGACAGTGTTTCATGAGAGCCAGTCCTGTCATGATTGGTATGAAGACAGTGTTTCATGAGAGCTATTCCTGTCATGATTGGTATGAAGACAGTGTTTCATGAGAGCCATTCCTGTCATGATTGGTATGAAGACAGTGTTTCATGAGAGCCATTTCTGCCATGATTGGTATAAAGACAGTGTTTCATGAGAGCCAGTCCTGTCATGATTGGTATGAAGACAGTGTTTCATGAGAGCCATTCCTGTCATGATTTGTATGAAGACAGTGTTTCATGAGAGCCATTCCTGTCATGATTTGTATGAAGACATTGTTTCATGTGAGCGATTCCTGTCATGATTTGTATGAAGACAGTATTTCATGTGAGCCATTCCTGTCATGATTGGTATGAAGACAGTGTTTCATGAGAGCCATTCCTGTGATGATTGGTATGAAGACAGTGTTTCATGAGAGCCATTCCTGTGAGGCTGTACATCCAAGCAACAGATTAAAAACCATGGACATACTCAGGCGATGGAAAATTACCGTTACCTGAGCGGGAGCAAGTCCACTACTGATAGCGGTCAGTGTCCTGATGGTGGCTGGAGATATGCTGAGAATCATGTCTGTCATCTGGATGTCCATGTGTTGACCTTGGCCATAGGGGGCGTTACTGTGTAGGTTGATTTCACACGGCGGTAAAATCTGCTCAAGGGAGAATAACTCAGTCAGTAACTGTGTGTAAGAACCAACATGAAATCCAGCAAATTCCGCAACGAAGAATGAGAGATTTGTTTCCTAACCAGAAAGCAAAATGTAGTGACTTCTGACATTCATGGCAAAACTACGAACTTGAAATATATAAGAGTTTCCCAAAAACATAGTACATATACATAGGTATAAAAACAAAACTGATTGAAAAATGATAGAATAACAAACAGAAGATTCGCTCTCATCTTCGATCATTTTGGTATATTCAAAAATGAAAATATTCTGGAAGTTATGGAAACTAACTTTAAAATTGATGAACAGAAACAATTTTTCACACTTTGAATACAAAATTCATCAGAAATAAAGATACAGTTACAAGCTAGCCCACAGAGGTATTGAACTGTTGATCAGAAATTTCATATAAGTGTACATTCAAATGAAAACATAACCTGAATTCACGCCCCAGAACATGGATAAAAAAAACTCCACTGGACCAAGACTGAACTACTGTAATAGGTGTTGTTGTTGTTTCTTAAAGTCTGAGAACTGGCTGCTGGATCTGACTTTAGTGAGACTATTTATTTTTGTTGTTTAAGGCCATAGACAAGAGTTTTTCACTGATACGATGCCTGTCAGGGCCATGGATGGTGTAAACCAGAGTACCTGGCATAAACCCCTAACCGTTGCTGAGTTAATGATAAACTTTTTCACATGAGGTATCAGGTAGTGATATGCACACCATATAAGTGGAAGACAAGTTGTCCTCCAATAACTCTGAACTGCCACTCCAGCCATACAAGCCGTAAGAGCGTAGAAATCTACAAATTCCCTCTACAAGGCCTGGACTGAATCTTTGACCACTAAACTATAGCCTGTTCCCGTCATGTCCATAGGTGATTTACGCTAGATGTGTTAGTCACCTGTGTTTTGGTGGAGTCCCTCTTGTTGAAAACACAGGAGTAAAGCTGTAAGTCCTTAATGCTTCCCCCCATGGTTGTCGCATCGGGTGTTACCCTCATCTTGAACATCATCTCCGTCTGCAACCATACCAGGAAATAATAATAGCAATAACAACAATAATGACAACTTTATTTAACAAGGGTGAGGAGAGTGCCCATACACCTCGTAGCCTGCTTGCCACGTTATCTTTCACCTCGTAGCCTGCTTGTCACTACCACAGGTGAGGAGAGTGCCCAGACACCTCGTAGCCTGCTTGTCACTACCACAGGTGAGGAGAGTGCCCAAACACTTCGTAGCCTGCTTGTCACTACCACAGGTGACGAGAGTGCCCAGCCACCTCGGAGCCTGCTTGTCACTACCACTACCACAGGTGAGGAGAGTGCCCAGACACCTCGTAGCCTGGTCAAACCACGTAAATACAATTTGCTCTTCACTGAAGCCCTCCAACAATAAAACATTACAGGTGATGATAATAGTTAGTGCTGTAACAATGATAATAATTAGTGCTGTAATGATAATAATTAGTGCTGTAACAATGATAATTCTGTTTCTGATCAAATTTGATTATATAAACACAGTAAGTACATGTATTATGTACACCGACTATTAAAACCCAAGCAAGTATAGATACACAAATAAATTTTAAAATTTTAAAAATAAATTTAATTTAGTACTATTAGATACCTGTATGTGAAATAAAGTTTGGGCAGGTGTTAAATTAATGCCCATCCATGTTCTCAGTAAAACAAACAAAGATACTGTAAATGCCCTGAACATTTCCTCTAAAAAACTGTATATCATACATGTATATTTTTACCTCAAGAATAATGGCATTGCTGTCATAACTGGATGGGTCTTCAATGAGAATGATGTCAGGGCGGCCCAAACTGACAGTGATTGACATCTCCGACTCTGGAGGCGGAGCAAGCTTAGGCTTCTCTTTGACTGGAGCTGTATAAGAAACAGTAAGACGACAATGAATGGCAATGAAGTGATACATGTGCCAGATAAGAAATATTTTACCTATTCATTTAAATTTCAACTTTAATTACTGTATTTCAGCTGAAGTTTAGCGATTTTCAAATGACACATTTTGGTTGATTCTGAATAATTCATCCATGTTCCAGGGCCATTCAACAGCTTTTTGTGAAGCATGATTAATGCCTTCTCACAATAATATGTTGGCATTAAAACTATCAGTTTGAAGGCCTTTATGTGCTTCTGAACAGTGTATTTGTACCTGGCAATAAAATTTTTAACCTGAAACACAGCAGGTCATTTTCAAGAGGGAAAAAAGGGAATTCATGAATTTAAATTCTCTCCTTTCTCCATATACACATAGTACACATACATCTCCACTGAAAAGCTTAGTGTAATAAATAAACAAAATGAAATGTAGCTCTGAGGACATTCACGTGGACAATATTTTGAATACTACTTAACTCAGTAGAAATGTGTCAAGTGGGGCATGTTACATGTACAGTAAATATACAAGTATACAGTAGGCTCCCAGCTCAGAAAATTGTAATGCATAAAATGGTTATGTACATGTACACCAGTAAAACATTAGTGACAAACAAAGCCAGGCAGAATTACTGACCTTTCTTGACCCCTTTCTTAGCACTGGGCAGCTGGGGTGGCTCTTTGGGGGCCGGGGGCATGCCTTTCACAAAGAAATCGGCAATGGACATGAGGAATTCTGTACAGACGCACACATGAATGCTGTTGATTTTCACGTCAACTGAAAGAGAGACACAGATACTGTAACCATTTTACCCAAAACTTTGCCCCAAAAGTGCGTTTTTAGAGGCATTTATATTTCATGCTGATTGTGCGCAGGGTTTGTATGGATCAAGCTGGTTTTCAAACAAGCATTAGAATAAATTTACAAACTTAATGAGACAAAATAGATTTATGTATTTATCTGATTGGTGTTTTACGCTGTACTCAAGAATATTTTACTTGTACAAAGGCAGCCAGCATTATGGTGAGAGGAAACCAGGAGAAACCCATGACAACCCGTATATTGCTGGCAGACCTTCCTACGCACGACCGGAGAGGAAGCCAGCATGAGATGGACTTGAACTCACAGCGACCGCATTGGTAGGAGGCTCCTGAGTGATTGCACTTTGCTGGCATGCTAACCTCCCCGTCCCCAGGAACTCCAGACAAAATAGACATCATTTCACCAGACATTTCAAATTCAAGGCTGCATACTGAAGAATTTCTGTGACACTCCCATCATTAAATAATGTTGGTATCCCCTATTTCTTCAACCCATTTGCATGTTCACCTGGCGTTGTTGTTTTAAGTACATTATCAGATCATTTCTCCAACCAGACTAAGAAAATTCTATTTTCTGCAAAGCTGAGAATGTTGGCAAACCTACCAAAAGATTTTCGTTGTCACATGATAGAAGGAAACTCAGGAAGGTGCGTGTAAGTTACATTCCCAGCTCTCTTTAAACCATGTACAGCATGAAGGTGCGTGTAAGTTACATTCCCAGCTCTCTTTAAACCATGTACAGCATGAAGGTGCGTGTAAGTTACATTCCCAGCTCTCTTTAAACCATGTACAGCATGAAGGTGCGTGTAAGTTACATTCCCAGCTCTCTTTAAACCATGTACAGCATGAAGGTGCGTGTAAGTTACATTCCCAGCTGTCTTTAAACCATGTACAGCATGAAGGTGCGTGTAAGTTACATTCCCAGCTGTCTTTAAACCATGTACAGCATGAAGGTGCGTGTAAGTTACATTCCCAGCTGTCTTTAAACCATGTACAGCATGAAGGTGCGTGTAAGTTACATTCCCAGCTGTCTTTAAACCATGTACAGCATGAAGGTGCGTGTAAGTTACATTCCCAGCTGTCTTTAAACCATGTACAGCATGATCATATGCGGAGGGCAGAGCGTGCACTGTGGGGAGTTAAACATCAGCTTGGTTTCATTTCAACCAATCAGTACAGTTCCTACTTCACACATACCTGAATATAAAAAGTGAGCCAGACTTACCATTCTTATCCTGGTTCTTGGCCTGTATGAAGCTGACGTCAATCATGTTTGGGGAGGCGGAGCCAGAGTGGGACCCACTCTTACTTCTCTGAATCATCCTGTGTTCAAGAAGAAAACCAACTATGATTGGTCAGTGTATCCCCTTGGTTTGATAGCTACTGCAGGTATGAAAACTTTTTTTTGACAGTACAAGTACATGCACATATATGTACCACATGTAGTTTTTTTATTGGAGACAAGTCTGGACTGTGTGTAAATACTGTCATCAGCAGGACTCATTAGCTTGAGGATGCCAATGTTGTCGTTGTTTGTGATAGGACACATTTTGCCAGATAGGACGCATTTTGCCAGATAGGACACATTTTGTCAGAACCCAACCTGACAGATTAACATAGCCTTGTCTCAAGAAATGGGATTCTGGCTTAAAATTAATTCTTGTACTTAAAGTGTTCTTTCATCCTTTTTTCTTTGTCAAGGCAAACAAGTGATAATAAATAAGCTGTATCGGAGATATACAATGTAAATACTTCTTAAGATAAGAACAGATTTTACCTATCACTAAAATACTGATCTTTCATTTTTCTTATTTTAAGAATTCAGCAAGATTTCCTTTACATATTTACTGGAATATTTTGGGAATAACTGATGTGAGCAACATATTTAGTTGGGTGATTACAAAATGTCTTCCAAAGTTAGACTGAGCACAGTCACACGGGTGTCAATGACATCTTGTTTTCACCAAGGCCCCATCTGAATCAACTGTTACAAGTGTTTTCCCTCATCCAATAAACTATAAATTAAACTACAAGGCCTGAATTAAAGAGTGGTGTAATCTCCAAATTCCCTGTCCATGGACATTTTAGTTTTGTTTTAATAACTTCAAATTGCTGTAAGTGTTTCCCCTCATCCAATAAACTATAAATTAAACTACAAATAGAAAATAAACAAAACCCCACTTCTCCCATTTATAAAACAGTGCAAGATCCAACACCAATACCTAGTATAAAATTTTTTGAAAAGAAACCTTGAATTTCACAGACAACAGAGAACATACACAATCGAGTTCAACGGTATTACAGTCCTACAAGTAGGTTGTTCATTTCAGTATACGCTTCCCACGTTATCTTTCACCCCGTAGCCTGCTTGTCACTACCACAGGTGAGGAGAGTGCCCAGACACCTCGCAGCCTGCTTGTCACTACCACAGGTGAGGAGAGTGCCCAGACACCTAACAGCCTGCTTATCACTACCACAGGTGAGGAGAGTGCCCAGACACCTCGCAGCCTGCTTGTCAATACCACAGGTGAGGAGAGTGCTCAGACACCTTGTAGCCTGCTTGTCACTACCACAGGTGAGGAGAGTGCCCAGACACCTTGTAGCCTGCTTGTCACTACCACAGGTGAAGAGAGTGCCCAGACACCTCGTAGCTTGCTTGTCACTGCCACTGGTGAGGAGAGTGCCCAGACACCTCGTAGCCTGTTTGTCACTACCACAGGTGAGGAGAGTGCCCAGATGTGTGTGGTTTCAAATATTGGCTTGAATGGCCTCCATACCTATATATACTACACTCTGTTGGAAATACCTTCACACCAGCACAGTTCCCATGCTATCTGCTGTTATGTTAATTTTAAATATTTAATAGATAGGAATACCTTTCCATTCCATGTACACTATCTCTGTACATGTACATATATCCTCATATGACAAAGGTACACTATCCCTGTACATGTACATATATCCTAAAAACCCAAAGGTACACTATCCCTGTACATGTACATGTAACCTCAAATGACAAAGGTACACTAACCCTGTACATGTACATGTAGCCTCAAATGACAAAGGTACACTAACCCTGTACATGTACATGTAACCTCAAATGACAAAGGTACACTAACCCTGTACATGTACATGTAACCTCAAAAGGCAAAGGTACAGTATGTCCGTACATGTACATGTAACCTCAAATGACAAAGGTACACTAACCCTGTACATGTACATGTAACCTCAAATGACAAAGGTACACTAACCCTGTACAAGTACATGTAACCTTAAATGACAAAGGTACAGTATGTCCGTACATGTACATGTAACCTCAAATGACAAAGGTACACTAACCCTGTACATGTACATGTAACCTCAAATGACAAAGGTACAGTATGTCCGTACATGTACATGTAACCTCAAATGACAAAGGTACACTATCCCTGTACAAGTACATGTAACCTCAAATGACAAAGGTACAGTATGTCAGTACAAGTACATGTAACCTCAAATGACAAAGGTACAGTATGTCCGTACAAGTACATGTAACCTCAAATGACAAAGGCACAGTATGTCCGTTCATGTACATGTAACCTCAAATGACAAAGGTACAGTATGTCCGTACATGTACATGTAACCTCAAATGACAAAGGTACAGTATGTCCGTACAAGTACATGTAACCTCAAATGACAAAGGTACAGTATGTCCGTACATGTACATGTAACCTCAAATGACAAAGGTACAGTATGTCCGTACATGTACATGTAGCCTCAAATGACAAAGGTACAGTATGTCCGTACATGTACATGTAACCTCAAATGACAAAGGTACACTAACCCTGTACATGTACATGTAACCTCAAATGACAAAGGTACAGTATGTCCGTACATGTACATGTAACCTCAAATGACAAAGGTACACTAACCCTGTACATGTACATGTAACCTCAAATGACAAAGGTACAGTATGTCCGTACATGTACATGTAACCTCAAATGACAAAGGTACACTAACCCTGTACATGTACATGTAACCTCAAATGACAAAGGTACAGTATGTCCGTACATGTACATGTAACCTCAAATAACAAAGGTACAGTATGTCCGTACATGTACATGTAACCTCAAATGACAAAGGTACAGTATGTCCGTACATGTACATGTAACTTCAAATGACAAAGGTACAGTATGTCCGTACATGTACATGTAACCTCAAATGACAAAGGTACACTAGCCCTGTACATGTACATGTAACCTCAAATGACAAAGGTACACTAACCCTGTACATGTATATGTAACCTCAAATGACAAAGGTACAGTATGTCCGTACATGTACATGTAACCTCAAATGACAAAGGTACAGTATGTCCGTACATGTACATGTAACCTCAAATGACAAAGGTACAGTATGTCCGTACATGTACATGTAACCTCAAATGACAAAGGTACAGTATGTCCGTACATGTACATGTAACCTCAAATGACAAAGGTACACTAACCATGTACATGTAACCTCAAATGACAAAGGTACACTAACCCTGTACATGTACATGTAACCTCAAATGACAAAGGTACAGTATGTCCGTACAAGTACATGTAACCTCAAATGATAAAGGTACAGTATGTCCGTACATGTACATGTAACCTCAAATGACAAAGGTACAGTATGTCCGTACATGTACATGTAACCTCAAATGACAAAGGTACAGTATGTCCGTACATGTACATGTAACCTCAAATGACAAAGGTACAGTATGTCCGTACAAGTACATGTAACCTCAAATGACAAAGGTACAGTATGTCCGTACAAGTACATGTAACCTCAAATGACAAAGGTACAGTATGTCCGTACATGTACATGTAACCTCAAATGACAAAGGTACAGTATGTCCGTACATGTACATGTAACCTCAAATGACAAAGGTACACTAACCCTGTACATGTACATGTAACCTCAAATGACAAAGGTACAGTATGTCCGTACATGTACATGTAACCTCAAATGACAAAGGTACAGTATGTCCGTACATGTACATGTAACCTTAAATGACAAAGGTACAGTATGTCCGTACATGTACATGTAACCTCAAATGACAAAGGTACAGTATGTCCGTACATGTTCATGTAACCTCAAATGACAAAGGTACAGTATGTCCGTACATGTACATGTAACCTCAAATGACAAAGGTACAGTATGTCCCTACATGTACATGTAACCTCAAATGACAAAGGTACAGTATGTCCGTAGATGTACATGTAACCTCAAATGACAAAGGTACAGTATGTCCGTACATGTACATGTAACCTCAAATGACAAAGGTACAGTATGTCCGTACATGTACATGTAACCTCAAATGACAAAGGTACAGTATGTCCGTACATGTACATGTAACCTCAAATGACAAAGGTACACTAACCATGTACATGTAACCTCAAATGACAAAGGTACACTAACCCTGTACATGTACATGTAACCTCAAATGACAAAGGTACAGTATGTCCGTACAAGTACATGTAACCTCAAATGATAAAGGTACAGTATGTCCGTACATGTACATGTAACCTCAAATGACAAAGGTACAGTATGTCCGTACATGTACATGTAACCTCAAATGACAAAGGTACAGTATGTCCGTACATGTACATGTAACCTCAAATGACAAAGGTACAGTATGTCCGTACAAGTACATGTAACCTCAAATGACAAAGGTACAGTATGTCCGTACAAGTACATGTAACCTCAAATGACAAAGGTACAGTATGTCCGTACATGTACATGTAACCTCAAATGACAAAGGTACAGTATGTCCGTACATGTACATGTAACCTTAAATGACAAAGGTACAGTATGTCCGTACATGTACATGTAACCTCAAATGACAAAGGTACAGTATGTCCGTACATGTTCATGTAACCTCAAATGACAAAGGTACAGTATGTCCGTACATGTACATGTAACCTCAAATGACAAAGGTACAGTATGTCCCTACATGTACATGTAACCTCAAATGACAAAGGTACAGTATGTCCGTAGATGTACATGTAACCTCAAATGACAAAGGTACAGTATGTCCCTACATGTACATGTAACCTCAAATGACAAAGGTACAGTATGTCCGTACATGTACATGTAACCTCAAATGACAAAGGTACAGTATGTCCGTACAAGTACATGTAACCTCAAATGACAAAGGTACAGTATGTCCGTAGATGTACATGTAACCTCAAATGACAAAGGTACAGTATGTCCGTACATGTACATGTAACCTCAAATGACAAAGGTACAGTATGTCCGTACATGTACATGTAACCTCAAATGACAAAGGTACACTAACCCTGTACATGTACATGTAACCTCAAATGACAAAGGTACACTAACCCTGTACATGTACATGTAACCTCAAATGACAAAGGTACAGTATGTCCGTACATGTACGAATCCAAGAATGCCACTTATTTAATGTTTCAAGTTTTCTCTAACAAAATGTACATCACCTTCAGGAGAAATTGAGTGAATTTTCATGTGTCTCCTCCAAATGTTGACAATTATAACAAATGCAGTTTTGAGTTTAACATTTTGCATGCTGCTATTAATCGTAAAGGTGGGGCACAACGCTACAATACCAGAAACAGCGCAGGATACTGTATATACAGGTAAAAGTATGATGGAGAACTCAGGTAAATATTCTAAAATGCAAACACTACAGGTAAAGACAGTAGCGACATATTGGCTGTATATGTATATCATATACAGACGAACAGTACGTAACACGAGTAGAATCAAAAAAACGCACAGAGAAGGCTTGGTCACTGTCATATCATATCACAGGTAAATAGACTAGAGATAAAATCACACAAACAGGTAAGACTTGGTCACTATCATATCCCATCACAGGTAACAAGAGTGGAGAGAAAATCACACACACAGGTAAGACTTGATCACTGTCATCCCCTATCACAGATAACAAGAGTGGAGAGAAAATCACACACACAGGTAAGACTTGATCACTGTCATCCCCTATCACAGATAACAATAGTAGAGTCAAAATCAAACACAGGTAAGACTTGGTCACTATCATATCCTATCACAGGTAACAAGAGTAGAGTCAAAACCACACACACAGGTGAGACTTGGTCACTATCATATCCTATCACAGGTAACAAGAGTAGAGTCAAAACCACACACACAGGTGAGACTTGGTCACTATCATATCCAATCACAGGTAACAAGAGTGGAGAGAAAAACACACACACAGGTAAGACTTGATCACTAAAATATCATATCACAGGTAACAAGAGTGGAGACAAAATCACACACACAGGTAAGACTTGATCACTGTCATCCCCTATCACAGATAACAATAGTAGAGTCAAAATCAAACACACAGGTAAGACTTGATCACTATCATATCCCATCACAGGTAACAAGAGTGGAGTCAAAACCACACACACAGGTAAGACTTGGTCACTATCATATCCTATCACAGGTAACAAGAGTAGAGTCAAAATCACACACACAGGTAAGACTTGGTCACTATCATATCATATCACAGGTAACAAGAGTGGAGAGAAAATCACACACACAGGTAAGACTTGATCACTGTCATCCCCTATCACAGATAACAATAGTAGAGTCAAAATCAAACACACAGGTAAGACTTGGTCACTATCATATCCTATCACAGGTAACAAGAGTGGAGTCAAAACCACACACACAGGTAAGACTTGGTCACTATCATATCCTATCACAGGTAACAAGAGTAGAGTCAAAATCACACAAACAGGTAAGACTTGATCACTAAAATATCCTATCACAGGTAACAAGAGTGGAGAGAAAATCACACACACAGGTAAGACTTGTTCACTAAAATATCCTATCACAGGTAACAAGAGTGGAGAGAAAATCACACAAACAGGTAAGACTTGGTCACTATCATATCCTATCACAGATAACAAGAGTGGAGACAAAATCACACAAACAGGTAAGACTTGATCACCGTCATACTCTATCACAGGTAACAAGAGTGGAGTCAAAATCACACACACAGGTAAGACTTGGTCACTATCATATCCTATCACAGGTAACAAGAGTGGAGAGAAAATCACACACACAGGTAAGACTTGATCACTGTCATCCCCTATCACAGATAACAATAGTAGAGTCAAAATCAAACACAGGTAAGACTTGGTCACTATTATATCCTATCACAGGTAACAATAGTAGAGTCAAAATCGAACACAGGTAAGACTTGGTCACAATCATATCCTATCACAGGTAACAAGAGTAGAGTCAAAATCACACAAACAGGTAAGACTGGATCACTAAAATATCCTATCACAGGTAATAAGAGTGGAGACAAAATCACACAAACAGGTAAGACTTGTTCACTAAAATATCCTATCACAGGTAACAAGAGTGGAGACAAAATCACACACACAGGTAAGACTTGATCACTGTCATCCCCTATCACAGATAACAAGAGTGGAGACAAAATCACACAAACAGGTAAGACTTGGTCACTATCATATCCTATCACAGGTAACAAGAGTAGAGTCAAAATCACACACACAGGTAAGACTTGGTCACTATCATATCCTATCACAGATAACAAGAGTAGAGTCAAAATCACACAAACAAGGCCATTATATATGTTCCTGTAGCACAGGTAATAAAAGCAGATAAAATCACATAACTGGTAAGATTAAGATACTATCACATGTAATAAAGTGATGAGAGTAGAGATCACACCAAACTACAGGTACCACTATCATATTGTGCATGTAGTATAGGTAATAAGAGATAAGGCTAAACAACAGGTACGGTTCGTTGACCATCCCGTGTGATAAAAATAGTAAGAGTAGAGATACCATATCATCCCATAACAGGTGCACATAAAGCATGCAGTAAAACATTTTGTACCTGCTCCAGGGGCTTCTCTCAATAGTGCTACAAACATAATATGCAGGTAAAAATACAGGTATAACAATCACAGGGTTAATTAGTTAATTAAGTCTTTTCAAACTCATACTAATAATACTAAAGGAAAATAGCAAAACATGGGCTGAAAAAAGACTTTTTTCTCTCTCTATTATATTTACTTGACTAGTGTTTTACAGCGTACTCAAGAATATTTCACTTTTACGACAACTGCCAGCATTATGGCGGGAGGAAACAGGGCAGGGTCTTTCCCTGCAATAGCTACATGGACCTTAATTTTGAGTGCTCTTTTATTTTAAGTTAACATCTGTAACATGAAAGGTTTGGTGGAATTAATATGTGTCCTTCATCAATGGCATGTACATGTATGTAAAGAATATAATTATCACTGCTCCACAGTCAGGAGAGTTACAAATACATTTACTTGTGTATACAATGTAACAATCATCACTGCTCTACAGTCAGGATATTTACAAATACATTTACATGTGTATACAATGTAACAATCATCACTGCTCCACAGTCAGGATAGTTACAAATACATTTACTTGTGTAAACAATGTAACAATCATCACTGCTCCACAGTAAGAATAGTTACAAATACATTTAATTGTGTATACAATGTAACAATCATCACTGCTCCACAGTCAGGAGAGTTACAAATACATGTGTATACAATGTAACAATCATCACTGCTCCACAGTCAGGAGAGTTACAAATACACTTAGTTGTGTATACAATGTAACAATCATCACTACTCCACAGTCAGGAGAGTTACAAATACATTTACTTGTGTATACAATGTAGGAGAAATAACAGCATCTATTAAGATTATACATAGTTCATAGAGTAAACTCGTACACTTCCTCAGTATCTCAAGTTCACATGACATACATGAGTATACCCATCCTCTAACAATGAAACTTCGCATTGAAACAATTTCTTCATTCACAAGGCCATTTTCACCAAACCACGTCAGTGAGATATCTTGTAACACTTTCCGTAAAAGACCTTATGCGGGTTATAGCAGCACAAGGCAATGCGATGTATGAAAAAAATAAGTTACGAAAAACAGAAATGCATGCGCAAAGTTTTCTGAAAATGGCCTCTGAACCCACTAAGATCTCATCCCTGACCCCTTGCTCTGCTCACCTGGTAATTCCATTCTGCTTGGGTGGTCTCATGTCTTCCAAGGACGTGTCCTTCAGAATGACCTTGACCTTCATGCTGTTGTCATTCATCATCTCTCCCTCCACGAGGAATCCTGCCAGTTCAAACTTCCCCAGGCACTTGGCACGGTCATGTTCACATACCTCTTTTGTCTGTGGAGGTGCAAATAATGGGATGCTTTGACTGACAAAGGCTTGGCTGTATAAGTGAGTCTTTGACTGGCTGAGTTTCTCTTTGTCTGATTCACTGAATGACTAACAGATTCACTGACTGTCTGTATGAAGGTCAGTTTCACCGACTGGCTAACCGAGTCACTCTTTGACTGAAGGATTCACAGACTGGCTGACTGAAGGTCAGTTTCACCCACTGGCTAACCGAGTCTCTGTTTGACTATCGGATTCACTGACTGTCTGTGTGATGGTCAGTTTCACCGACTGGCTAACCGAGTCTCTGTTTGACTAACGGATTCACTGACTGTCTGTCTGAAGGTCAGTTTCACCAACTGGCTAACCAAGTCTCTGTTTGACTGAGGGATTCACTGACTGTCTGTCTGAAGGTCAGTTTCACCCACTGGCTAACCGAGTTTCTGTTTGACTGAAGGATTCACTGACTGTCTGTCTGAAGGTCAGTTTCACCGATTGGCTAACCGAGTCTCTGTTTGACTAACCGATTCACTGACTGTCTGTATGAAGGTCAGTTTCACCGACTGGCTAACCGAGTCACTCTTTGACTGAAGGATTCACAGACTGGCTGACTGAAGGTCAGTTTCACCCACTGGCTAACCGAGTCTCTGTTTGACTATCGGATTCACTGACTGTCTGTCTAAAGGTCAGTTTCACCGACTGGCTAACCAAGTCTCTGTTTGACTGAGGGATTCACTGACTGTCTGTCTGAAGGTCAGTTTCACCCACTGGCTAACCGAGTTTCTGTTTGACTGAAGGATTCACTGACTGTCTGTCTGAAGGTCAGTTTCACCGATTGGCTAACCGAGTCTCTGTTTGACTAACCGATTCACTGACTGTCTGTCTGAAGGTTAGTTTCACCGACTGGCTAACCGAGTCTCTGTTTGACTAACCGATTCACTGACTGTCTGTCTGATGGTCAGTTTCACCGACTGGCTAACCGAGTCTCTGTTTGACTAACGGATTCACAGACTGTCTGTCTCATGGTCAGTTTCACCCACTGGCTAACCGAGTCTCTGTTTGACTAACGGATTCACTGACTGTCTGTCTGAAGGTCAGTTTCACCGACTGGCTAACCAAGTCTCTGTTTGACTAACGGATTCACTGACTGTCTGTCTGATGGTCAGTTTCACTGACTGGCTAACCGAGTCTCTGTTTGACTAACGGATTCACTGACTGTCTGTATGAAGGTCAGTTTCACCAACTGGCTCACCGAGTCTCTGTTTGACTAACGGATTCACTGACTGTCTGTCTGATGGTCAGTTTCACCAATTGGCTAACCGAGTCTGTTTGACTGAAGGATTCACTGACTGTCTATCTGATGGTCAGTTTCACCGACTGGCTAACCGAGTCTCTGTTTGACTAACGGATTCACTGACTGTCTGTCCGATGGTCAGTTTCACCCACTGGCTAACCAAGTCTCTGTTGGACTAACGGATTCACTGACTGGCTGACTGATGGTCAGTTTCACCGACTGGCTCACCGAGTCTCTGTTTGACTAACGGATTCACTGACTGTCTGTCTGATGGTCAGTTTCACCGACTGGCTCACCGAGACTCTGTTTGACTAACGGATTCACTGACTGTCTGTCTCATGGTCAGTTTCACCAACTGGCTAACCGAGACTCTGTTTGACTAACAGATTCACTGACTGTCTGTCTGATGGTCAGTTTCACCGACTGGCTAACCGAGTCTCTGTTTGACTAACGGATTCCCTGACTGTCTGTCCGAAGGTCAGTTTCACCGACTGGCTAACCAAGTCTCTGTTTGACTAACGGATTCACTGACTGTCTGTCTGAGGGTCAGTTTCACCGACTGGCTAACCGAGTCTCTGTTTGACTAACGGATTCACTGACTGTCTGTCTGAAGGTCAGTTTCACCGACTGGCTCACCGAGTCTCTGTTTGACTAACGGATTCACTGACTGTCTGTCTGATGGTCAGTTTCACCGACTGGCTAACCAAGTCTGTTTGACTGAAGGATTCACTGACTGTCTATCTGATGGTCAGTTTCACCGACTGGCTCACCGAGTCTCTGTTTGACTAACGGATTCACTGACTGTCTGTCCGATGGTCAGTTTCACCCACTGGCTAACTGAGTCTCTGTTTGACTAACGGATTCACTGACTGGCTGCCTGATGGTCAGTTTCACCGACTGGCTCACCGAGTCTCTGTTTGACTGAAGGATTCACAGACTGGCTGACTGAAGGTCAGTTTCACCGACAGGCTAACCGAGCCTCTGTTTGACTAACGGATTCACTGACTGTCTGTCTGATGGTCAGTTTCACCCACTGGCTAACCGAGTCTCTGTTTGACTAACGGATTCACTGACTGTCTATCTGATGGTCAGTTTCACCGACTGGCTAACCGAGACTCTGTTTGACTATCGGATTCACTGAGTGTCTGTCTGAAGGTCAGTTTCACCAACTGGCTAACTGAGTCTCTGTTTGACTATCGGATTCACTGACTGTCTGTCTGAAGGTCAGTTTCACCGACTGGCTAACCGAGTCTCTGTTTGACTATCGGATTCACTGAGTGTCTGTCTGAAGGTCAGTTTCGCCGACTGGCTAACCGAGTCTCTGTTTGACTAACCGATTCACTGACTGTCTATCTGATGGTCAGTTTCACCGACTGGCTAACCGAGCCTCTGTTTGACTAACGGATTCACTGACTGTCTGTCTGAAGGTCTGTTTCACCAACTGGCTCACCGAGTCTCTGTTTGATTATCGGATTCACTGACTGGCTGACTGAAGGTCAGTTTCACCGACTGGCTAACCGAGTCTCTGTTTGACTATCGGATTCACTGACTGGCTGTCTGAAGGTCAGTTTCACCGACTGGCTCACCGAGTCTCTGTTTGATTATCGGATTCACTGACTGGTTGACTGAAGATCAGTTTCACCGACTGGCTCACCGAGTCTCTGTTTGACTGAAGCATTCAAAGACTGGCTGACTAAATCTTAATTTTTATGGAATTGCGATTTACAATCTTTTGACCACCTCTATTACAGTAACCATCCATAACTAAGCTTAGCTTTTCTTTCAGTGACATATTTCACTTGATTTTGACTGATTCTTCCACTTCTTAGTGCCACTAAAAAGACTCTGAGTGCAGTTTGATTCATTTCTTACAAGAAAAACTTCATTTCAAGTATTATTTAAGGCCTTTATCTTCTTCTGAAAGTCCCTTTTTTTTTTTTACACACCAAATATTTGAAAAATACAGTTCAATTTAATTACCCAACGAATCAGAAGATTAATTATTTATTGGATTGGGGATTTACTTATAAGCTAACAGTCTACTACTTTGGAGGTAGACTGATCACGGCATAAACACTTTTAGCCAAATCAGCATGTCTGGGACCTCATATCAAACAGTAGCCCAGAAAAAGTTTGCTGCATGCTTTGATTCAAGACGTTATTAGTGCAATTCTGGACTGTTTATTCAGACTTCACAGTGAACAGTTCCTTAGAGGGAGAGTAACTCACCATCTCTGTGTCACCAGAGAACAGACTAGCTGAGACTGAGTCGAGTTTGAAGCCAAATTTCAGCTTGCTTCCCGATTGATCGGTTGTAGCGGGTATCTTGGGAGCTGTAATGGCTTTAGTTTCCCCTTGGGCAGCTGGCGAGAAACACAGGTGAAGCAAATACAGACAAATTCCTGGCTTAAAACTATATCCTTCATGCAAGATGACATGATCTTAAATGTGTAGGGTTGAAAGGTAAAGCAAAATACTGGCATATTAAGGCTTCAAACTACATGCTTCATCTAAGATATGATGACAGGACAGTGTATGAAGGATGAGTTTACAAGAAATAGGGACCAATTGTAATGGAATGTCTACATCCTGTGAGTGGAAATTGAATTGAGTGAGTGATATAAGCAGATTTACTTTGGTTGTACATCAGATATGTAAGCTCAAGCAAAGACTGTAAGCCAAGAAATGAGGATGTCTGCATTCTAAATCTTGCTCTATTAACACTGATATCTCTGTGAATATTACACATCTTGGTGAATATCTGACATACTGGTGAATATCAAACTTCTTGGTAAATATATATATATATCTAAATATGTGGAAGAATATTGGAACAGTGGACATTATGCTTAATAATAACCTGATGAATGATGGACATCACGGTGAATACTGAATATCATGTACCCTAATTCCTCAACTTTTTCCCATACGAAAGAGCAACTTTCAGTGCAATTTATACATTTTTTTCAATTTGATTTTCGAGACAAATCTACATTGGTTGGATTTGCCAATTTCAGGGCTTCACAAAAAGTATAATTTTATCAATTAACACAGAATAATGTCTTTAGGACATGTTCGAATAAACACCTTTCAAACATGCGAAAAAGTTTGAAGAATTACAGTACACCCTATTTCTTCTAATTATTGGGACACCTGGTCTGTTTTTTTTTTTTTAGCCAGTATATACGTAGTTGTAGCAGGAGAATTTAGTTTCTTTTCCCCCACATAGTTAGACGATATAATGAACAATATCCTTACTGTCCCAAAAAACTGAGAAAGAAATGTAATATTCTGCTTTCAGTACTACTGATATCTGTCCGAAAAATTAGATAGATGTCAGGTACCTTAACGAATGATAGTCATCTTTGTGAATTTTAGACATTTTGGTGAACACCTTTGGTGAAAACTGGATATATCTAGGTGACTATTAGACATCTTGGTGAATGAATGATATCTTATTGATTACTGTATACTAACTGACTATTGGAAGCCTTTGTGAACACTGGATCTCAGGCTGTTTCCTATTCATTACTGTATACTAACTGACTATTGGAAGCCTTTGTGAACACTGGATCTCAGGCTGTTTCCTATACATGTACCTATACATGCCATACCTGACACGCTGGAAGCTGTACCCTTCTTCACAGGCTGTTCCTTGACCTCAGGGGAGTCCGCACCCGGCTTGGACACGACTCCCGGTGGGGGTTGACCCTCAGTCAGGTTCTCATTCAGCAACTTCATGATCACGCTGAAGTCTCCCTGACTCAAACCCACCTGGATGGCGACAGCAGAGAGAGACGAGGGTCAGGGGTTATTGGAGGGTAAACTTTTCTAATATTTATTTACCTGAGTGGAGTGTTACGCCATAGTCAAGAATATTTCATTTAAACAATGGCAACAAGCATTATGGTGGGAGGAGACTGGGCAGAGTTCGGGGAAACCCACGGCCATATGCAGGTTGTGGGCAGACCTTCCCGCGTATGCGTGAAAAGAAAGCCAGCATAAACTTATCACTGGGCCATAGAGGCCACTACTGTTCTGATGTCTCCTCCTGCATCTTGATCTCATCTTGATTTTGACTGACTGGTTGATTATGGTTTGACATAAGCACCAACAGACACAGATATATGTATAAAAACTCAAATGAGCTGGAATATAGAACTGAATTAATTGTACTATAGCCTCCAACAAGTGATGAAAAGTGATGACATTTACATGTAACAATCTAATTACACGAGAAAACGGTGTAACGATGGCTTACCGCAACATTTCCCATGGTACCAGAGATGTCCGTTTCTGGAGCTCCCTTATACCAGCTGGCCGACAAATTCCTCACAATACCCAGGGTCAAGGTCACCGGGTCCAACAACAAAACTTCAGATTTAATCTTCCCCTTGTTACCAGTCAAGCCCCTGTTGTCAAGGAGCAAAAGACAGAGAAGATTTAATACACAATGTCAACATAAAGTTGCTCATACACACTTGGCAAGATAGCATTTGCAAGATTTCAACATCTGGGCAGTTGTGACTACAGGATGAAGGGCCACAGCTTTTGGTCAGAATACCTTGGTGGTCAAGGGACACACATCCCCATTATACCATCTAAAGTAACACGAATTTGGTCAGAATACCTTGGTGGTCAAGGGACACACATCCCCATTATACCCCCTGAAGTAACGCGAATTTGGTCAGAATACCTTGGTGGTCAAGGGACACACATCCCCATTATACCATCTAAAGTAACACGAATTTGGTCAGAATACCTTGGTGGTCAAGGGACACACATCCCCATTATACCATCTAAAGTAACACGAATTTGGTCAGAATACCTTGGTGGTCAAGGGACACACATCCCCATTATACCATCTAAAGTAACACGAATTACAAACCATCTGAAGTAACACGAATTTGGTCAGAATACCTTGGTGGTCAAGGGACACACATCCCCATTATACCATCTAAAGTAACACGAATTTGGTCAGAATACCTTGGTGGTCAAGGGACACACATCCTCATTATACCATCTAAAGTAACACGAATTTGGTCAGAATACCTTGGTGGTCAAGGGACACACATCCCCATTATACCCCCAAAAGCAACACGAATTTGGTCAGAATATCTGGGATGTCAAATACCCTGTACTGCGCTAATACCCCTCAGCCATAGGCATAGTTACAATAGAGCTCAAGAGCTAAGTGTAGTCTGTTTACAGGTTCATGGAGGCACAAGAGCTAAGTGCAGTGTGTTTGCAGGTTCATGGAGGCACAAGAGCTAAGTGCAGTGTGTTTGCAGGTTCATGAAGGCACAAGAGCTAAGTGCAGTGTGTTTGTAGGTTCATGAAGGCACAAGAGCTAAGTGTAGTGTGTTTGCAGGTTCATGAAGGCACAAGAGCTAAGTGCAGTGTGTTTGCAGGTTCATGGAGGCACAAGAGCTAAGTGCAGTGTGTTTGCAGGTTCATGAAGGCACAAGAGCTAAGTGCAGTGTGTTTGCAGGTTCATGAAGGCACAAGAGCTAAGTGTAGTGTGTTTGCAGGTTCATGGAGGCACAAGAGCTAAGTGCAGTGTGTTTACAGGTTCATGAAGGCACAAGAGCTAAGTGCAGTGTGTTTGCAGGTTCATGAAGGCACAAGAGCTAAGTGTAGTGTGTTTGCAGGTTCATGAAGGCACAAGAGCTAAGTGTAGTGTGTTTGCAGGTTCATGGAGGCACAAGAGCTAAGTGCAGTGTGTTTACAGAATTACAGAGACTCAAGAGCTAAATGTAGTCTGTTTACAGGTTCATGGAGGCACAAGAGCTAAGTGCAGTGTGTTTGCAGCTTCATGGAGACTCAAGAGCTAAGGGCAGTGTGTTGAGAGGTTCATGGAGACTCAAGAGCTAAGTGCAGTGTGTTGAGAGGTTCATGGAGAAACACCACCTCAAAAACAAGGTCAAGGTGAATGAACAACAATAACATTCTACTACATGATCAAATGCATGCCATAGGACATGACTGAAATTGGTCAAGGTGCCACTTCAATGACCTTGAAAAAAATAACAACAGCCAAGGTCACTGAAAGTAAAAATGGTTCTTCCCAACTTCCCTATTAAAGTGAACAAGTCAGGTTGCTCTCAGACCCAGGATTTTACACACCTAATTACACAACCCGGGGGAAACCCACAACCATCCGCAGGTTGCTGTCAGACCCAGGATTTTATAGGCTTGATTGCAAACCCTGGGGGAAACTCACGACCATCTGCAGGGTGCTATCAGACCCAGGATTTTACAGGCCTGAATACAGATCCCGTGGGAAACCCACAACCATCTGCAGGGTGCTATCAGACCCAGGATTTTACACACCTAATTACACAGCCAGGGGGAAACCCACGACCATCTGCAGGTTGCTGTCAGACCCAGGATTTTATAGGCCTGATTGCAAACCCTGGGGGAAACTCACGACCATCCGCAGGTTGCTGTCAGACCCAGGATTTTACAGGCCTGATTACAAACGTCGAAGGAAACCCATGACCATCCACAGGTTGCTGTCAGACCCAAGATTTTATAGGCCTGATAACAAAGGAATAACTTATCCCATGCAATGACTCAGGTCTAAGACTAACAACTGTATCAAGCAATAAATGACAGGTATACATTTCTCCAGTTTGTCCAAAAATGTCATCAGCAAGGCGAGAAAAGAACAACAAATAACAGAACTCTTGGCTCTGAAAGGTAAGGCATTAGAATATTCTGTATTGTCAGCAATTGGCAGCAATAACTGGATAAAAAATGTCCAGTACCTGGAAAGTTTCAGCGACGTCAGCTCTATCTTCATCTGATCCATCACCGCCGGACTTCCATCGGATGCCTTTGCCTTTGCCATTTGAAACTCATTGCCCAGTGTCAGCATTCCCAGGTCGACGCAGAGCACGTTGGATGATGTGGAGGACTGGGGGACGACGATGAGCGGCGCTTTCATCTGGATGTCCAGGAGGATTCGCGCCGCTGTGGCCTGAATGTTCTGAGCCTGTTCCAGTGACTTCTCAGCCATTGTTTCACCCGCTTCCTTCAGCGCGTCCTTGGCTGTTTGGAAGTGGTCCATGTAAGCCTGCAAACATAGTTAGTGATTTTATTTGACTAGCCTTAAACACTTTACCCAGGAATTTGACACCTATACAGAAATTCAAACACCTTAACGGTTTCAAATTCCGATCTTTTTCCAGACCCCAATTCACAGTATCCAGAATCCTTGGGATATTTACCAGTTTTCACCCAAAAGTTGAACCTTTGGGCCTAAAAATGCTTTTCCAGGAGCTCATAAAGACCTTGAAATGATAGTTTTGATGATAACTTAGATTTGCCAGATAAGAAATTATTTAAACTCGACAGAAAAACCAACAAAGGTGAAAGGTTCAATCAGAAGCCAGCAATCTCTTGGCGTCTTCATTCAAAATTTCTGACTAACACTGACGCAGCACGTCATTCATCCATCCATCTGGAAATGAAATAGATTTACAAAGAAGCGGGTCGACCTTATTGTCAGTGACTATGTCCTGGTCCCTTACATACAAATCAGAAACACAGTCTCAAAGCTATAGTCATCGCAGAAAGATGTTCTGGTACTGGAGGTGGAAACTTGCTGTGCATCCAGGTGCCGTCCCACGTCAAATTGGTTGTCGTATAAAATGGTCATTTTCAGTGGTCAGTTTGGATTATGTTAATCTGCGACCTCTGTGTCAAGGTATCGGTTATTTAAACACAGAAACAAGTACACCTAGAAGCCATTGTCTATTTGTCAAATACATAATGTAATAAATAGAAGTAAAACAATTCAAGTGGATACTGTGGAAGAGTGGACATTGGACGTTTCATCCCAGAGAACAAAGGCCAAGGCAACGATTCAAGTGGATACTGTGGAAGAGTGGACATTGGACGTTTCATCCCAGAGAACAAAGGCCAAGGCAACGATTCAAGTGGATACTGTGGAAGAGTGGACATTGGACGTTTCATCCCAGAGAACAAAGGCCAAAGCAACGATTCAAGTGGATACTGTGGAAGAGTGGACATTGGACGTTCCATCCCACAGAACAAAGGCCAAAGCAACGATTCAAGTGGATACTGTGGAAGAGTGGACATTGGACGTTCCATCCCACAGAACAAAGGCCAAAGCAACGATTCAAGTGGATACCGTGGAAGAGTGGACATTGGACGTTTCATCCCAGAGAACAAAGGCCAAAGCAACGATTCAAGTGGATAGTGTGGAAGAGTGGACATTGGACGTTCCATCCCAGAGAACAAAGGCCAAAGCAACGATTCAAGTGGATACTGTGGAAGAGTGGACATTGGACGTTCCATCCCACAGAACAAAGGCCAAAGCAACGATTCAAGTGGATACTGTGGAAGAGTGGACATTGGACGTTCCATCCCAGAGAACAAAGGCCAAGGTAACGATTCGAGTGGATACTGCGGAAGAGTGGACATTGGACGTTTCATCCCACAGAACAAAGGCCAAAGCAACGATTCAAGTGGATATTGTGGAAGAGTGGACATTGGACGTTTCATCCCAGAGAACAAAGGCCAAAGCAACGATTCAAGTGGATACTGTGGAAGAGTGGACATTGGACGTTTCATCCCAGAGAACAAAGGCCAAAGCAACGATTCAAGTTCACAAATATCCCCAATCATTACTTCTCACTTCAGCTACCTGAACAGACTAATTTATGCTCAAAAAGCAACTAATGAGTGAAATTTCCATCTCTGCAAACGGAATTTTTGAATCTTACCAGAAGATCGGTGACGAACTTGTTCAGGAAAGTGATCTTCATACATCCGATCTTCACGGCCACGCTCGTGTCCACGCAGTTCATGTCAGCAAACTTCTCGCCCTCCGTGCCGCCGTTGTACGCCACAATATCTGCCTTCAGGACTTCTGAGCCTTCTATTGACAGGATCTGACAATGAAAAACAGTGCTTTATCACAACAAAAAACAAGGCATTCAGAGAATAACGGCAGATTGTGTGACTGAGCTGTTTGGACAACTTTCTGATACTGAATTTCAGTTGAATTCCTCGATACACATGTTCGTTTCATAGTGAATAAGCATGAGATATTGTGATCTCTGCAGATATCCTTCTATAGACAGTTTAGTAACACAACAATCATGCCACACCATAAAACAAGTAAATCCCCTTACCTGAGGGTAAAGTGACTTAGGACTGGGGTCAAACACTATCATGTCCCTTATCACTGCGGCAACCGTAGTCTTCGCCTGTTGGACAGCTACAGTGGACTCAATACCTAAAGAGAGAAACACATCCATGTACATTATTAGTCACGATCGATTTGATTGCTGTTCTATATGCACATGTACGTCACACTATAGAATTTTTACCTGTACATCACAGAAATTTTACCTGTATGACACACTATAGAATTTTTACCTGTACGTCACACTATAGAATTTTTACCTGTACATCACAGAAATTTTACCTGTATGACACACTATAGAATTTTTACCTGTACACCACAATTTAGCATTTTTACCTGTACATCACACTACAGAAGTTTCGCCTGTATGTCACACTACAGAATTTTTACCTGTACGTCAAGCTATAGAATTTTACCTGTAAGTCACACTATAGAATTTTTACCTGTACGTCACAGAAATTTTACCTGTATGACACACTATAGAATTTTTACCTGTACATCACACTCTAGAATTTTTCACTTCTGCCAAAGTCGTTAGTTTTTTAGGTGAAGGAAACCATAAACCACCGGAGGAGGGACAATTACATTTCACCCGTGGCCTTGATGATTTCAGAAACATCCTTTCTGATCAATTTTCACTGATATGAATGAGGCTGGGGGAAAGCACTCAGGCTTGAGTAAACCACTCACAGAGACAACAATGGATCAATGAAAGAGATAAGTATTACAACACAAACATGAAATGCACCTTATTTCACCCCAAAAAAGAACCCAACTGATGGAAAACTGCAATTCACAATGTGGCTGATATAGGGGACAGAGTGATGTACCTTTGATCTTCACATCTGTGATGAGTTTGTCGGCAGTGCAGATAGCGACCCCGAATGAGTCCAGGTTGGCCTTGACCTTGATGTCTATGATCTTGGGGTCCTTAGGCTTCACTTTACCTGTAGGTCAGATAATGCAAAAGATTTATTTATTTATTTGATTATTCTTTCATGCCGTACTCAAGAGTATTTCACTTACACCACAACAGCCAGCATTATGGTGGGTGAAAATCCGACAGACTTTCCCCACACACAGCTGGAGAGGAATCCAGCAAGAGCTGGACTTGAACTCACAGCGACCGCATTGGTGGGAGGATCCGGGTCATTGCACCGTTCTGGCGTGCTAGCCCTTACGGCCTCTGAGGACCCAATACAAAAGAGTAAGCAAACTAGACAAAGGCAGGCTGAGTTAAATCTGGGAAATTGTTATATTGCTACATGTATACCTACATGTATGATTTATGGCAACAACCTGAATTTGCTGATTAAATTAAATTTTCTCTATTAAAAATAAAATTCAAATTATTGCCCTTCAGTAAATATCAGACTCACATCTGTGTTATTTATAGTGTTCACGTGATGGTAAAATTTGAAAAATTTATAAAGAGAACTGCATTATAAATTGACCGAATTAAATCAATCCGACTTTATAACAGTAACATGAGCCCAGATGAGGCTGCTATTTCGGGAGTGGTAATTATCTGGTGTTTTCTAAAACAACAGCAAAAATTACAATGGATTTGCATTGCTCAATCTTTTGCCAAAAATCTCCAGTATGGTTTATTTAATTATTCATGCATCATCTGGTTTTTCCACGATATGGCTGAAATATTGCCGATGTGGCGTTAAGCCATAATCATTCATTCATTCATTCTGGTTTTTTCCATTTACACTTTCCTTCACAAGTACATTACACTGACACTGGTACTCACCTACCGACAGATTTTTGTTTTTTCTTGACTTTCTCATATTCAATTTGCCAATGTTTTGCTTGGGTTTACCACATTCACACTCAACATTCGTACGTTTCTGCATGGGCTTACCACATTTACACTCCACAATCTTATGTTTCTGCCTGGGTTTACCACATTCGCATTCCACAATCTTACATTTCTGCCTGGGTTTACCACATTTACACTCCACAATCTTACATTTTTTTGCCTGGGATTACCACATTTACACTCCACAATCTTACATTTCTGCCTGGGTTTACCACATTCGCACTCCACAATCGTACATTTCTGCTTGCATTTACCACATTCACACTCAACAATCTTATGTTTCTGCCTGGGTTTACCACATTCACACTCAACAATTGTGCATTTCTGCTTGCATTTACCACATTCACACTCAACAATGGTACATTTCTGCCTGGGTTTACCACATTCACACTCAACAATCTTACAGTTCTGCCAGGGTTTACCACATTCACACTCAACAATCTTACATTTCTGCTTGCATTTACCACATTCACACTCAACAATCGTACATTTCTGCTTGCATTTACCACATTCACACTCAACAATCTTACAGTTCTGCCTGGGTTTACCACATTCACACTCAACAATCTTACGTTTCCGCTTGGGTTTATCACATTCACACTCAACTATCGTACATTTCTGCCTGGGTTTACCACATTCACACTCTGCAATCTTACGTTTCTGCCTGGGTCTACCACAATCACACTCAACAATCGTACATTTCTGCCTGGGTTTACCACAATCACACTCAACAATCTTACGTTTCCGCTTGGGTTTATCCACAGTGCCATCCTTCTCTTTTCCGGCCTCGTCTTTCTCTGTAGTCTTCACCTCCTTCACAGTCGAAGGCGGGATGTTGGGCTGAAGACTCTGAGCGAACTCCATTAGGCCTAGCAGCGCCCCCAAGTGGAGAAGAACCTCAAGGGCAGAGAAGTGAACATTGATGCTCTGCTCCGTGTTGCCGTATGTTGTTGAGAACTCAGGGCCGTCTCCATTAGCCTGGTTACAAAACAGGTGTCAGGTAAAATCAGTTGAGTCTGGTTTTAATCCACCTCATGATAATCTAGGGTTTAACGGTCTGACGCCAAATCCAACAAGCCATTCCTTACGACAAATATGTGAGAGAAAATATTAAATACAATTTCAGAGTTACCTGTGTATTTTTGGGTCCCTACAAAGAAAAATTTTGACATGCTGATCCATGCTATCTTTATACAACTGTGTTAATATTTAAACTATGCAACATGATGACAGGTTACATTTTTTTTATGTCAGTCGGAATTTGTAGAACTGGTCACTGGGTCAATGAAGCTTCTAACTTCTTTCCATTCCCCTGGGTCATGGTTCACATTTACAGTAAATGACCTCAAAATTTGCTCATGTTTAAATTGCACTTTTTGCCAGACTGAGAGTTCTAATGATCTCAGAAAAGGTTTTAGTCTGAAATTACAGGTGTGCAGTTTGGGCAACTCAACTATGATGCTGACAAGGTTGTACCAAAGCCTAAACACACCAGAACCTAACTTAGCGAGGTTTTACCAAAGCTCAAACACACCAGAACCTAACCTGACTAGGTTTTACCAAAGCTCAAACACACCAGAACCTAACCTGACAAGGTTTTACCAAAGCCTAAACACACCAGAACCTAACCTGACTAGGTTTTACCAAAGCTCAAACACACCAGAACCTAACCTGACTAGGTTTTACCAAAGCTCAAACACACCAGAACCTAACCTGACTAGGTTTTACCAAAGCTCAAACACACCAGAACCTAACCTGACTAGGTTTTACCAAAGCTTAAACACACCAGAACCTAACCTGACTAGGTTTTACCAAAGCCTAAACTCACCAGTACCTAACCTAGGGAGGTTTTACCTAAGCCCAAACACACCAGAACCTAACCTGACAAGGTTTAACCAAAGCCTAAACTCACCAGTACCTAACCTCAGGAGGTTTTACCTAAGCCTAAACACACCAGAACCTAACCTGGCGAGGCTTTACATAAGCCTAAACACACCAGAACCTAACATGGCGAGGTTTTAGCAAAGCCTAAACACACCAGAACCTAACCTGACGAGGTTTTACCAAAGCTTAAACACACCAGAACCTAACCTGGCAAGGTTTTACCAAAGCCTAAACACACCAGAACCTAACCTAGGGGGGTTTTACCAAAGCCTAAACACACCAGAACCTAACCTGGCAAGGTTTTACCAAAGCCTAAACACACCAGAACCTAACCTAGGGGGGTTTTACCAAAGCCTAAACACACCAGAACCTAACCTAGGGGGGTTTTACCAAAGCCTAAACACACCAGAACCTAACCTAGGGGGGTTTTACCACAGCCAAAACACACCAGATCCTAACCTGACTAGGTTTTACCAAAGCTTAAACACACAAGAACCTAACCTGACTACTATACATACATTATTTATACCTCGAAACAGCTGAAAGTTCTGGTCTACTGTAATTCTTCAACTTTTTCACATGTTTACAAGGCGTTTATTCAAGCACAGTCTGTTTATTTATTTTATTTAATTCCTTTTTTATGCCATACTCTGGAATATTTCACTTATATGTTAGCAACCAACATTATAATGGGAGGAAACCAAGCAGAGCCCTGAGTAAAGGCACGACCATCCGCAAATTGTTGCCAGACCTCAACCATATTCTGAAGACATTCTTCTGTGTAAACTGATAAAATTGCATTTTTTTTCGAAAACCTGAAACTGGCCAATCCAACTAGTGCAGTTCTGCCTCCAAAATGAAACAAAAAAAGTGCATAAATTGCACTGAAAGTTGCTCTGATGTGCAAAAAAGTTGAGGAGTTAGGGTTAATAGGCCAATCAACCAAAGGTCTCGCGTATACATGTAATGTTTTAAACACATCACAATTTAAACACATCACAATCCAAACACATCATGATCATACCTTTAGATAGCTGACAGTCAGAAGTTTGAACTTGGGGTCTTTGTGAGCAGGAGTGTTGATAATATTAATGATGGGGCCTTCATCAGTGACTGGAAACAAAAAACGAAAAAACAAAAAAGAACTATGAATCTTTCTCATAAAAGACATTTTCCAAGGGTAAGGTTACACTATCTCACGGACTTATTAAGAACGAAGAAGTCAAGGAATCACCAGGTAAATGTAAAAGTTTTCACAAGCTTTCGACCCTCTTAGCCGAGAACGTCATTATTACTGAAACCATATACGGCTGACTCAGAGGAAGTACACGTAATTGTTGTTTGTGTGATGTACACAACTACTTTAATACAGAGCTTGAGAAAAAACATATTAAAATGTTACATGAAATCTTAAACAAAGACATCAACATAATGTTTGTAATTTATACCATCTAGAACGGGCAGGATGTACTTCGATAATACATTTTCCACAATCAATTAATCAACAATGTTAAATTAAAATAGCTGTATGGCGTACAAAAGACAGTTTTTGATCCGCAGGCCTGAGAAAGAGATATTTCAGTGAACTGCATAAAATTTTCGTCATATAAGCTATATTCAGTAAACTCATTTTCTCCATTCAAAAAGAATTATTTTCATAGATTCTTAAAAATTTTTCCGACATTTTCACTGTGTTGATGAACAAAAACCCTTAGCTCCACAACACTTGTCTTTTTTCCTGATAGGGTTAAATTTTAAAAAAACATCAATGTTTCCTCAATACGGAAGTTTTTTTAAATATTAAAGAAAGTGTTCCCTGAGAAGATTTATACAGGTGTGACAGTTAAACCAAAATGTTACCCCACACACACATAACTGAGGAGCTGGTCCATCCCAGGAGAGGCTAGCCACATAAGGTATTGGGTGGTGGATGGGAGGCGGGGCTGCTGGGGATGTGGCTTGGGTGAGGATGGGGGGGGGGGGTGAAATGTGGAGATGTTATGTGGGTGGGGGAAGGCATATGTTCTACAAAAAATATAACACATCTAAAGTGTAACTAAACCTTAAATATATGAAGGGGAGGCAAGTGACATTGTGACTGTGCATAAATTTTGTAAAATGCAACTCAAAATGCTTTTAAGTCTGTGCATGAAAGAAATTTGTACCAATACTTTTTCTTCGTACATCGTCATACATGTACTTTGGTCTGATTTCACTGTTAGTTTTAATACAGCTTGCTTAGTTTGGACGCCCAACAGTTTGTGAGCCCAAAAATGGCTCTGGATATGGCCCTTGAAGAGACATCATGGTCATTGCATTTAAAAAGGGGAAACTGAATCCTGCAAACAATATAAAGGGAGGGGGATGTGACGGGGAGTCGTGGGAGGTGTTACACACAATATACCAAAGAAGAACCTATTAGAGTGAAACTGATGTTTTCAAAAAAACAGAGGAGAAAGCATGTATATGATTCACAGATAAAAGAGGAGCTAAAGTAAAACTGAAACCCCCAAGAAAGGGAGATAGAGGACGTGGAATTACACGATGTACAAATAGATAAAAGAGGAGCTAAGGTGAAACTGAAACCCTCAAGAAAGGGAGATAGAGGAGGTGGAATTACACAATGTACAAACAGATAACAGAGGAGCTAAGATGAAACTGAAACCCCCAAGAAAGGGAGACAGAGGAGGTGGAATTACACAATGTACAAACAGATAAAAGAGGAGTTAAGGTGAAACTGAAACCCCCAAGAAAGGGAGATAGAGGACGTGGAATTACACGATGTACAAACAGATAAAAGAGGAGCTAAGGTGAAACTGAAACCCCCAAGAAAGGGAGATAGAGGAGGTGGAATTACACAATGTACAAACAGATAACAGAGGAGCTAAGGTGAAACTGAAACCCCCTAGAAAGCAAGATAGAGGACGTGGAATTACACGATGTACAAACAGATAAAAGAGGAGTTAAGGTGAAACTGAAACCCCCAAGAAAGGGAGATAGAGGAGGTGGAACTACACAATGTACACACAGATAACAGAGGAGCTAAGGTGAAACTGAAACCCCCTAGAAAGCAAGATAGAGGACGTGGAATTACACAATGTACAAACAAATAAAAGATGAGCCAACTTGGAAATAAAGCCTTCACCTGCACTGGACCAAAGGGAAAAGACCTCCCAGACAGAATGGTGAAAACTATCAAAAACGATGGGTGAAATGCCAAGAGATAAAAGACAGGGAAAAAATACTTCAGATCAAAATGTACTCAAATCTCCAAAGACATCATTCAAGTCATACCTGACTTCTGATAAGCTATCAAAAAGTGGGGAATAGTTATGTCTTTTAGGGTCAATATGACACTGTGGAAAACATAAAATGCTGAAATCTGTTCAAGTAAAAACCAATCGGTTGACAGTTTGAAGTGGTATGTTTATTTTTCCTTATCTGATTAATCAAGTCACCACCAATCAAATGAGAACTGGATTTGAACCTACAGCCTCACTGGGCAATTGCCATTTGACAGCGGCAAGATTTCTCAATTTATTTGATATATGTAGTTGGTGTTACGTCATACTAAAGAGTATTTCACTTATATGATGGCGGCCAGCATTATGGTGGGAGAAAATCGCGCAAACCCCATGGGAAACCCATGACCATCAGCAGGTTACTGGCAGGCCTTCCCAATACTGTGCATGACTGATGTCCGGTGTATGGAGGAAGTCCGAACACCCCGAGGAAACCACTGCCCTATGCCAAGTACATGTACCTGACAAGCCTTCTGACTTGAAGCTTCAAAAGGATAAGCTGGTTTCAAGACCGCCAAGAAATGCTGGTTCACGACAAGGCCAATGCTAAAGTTGAATGAGCCAGTAAGATACGTTTCATATTATCATTGATCAATTTGATCCCAGATGAGCATTTGCTACAAAATCATGAATTGTGATTATTACTGTATTCATAGTTAATTTCATTTAGCGTTATTTCATTTAACGCTAAGAATGAATGACCAATTTGGCCGTATTAAATGTAGCCATATCATGGAGAGAATAATTTAATGCAAGAAGAAGAGATTCTAACAAGCACCACCTAAGTAAGGTTAATCAATTCAGCACAAATTGTTTATACCTGTGAGAAGTTTGTTGTTGATCAGCTGATCGCGAAGTTGATCCGAGTCTGGTCGCACAAACAGGCAAATATCACAGATGTCACGACCACAGAAAGGTCACACATACAAATGACAAGGTCAAATGTCAACATGCAAATGTATACATGGAAAGTCAAAAAAGAAGAACAATGATTAGAGGAAGAATACAACAGCAACGATCGTATACAAGTAATTTTCAGTTCAGCCATCATTGGTTTGGGCATATACATGTGCATGTGTAACCACACAGGACACATGCACTTGTGTATGTGTAACCACACAGGACATATGCACTTGTGTATGTGTAACCACACAGGACACATGCACTTGTGTATGTGTAACCACACAGGACACATGCACTTGTATATGTGTAACCACACAGGACACATGCACTTGTATCTGTGTAACCACACAGGACACATGCACTTAACCACATGTCTTCTAGGTGTATGAGGTTGATCAGTACTAATTCTTTTCGTTTTATTCATCAAATTACAGTTCAGTACATCAAACAACATCACATTTTTTTTCAATCCAAATATCTGCAAATTAAAAGAAGAATACACACTCATACAAAGTTTTTCACAGTTGTAAATTCTGACTCCACTGATGGCTTGAACATAAATTTAAAGAAAAAGTTTAACAAGAAAACAACCATGCATACACATATAACTTAAATGTAGCAGTGCTTATACATGGCAATACAATAGAGCAAAAAGTTTCATTATTTCACGGACACTACTCTAAATCAATAACAAACAACTATACAGTAGCTGTCATAAATGAAGGCAAAGAAAACTTTGAATGAATGAATGCATGAATGAATGCTTGGGGTTTAACATCGTACTTTACAATTTTTCAGTCATATGACAATGAAAGAAAATAATCTATTGGAAAAAGACCATAATTTACCACACTTTCATAACTTCTTTTCTTACCACACTTTCATAACTTCTTTTCCTGTTTTAAATATGGCACAGGTATTTTTTTACTTCAAGAAAATGACAACATGAAGTATTTTCAGCAGTATGTATTAGGATGTGTATGACTTAAATTTAAAGCCTTCTTTGCCTTTATGAGAAGCTGAGATATCAGAAGAAACATGCCAATAAAGACAACCGGAAAAGACATGCCAATAAAGATTACGGGAAAAGACAGTGTAGGTAGTACTGACCTACACAAGAGAAACACCCATCTGGAGCCACTTTCACAGAAATTTTATGAAACCATTTTCTTGTGAATTGTTTTACGTCAGTGTTGCTATCTAGTTTATAACACATTAATGCAACAGAACCCCAAATCTAAAAAAAATTCAAAAACTTCACCTTTCAAAACTTTTCACTTAGCTGCAAATAGTACAGCCCTTTAATACTGGGTTATAAATTAGCAGGTGATTTCCGAAAAGAAATTATTCGAAACATTATCGGGATTACGGTATGAGAAAGACACGTAGAGCAAAAGTGGTCCCTGATTTTGAAAGTATAGACAACTGTACCGAAATACAATTTACAAAATTAATGTAGTGACTATAGAAGTCTGCATAGACAGTACAAAGCGACACCCACTGACCTTTCAACTTGAGATGCTGTAAGTAGATCCCGCCCAGATATGCCTCCACGCTCATGTCAAACGTTCGCATCTTCATCGTGGTGCCGAGCCGCTCAACCAGGAGCCTCACCATTGGCACTTCCTGCTTGTTGATTCGCTGTGACAGAGTTATCTCCACCTGCCAGTACAAACAGCTTATGAATATTCAATACGGAATTCCAGGCGATTGTGTGCATGCAGGAAAGTCCAAAAACACAAGGAAACTTATGATAGCATCTAGGGAAGCCAATGAAAATGTGGGGAAATTTAAGATAGCATCTAGGGAAGCCAATGAAAACGTGGGGAAACTTAAGATAGCATTTATGGAAGCCAATAAAAGCATGGGGAAACTTATGATAGCATCTAGGGAAGCCAATGAAAACGTGGGGAAACTTATGATAGTATCAATGAAAACGTGGGGAAGCTTATGATAGCATCTAGAGAAGCCAATAAAAACATGGGGAAATTTATGATAGATGCTAGAAAGCCAATGAAAACATAGGGAAACCTATGACAGTTTCTGGGAAAGCCAATAAACACATGGAGAAACTTACGATAGCAACTGTGGAAGGCAATAAAAACATGGGGAAACTTACGATACCTTCTAGCGAAGCCAATAAACACATGGGAAACTTATGATAGCATCTAGGGAAACCAATAAAAGCATGGTGGAACTTATGGCACATCTGGGGAAGCCAATAACAATATGGGGAAACCTGTGATGGCATCTAAGGAATCCCACAAAAACATGGGGAAAACCAAAAAGAAATTGCCATGAGGTAATACCATCACAGCTTGGAGGGAAACAAAAAAGAGCATAAGGAAAACCAAGAAGAATGCAGAGGAAATCAGCATTAGGCAACCCGTGATAGCATGGAGGGAGCATTTGGACAACTCAGAAGAACATAGAGCAAATCCAGGGTCATGTGGATAGAGGAAACACAAAAGAACATAGGGGAAACTCATGATAGCAAGGAGAAAAATTTGAAAGAGCATAAGAGGAAACCCAGGACATCATGGGAGAGGAAACCTAGAGAAACATGAGGGAAAACCCAGATGTATGGTAGTAACCCACAAGGCAATGGAAGAAACCCCTAAAAAAACACACAGGGAAATACAGGATAACATTGAATAAATCTGAAGAAACACGAGGGAAACACAGTTAGGACAGAATGAAGAAATCCAAGAATGGGGGAGACTCACCTACCATAGTAATTCTGAGCTTTGAGGAAAGGCACCAATAAGTTAATCATCCTGCACATTCTTGTACAAATTAAAATCTCACAACAGTAAATGTGAGAAGCAGACTTCAAGTTTTGGACGAGCCATAACTGCACAGGTATGTGAAAAACAGGCCGCAGTATATGTTACCTTTTTAATCTCAAAGTTCAGCTCCATGTCTGTGGCATTGACGTACTCCTGTGAGGTGGCTCTCTGTAGTGAGGACGACTTTCCCTGGGGACAAAGTAAGCACATGTTAATGATCAATTAACAGTCTTATTTAGCCGTGTCAATAGGCCTTAATGATTTCAAAATTTCCAGAGCATTTCCGGACCCAAAATTCACACTTTTCAGGCTTTTTATAAATATTCTACAGCTATACAAGATTTGAGGACATGAACTAATGATCTTATTAAATGAACATTTCTCACAGAAGGTATATCACGCAATTTCCAAGATGCTGGAACACAAATTACTTCAAAACAAAGTCAGCATATGGAATGTATTTATTTGGTTGATGTTTTGCGCTGTTTTGCGCTGTTTTGCTCCAGAATATTTCACTCATACAAAGGCAGCCAACATTATGGTGGGAGGAAACTGGATAGAGCCTGAGGGAAACTCACAACCATCCGCAGGTTGCTGTCAGACCTTCCCATGTATGGCTGGAGAGGAAGCCAGCATGACCTGGACTGGAACTCACAGCGACCGCATCGGTGAAAGGCTCCTGGGTGATTGCATACTACATGTGCATACAGTCTAAGGTCAGTTGGTTCTGTGGTCTGTTTGTAGAACAGCCCACGAACAGCCTCTCAACTGCAAGAGCCAACAAACAGGCTCTCAACTGCAACAGCCCACAAACAGGCTCTCAACTGCAACAGCCCACAAACAGGCTCTAAACTGCAACAGCCCATAAACAGGATCTCAACTGCAACAGCCCACAAACAGGCTCTCAACTGCAAGACATTTCAAGGCCCAACCACAAAAGGCACCCTTTTTCTCAAGGTCTGCAAAAGTTGCTTGCATTTTCCAAGCTATTAAAGGTTTCCTGGGCCCTGTACAAACCCTATTTTAATCATTTCCTCCAAAGTAGGTATTGTGCACGGCTTCAACCAGTCTAAAGGCACGGCTTCAACCAGCCTAAAGGCATGGCTTCAACCAGCCTAAAGGCATGGCTTCAACCAACCTAAAGGTACTGTAGCTGCTGTGGTCTGTTTACAATGATATTTTTCTGCCTGGCACTGATGTCACAATAACTCAATTCAACACTATTATTTTCTTCTACTTTAATATTTCATTCTTTTCGCAAAGTTTGCAAAGTGTTTATTAAAGTATATTCCGAAGGCATTAGTCTTTGTAGAATTGCTAGAAATTATACTTTTTGCAAAGCCCTGAAATTGGCCAATCCAACCAATACAGTTTTGACCTCAGAATCAAATTACAAATGGGCATAAATTCCACTGAAAGCTTTTATTTTGTCACTCCTTGTAATTTACTCACAGTTCCTCCTGGAGGAGGATTCACGACTTTCTTCAGGCTGTTGGGTGAAACATCAGGCTCTGCGGCGGAGGGCAAAGTGCTGGGGCCCTGCAACATGGATATACCAAGCTCATAAAACATGTAAAACGTGTGCAGAAGAACTATGGGTAACAAGGCCAGATGAAACAGACAGCTAACAACATGGTTACCTGGAATGCTGGACTCCTTTACTGACAAAGGTAGCATGTGATTATACAACTTACAGGTACAGGTGAACCACAATGTGTTCCGACTCAAGTTGCTGATAAATGGCTAGTTCTACACTGATTAGTAAATAATTCCTGGCACACGGATAGCTGCAGACGAACAGATGCTGACCCAGGAATAGTAGCTCATTAATGAACTGTTACTGAGCAGTAAATATTTACTGATCCATGAATAGCTGTTGATCAGTGAATAACTGCTTATCATTGAAAAGTTAATGATCCACGAATACTTGCTGATCCATGACCATTTGATCAGTGAATAGTTACTGGATGATCCATGAATACTTGCTGATCCATGACCATTTGATCAGTGAATAGTTACTGGATGATCCATGAATACTTGCTGATCCATGGCCATTTGATCAGTGAATAGTTACTGAATGATCCATGAATACTTGCTGATCCATGACCATTTGATCAGTGAATAGTTACTGGATGATCCATGAACACTTGCTGATCCATGACCATTTGATCAGTGAATAGTTACTGGATGATCCATGAATACTTGCTGATCCATGGTCATTTGATCAGTGAATAGTTACTGGATGATCCATGAATACTTGCTGATCCATGGCCATTTGATCAGTGAATAGTTACTGAATGATCCATGAATACTTGCTGATCCATGACCATTTGATCAGTGAATAGTTACTGGATGATCCATGAACACTTGCTGATCCATGCCCATTTGATCAGTGAATAGTTACTGGATGATCCATGAATACTTGCTGATCCATGGCCAGTTGATCAGTGAACAGTTACTGGATGATCCATGAACACTTGCTGATCCATGGTCATTTGATCAGTGAATAGTTACTGGATGATCCATGAATACTTGCTGATCCATGGTCATTTGATCAGTGAATAGTTACTGGATGATCCATGAATACTTGCTGATCCATGGCCATTTGATCAGTGAATAGTTACTGGATGATCCATGAACACTTGCTGATCCATGACCATTTGATCAGTGAATAGTTACTGGATGATCCATGAATACTTGCTGATCCATGGCTAGTTGATCAGTGAACAGTTACTGGATGATCCATGAACACTTGCTGATCCATGGCCAGTTGACCAGTGAACAGTTACTGGATGATCCATGAATACTGGCTGATCCATGGCCAGTTGATCAGTGAATAGTTACTGGATGATCCATGAATACTTGCTGATCCATGACCATTTGATCAGTGAATAGTTACTGGATGATCCATGAACACTTGCTGATCCATGGTCATTTGATCAGTGAATAGTTACTGGATGATCCATGAATACTTGCTGATCCATGACCAGTTGATCAATGAACAGTTACTGGATGATCCATGAATAGCTGCTGACAGAGGCATACAATACAAGGTTTGCAAGACTTCCAACAATACACCACCATGAGCAGCCATGAGCTGTTTTAACTATAAATCTTACCCTGTGTATACATGTATAAGAGGTTTAAAAAAACCTTAATCACAGACACAGAAACGTCCCTGATTGACTGATGTGAAACACACATGAAGACAACTTCTAGTCCACATTATTAAAACTGATATTTAGGCAGTATACATTTTTCAAACTTTAACCACAGCAATCGTATATACACTGTCAGGCAATCGGCATTTACTTTGCTTTTCTTTAACCCATATACCCATGTTTTTTTTTTTCAAACAGAATTTTAAGAAATCAGCATTAATTATTGAATGGTATTCAGCGTTCCACTCCTTTGACAAAAAAGTGAGAAGTAATAAAAACTCAAACAAAATCAAATAATAAAAAACAATATCAAGAAAGAGCTGTAACAATCTGAACAACTTACCACTGTGGGCATGTTCCAAACATTAACATACAACCTTATCTTAACGCAATGGGTAGACATTCCTAATAAACAGAGATGTCCCATACAGTGTACTTAATATGGAGTGTCTACCTGCACATGTAGGTATCATCAGCAACAGTAAAACCAAACCTTTTTATATGTAAATGTAGGTACTTCAGTCATATATGCATTATGCAGTAATGGTACATCACCAACAGTAAAACCAACCCACTTTACATGTAAATGTAGGTACTTCAGTCATATATGCATTATGCAGTAATGGTACATCACCAACAGTAAAACCAAACCTTTTTATATGTAAATGTAGGTACTTCAGCCATATATGCATTATGCAGTAATGGTACATCACCAACAGTAAAACCAAACCTTTTTATATGTAAATGTAGGTATTTCAGTCATATATGCATTATGCAGTAATGGTACATCACCAACAGTAAAACCAACCCACTTTACATGTACATGTATGCACACAACCAATCCCTCTTTTTGTATTGCTTTGTATGGCATAATTACTGAATGTATGGCTACTTTAGATACCGTTATGTGTGCAGACTATTTGTCTGGTCACTGTTAATATTTACTTGTTTGTTTTGTCACCCTGTCAGAGGGCCTCTGGGAAGAACAGTTTTTGAAACTGACACCCTGTCAGAGGGCCTCTGGGAAGAACAGTTTTTGTAACTGACACCCTGTCAGAGGGCCTCTGGGAAGAACCGGTTTTTGTAACTGACAGAGTAAATGTTCATCATTTGTCACCCTCAGAAAATAGAGTAAATATATATACATATAAGTGAAATATTCTTGAGTACATCGTAAAACACCAATCAAATAATAAATTTTTCTCTCGCATGTGATTTAAATTACTGTATCAGACGTCTCTGTCACAGCTGTGCAAACATTGCAAATCCTAACCAAATATCAAGATAAAACTCAAACCACAGCCAAATAAAACCAAATCCCTGAAACAAACATGAAAACTGGCACCGTCACCTTGACAACTGTCCATTACAATACCTTGGGTTTCTTTCTGATGGTGAGCTAAAATATGTAAAACAATCCCCTTGTAACATATATATATATACAAGATTTTGTCATCACATGCTTCCTAGAAAAAAAGCATTGGGTTTTTCAAAATATTGTATTTCACCTTTTACACGGTTTTCTATGTGAAAATGCACTTTCAGAAGCACATAAAGGTATTAAAATGATGCTTTTCCTTTACGATATTCCTTGCTTTACCATATTGGAGACTTGTCCCCATGGCAATATTGTACAGTGATGTGGCTGACAGACCTTCCCACAGCTGGAGAGGAAGCCAGCATGAGCTGAACTTGAACCCATAGCGACCGCAATGGTGATTACGCTGCGCTAGCATGCTAACCAACTAGACCACGGAGGTCCCCCCCCCCCACCCCCCGGATAATATAGAGTGAAACCGCCCGGCCAGTACAGGCAGACTGGTGTCACCTAGCCACTACAGTGTGAAACCAACAGGCTGATATGAACTGAAACCGCCTGGCAGATCTGGTGTGGCACCTCATGAATCACAGTGGCATGGCATCCATACATGTACATGTACTTACATTCATCACTCTGTACCCATGGTTATCCCAACTCTACCACACTCTGCACCATGATTATCCCACCTACCACACTCTGCACCCATGGTTATCCCAACTCTACCACACTCTGTACCCATGGTTATCCCAACTCTACCACACTCTGCACCCATGATTATCCCACCTACCACACTCTGTACCCATGATTATCCCAACTACCACACTTTGTACCCATGATTATAACAACTCTACCACACTTTGTACCCATGATTATCCCAACTACCACACTTTGTACCCATGATTATAACAACTCTACCACACTTTGTACCCATGATTATCCAACTACCACACTTTGTACCCATGATTATAACAACTCTACCACACTTTGTACCCATGATTATCCCAACTACCACACTTTGTACCCATGATTATAACAACTCTACCACACTTTGTACCATGATTATCCCAACTCTACCACACTTTGTACACACGATTATCCCAACTACCACACTTTGTACCCATGATTATCCCAACTCTACCACACTCTGTACCCATGATTATAACAACTCTACCACACTTTGTACCCATGATTATCCCAACTCTACCACACTTTGTACCCATGATTATAACAACTCTACCACACTTTGTACCCATGATTATCCCAACTACCACACTTTGTACCCATGATTATAACAACTCTACCACACTTTGTACCCATGATTATCCCAACTCTACCACACTTTGTACACACGATTATCCCAACTACCACACTTTGTACCCATGATTATCCCAACTCTACCACACTCTGTACCCATGATTATCCCAACTACCACACTTTGTACCCATGATTATCCCAACTCTGCCACACTCTGTACCCATGATTATCCCAACCCTACCACACTTTGTACCCATGATTATCCCAACTCTACCACACTTTGTACCCATGATTATCCCAACTCTACCACACTCTGCACCCATGATTATCCCAACTCTACCACTTTGTACCTATGATTATCACAACTCTACCACTCTCTGCACCCATGATTATCCCAACTCTACCACACTCTGTACCCATGATTATCCCAACTCTACCACACTTTGTAGCCATGATTATCCCACCTACCACACTTTGTACCCATGATTATCCCACCTACCACACTTTGTACCCACAATTATCCCAACTCTACCACACTTTGTACCCATGATTATCCCAACTCTACCACACTCTGCACCCATGATTATCCCAACTACCACACTTTGTACCCATGATTATCCCACCTACCACACTTTGTACCCACGATTATCCCACCTACCACACTTTGTACCCATGATTATTCCAACTCTACCACATTTTGTACCCAGGATTATCCCAACTCTACCACACCCTGCACCCATGATTATCCCAACTACCACACTTTGTACCCATGATTATCCCACCTACCACACTTTGTACCCACGATTATCCCACCTACCACACTTTGTACCCATGATTATCACAACTCTGCCACACTTTGTAACCATGATTATCCCACCTAGCACACTTTGTACCCACAATTATCCCAACTCTACCACACTCTGTACCCATAATTATCCCAACTCTACCACAATTTCTACCCATGATTATCCCAACTCTACCACTGTCTAATCGTTTCACCAACATGCCATATACAACTGCATGCACCACTCAGACACCATGGCATTTGTTAAAATTCAATCGGACGTTTATATCTCTCCACATGTTAAATATATCTCTCCACATGTTAAACGTGCTGAAATCTGTATTGGACGTTTTAAATATATCCCTTCACATGTCCATCGTAATGAAATTTGTATTGGAGGTTTATATCCCTTCACATGTTCAACGTGATGAAATTTGTATTGGACGTTTATATCCCTCCACATGTTCAACGTGATGAAATAAAAGTTATAAATCCACCAAAAATACCTACAGCGAAAATATCCTCCATGTCGGTGTCCGGTGGTTCTGGTAGTGGAATACTCATGCCCAGGTCAATCAACTGCTGCAGTCTGTAGTCGGACAGTCCTAGACTCAGCAACGGCAACTCTCCCGATACCTTCATCCTGTTAACACACAACTCAAAGGTTATTATTGATAGTCTGATACTAAGTGAAGGAGACTTCTAATACCTTTGTCTTGAGAACACAGTCAACACATGTCCCAGTGGATACGAGTAACTGCACTGTCGCACGAACTGGGAACTAAAGTCTGGTTCTTTGTGATGTCATCTAACAGGATCCCGTCAATACTGCGGAAGAGTATTCTAATACTTATTTGACTCCTGTTAATGCTGTACTCTGGAACCTATCAGCATTTTATCCAGGTTACTGAGGTTTACGGGTGAACAGGGTAGAGAAAACCCAGGTATCTGACGAACATCCTGACTTGAGGCTATAGCTGAACTAAGGAGAGCTGGAATATTCTGTGCAGACTGAAAAAAGTATCAATTTTTGTGAAGCCTTGAAACTGGTCTACTCAACCAATGTAATTCTGTCTCCAAAATCATTCTAAAAATGTACATAAATTGCACTGAAAGTTGCTGTTTTATTTGGAAAAAGGTTGAGGAATAAGAGTACGCTAAATTTTAAGACAAACGCTGTGAGATTTATCTTACTTGGCCATACGTGGGTCCTTGTCAAACATACACTTCTGCAGGCACAGGTGGATGGAGATGGGGCGTAACACGTGCATGTTGGAGTTCCCCATCCTCCTGGCACTCCGCCAGTCCTCATCTGTGGATACCATGGAAACACAGATACTTACTTCACTCATACTGTAGATCTTAGCCAATAAAACCAGAGACGTGTATGATAATTGTAGATATAGTGACGGTCACATGTGATTACAATCTGAGCAAAAACTGCCGTTGGACATCAGCATACATGTATCTCAACAGTGTATAAAATGTCACACAAGTACATGTACTGTGTTAGGACAAAATTTATTTATTTGATTGGTGTTTTATGCCGTACTCAAGAATATTTCACTTATATGATGGCAACCAACATCTTAATGAAAGGAAAAATGGATTGGCCCAGGGAAACCCAGGGAGACCATCTGCAGGTCTCAGGCAGGCTTTCTTGCATAGGAGATGAAGCCAGCAGCAGCTGGACTTAAGCTCACAGCGACCACACAGGTGAGAGGCTCCACAGTTGGCCCTATGACAAAACTGGACAGTGAGTTACATATCTTTCGTATCTGGACAACACAGGGCAGTGTGATACGTACTTCCTGTAGCATAGAGCACCTGGATACTCTGTAGCTGGATGTTAAACTTGTCATAGGCTCGTAACATGACCTCCTCCACCGTCTCCATCTGTCAAACAGACACAAAACTCAGCTACAACAGCAAAATCTGACACTTTCTGATCCACCATCTAACAGCTCTGCTCAACCCAAAACAAAAGCTGCATTAACAGCACATGTGGTGGAACAGCTTACACTTATACCAAGATTCGTAACAAAATTAACAGCCAATCATCAATCTTAATGAATGCTGAAGAAATGAATGAACAGTTTGTTCCAATTGTGTGTGTGCGCGTGTATGTGTGTGTATGTGTGTGTGAGCGCGTGCATTTGTGTGTATGTGCATGTGTGTGCGCGTGCATTCATGTGCATGTGTGTGTGCGCGTGCATTTGTGTGCATGTGTGTGTGTGTGCACGCGCATTTGTGTGTGTGTGTGTGTGTGTTTGTGCATGTGTGTGTGTCTGCGCGCATTTGTGTTCATGTGCACGTGCATTTGTGTGCATGTGTGTGTGCATGTGTGTGTGCATGTGTGCGTGTGTGCACGCGCATTTGTGTGTGTGTGCGTGCGCGTGGTGCATGTGTGTGTGTGTGCATGTGTGTGCGCGCGTGCATATGTGTGTGCATGTTTGTGTGTGCGCGCATCTGTGTGTGTGCGTGCATTTGTGTGCATGTATGTGTGCACGCGCATTTGTGTGTGTGTGTGTGTTTGTGTGTGTGCATGTGTGTGTGTGTGCATTTGTCTGTGTGTGTGTGTGTGTGTGTGCGCGTGCATTTGTGTGTGTGTGTGTGTGTGTGTGTGCATGTGTGTGTGTATGTGTGTGTGCATGTGTATATGTGTGTGTGTGTGTGTGTGTGTGTGTGTGTGTGTGTGTGAGTGTAAGTGTCAGACTCACAGTTTATCAACATCAGGAAAATACTTGTACTCCTACTTCTTTGATGTGAATGTCGCTAGTCAGATGCCAAACGTTTTAGAATGTTTAATAGACAACCACTTAACAAATAATTAAAATATTCAAAAGTTTAATTAGTTAAATCCATTACATGTGTAGTATAGCAAATGGTATTAAATAAGATTGCAGTGGCTTTAAATACATGTACATGTGTGTATGTCCATTTCATTTGTATTCTAAAATATTTCACCCGTTACCATGGCAGCGTATAAAGTACAAATTGTGCAAACTCCATGAATAGTTACAGTAACTCATACCTTTCTGAGCAATTATTAAACAAATTTCCAAGAGTTGTTTATTTCTAAGAGCAACACGGGATTCAACTGAAGGACCTTCTCGGACCTTCCCAAGCAATGAAAAAGGCACATCAACATTTACTTATTATCTGAATGTTGTTTATCGCCATACTCAAGAATTACACCACACAGACAGTATTATGGGTGGAGGAATCCGGAGTGCCTGGCGAAACCTTTGGCAAGTCACTAACAAACTGTCTCACATGTGACACACAGATACATGTATTAGCTTACATATTTGATTGGTGTTTTACATCAAACTCAAGAATATTTCACTTATATGACGGCGGCAGATAGATCCATGTACATCATACTGATAGTGGGCAAGGAAGTATGTGGTCTTTAACGAATGCAACCTAGCAAAAGGCCAAAGGAGCATCGTCAACTGCTCAATTATTGTCACCAAGACCCCTTAAGAAGCAAGAACGGGGGAATCGTCCAATTCCCTGGATCATGTACATAGTCATTTGTAACTGGTACATGTATAAATAAAGGTGCTGTAGAAAATCCTGTGACAAAAACACCAGAGGTCTTGAGTCACAGCTTGATGAAAAAAATAATGAAACAAAGTTTTCCAGAAAGTCTGTGCTTATGAATAGAGCAGCAGGAGTGATCCCCGCCAACAGGAGGGATCCCCGCCAACAGGGGGGATCCCCCGCCAACAGGAGGGATCCACGCCAACAGGAGGGATCCCCGCCAACAGGGGGATCCACGCCAACAGGGGGATCCACGCCAACAGGAGGGATCCCCGCCAACAGGGGGATCCACGCCAACAGGGGGATCCACGCCAACAGGAGGGACCCCCGCCAACAGGGGATCCACGCCAACAGGGGGGATCCCCCGCCAACAGGAGGGATCCCCGCCAACAGGGGGGATCCCCCGCCAACAGGAGGGATCCACGCCAACAGGAGGGATCCCCGCCAACAGGGCAGATCCCCCGCCAACAGGAGGGATCCCCGCCAACAGGGCGGATCCCCACCAACGCAGTTCCTGTAATGAAGTGTGGATAGGTGCGTGAACAAAAATGATATTTAGAGTAATGTGCTATGAAACAAATGCCACAAAACAGCAGCCTGTCGAGAGAGAAAACCAGACACCATACACTGTGACAACCCACAAAATACACACATCACCAAGATTTGTACAATAGAGCAACACAACAGTTGACAGTTTATACAAAAATACACAAAATGCTTTACTGTCCAGGGCAGGGTTGTTCAAAACTGGTTTAAGTCTTCGATTTTGTATTTAACAAACTGTGTATTAATGCTTTAAATATAAACTAAAACTGCTGCAGATATACTTTGACTTTGGACAACTGTGCTGGCTGCTGAGTTAGGCTAAAGTTTTAAATATAAAATATGACTTAATACCTGTACATAATAGGTAATACAGTTTCGAACAACTAGGCCCTGAGTGTAAAGTATCAAGCTCCGATAAACTGTGTTCCAAAAGGTGCATTTGTACTGGCAGATAAATGCCAAAAGAAACTACTTTTGGTGCTGAAACTGGCATCTTCCCATTAGGATATTACAGCACCTAATATTACAGCACCTGATATTACAGCACCTAATATTACAGCACCTAATATTACAGCGCCTTCCAAACAAAACCTCAAACACCTTTCTATACGACAGACCAATAGAACTCTCACAATCAGGCAAAATCAATACATTAGTCATGTGCAAAATTCTTGGTCATTTACCGTAACTGCATTAATTGAAATAAAATTTTCTCTTGTGTATCTGATACATGAAACCCAAGAGGGCCTGTATCAACTGCACCCGATGACTCGATCATGCCAAAGCCAAAACAGCCACAATGTAGAGTTGGATTCAAGCCTGCAGCCTCGTTAGAGGGCTTTTCCCATCACACTGCGATGTTTCTATCGCAAAATGAGCCGCAAAATAGGAATCTGCCTGCAGATGTCTGTTCCCATATACATGTACAAGGCCCTCACAGTTAGCTGCACTCATCAGAGACAAATTTAAACCTTTGGTCCCAGGACACAAAGCTGTTTTTAGACTTGAGTTTAATTTTATGTTACCTTGTAATATTACTCTACAACTTATTTTTAGAGCTCAAGCACTAATTTTCAATTTTCTCATGTAAGCTTAAGATAAAAATTATTCAGGTAAGTAACACTTTGTAAGGCTGTATACTGTTTAAAAGATAAGTCCAAAACGTCAGACTTAGGTCCGAGACAGTTTCGTGAGCATGGGACGTGCTTTATGGTAAACTAACACAATCAATGAAACATGAATACAGTATATACAGTTTTTGGCTTTATGTGCAAGTATCATAACCCATAACCCCGCCTGAAAGTGCCCAGAATTCACAGCATCAAAATCGCACAATTTGATACACACAGACATTACAACCGTATGCCCAATAAACCCCGGTGCTGGAAACACAAAATTCTCATCCAAATTTCTCTGCCACCCTGCAAAGATTTCAATACCAGTTTCACTATTTGCATGGATTTGTCTCTTCGTCGACTGTTCATCACCCGGGCGATTGCCATTCTGAACTGTTAGTCAGTCAAACAACAACAACAGAAAAGGGAGATAATCAGAGAAGCAAAAGTTAAACAACCTTCTTCAGCAAAAGCGTATCATCTGTTGAAAACAAATACACTACAAATTACACATGAACTTCTATCACAGCAAAACACTATTGGTGTCAACCATTTAGAAAATATTACATGTGACACGGATGAAGTTATAGAATGAATGCCACAATATGAATAACTAAGAAACCTTACAAAAAACAAATGTAACGGTATACACAGTACTTGTGAAAGACAACAATTACTCAGGCTAATTATGATGATGACAATGGTGATAATGTTTACGATGATGATAAAGGTTTATGATGATGATGATAATTGATGAATAATTAGTCACAATAATAGTTTAAGAAATGAGATCAACCTTCTGCATGATACTTCCCAATTATGAAAAAAAAGTTGGAAAAACAGCCTTAGGAACACTTTAAGCTTCACCCTTCTCTAGGTTTGTCCATCACACGCCAGTAAAACAAGGAAATAAAGTTAACTACTAATTTGGGAGCTGACTAAACACCTAACATGTAGCACAAGAGTTATCTCCCATGACTGAACCATGGGACATGTTGACAAGATTTACTATCACTTCCTGCACTACTCACCCTCTCTTTTGGAGCCTGTGATTTGTTCTTCTCACTGTTGATCTTCAGGTTACCCAGATCCAGAACTAAGACAGCTACATCACTGGAAAGAAAAGAAAAACAAAGATACATTTTAATAATAAAAATGAAAAGCACACCAACAGGGTAAAACACAGGCATTTTTCTTTCATCCAAAAACAGGGGATGATCCCACAAAGCCATTTCTGACTTAAGTCGGAATTTGAAGTACGATCTCAAGGCCTATTTTGGGGTTTTAGAAATCAAAATTCTGTACGCCCTATCAATGTTATCATAAGACAAATGTGTCCAAATCTCACCTCACAAAAAACTATAAAGCATGGTACAGAGTTTTTAAATTTTGACACAAGTCAAAAAGGTCTTTGTGGAAACAGTGGCCAATTCCATTTCTGACTTAAGCTCAAATTTTAAAACCTCATTGCAATGTTTAGTTTTTGGTTCTGGAAGTAAAACTTTGGAAACTTTTGTCTTCAGGTATTACTGATGAGGTGGACAAAATTTTAATTTCTAAAGCCGACAAATAAGCTTTATGCTCATATTTCAGTGTTTGACTTAAGTCAGAAATGGCCGTGTGGAATTGCCCCCAGATGCTCAAATTTAGCCAATAGTTAAAAAGCCCGCCACAAGATGAGACTGAAAGTTTGAAAATGGGTTTACATTAATTGGATGATGAAACTGGCTGATTTAATCCTGAAATTAATTATTTCTGTGTTCAGGACGTCAAACATCCAGGTTAGCTAAAGCACTTTCCCAATTTCATCTTAATTGATTTTTTATTTGATTGATGTTTAATGCTGTACTGTAAATGCTTCACTAATATGATAACGTTCAGCCCAACTGTAGGAGGAAACCGAGTAGAGCCCTGGAGAAAACCCATGGCCACCATGTTGCTGACACATCTTGGCTTCCTCTCAACTGGAGAGGAAGCCAGAATTACAATTTTATCTCAAAAACAGTGGCACCCAGCTGCTACGTGTGCAGCCCTCATTTCTGCTACGTGTGGAGCCCTCATTTCTGCTACATGTGGAGCCCTCATTTCTGCTACGTGTGGAGCACTCATTTCACTTCCATGAAATACAACTCTCCATATGATGAACACAAATTTCAACCAATTTGTAAGAAATAATATTTCATCCAAACTGACTTATGACAGCTCCTGAGGGAGAGCACAACTGCTGAGCTATGCTACAATGTGCACAACCATACTGACTTATGACAGCTCCTGGCAGAGAGTACAACTGCTGAGCTACATTACAATGTGCACATCCAAACTGACTTATGACAGCTCCTGGCAGAGAGTACAGCTGCTGAGCTACACTACAATGTGCACATCCAAACTGACTTATGTCAGTTCCTGGGGGAGAGAACAACTGCTGAGCTACACTACAATGTGCACATCCAAAATGACTTATGACAGCTCCTGGCAGAGAGTACAGCTGCTGAGCTACACTACAATGTGCACATCCAAAATGACTTATGAGAGCTCCTGGGGGAGAGCACAACTGCTGAGCTACACTACAATGTGCACATCCAAAATGACTTATGAGAGCTCCTGGGGGAGAGCACAACTGCTGAGCAATGCTACAATGTGCACATCCAAACTGACTTGTGACAGCTCCTGAGGGAGAGCACAACTGCTGAGCTATGCTACAATGTGCACAACCATACTGACTTATGACAGCTCCTGGCAGAGAGTACAACTGCTGAGCTACATTACAATGTGCACATCCAAACTGACTTATGACAGCTCCTGAGGGAGAGCACAACTGCTGAGCTATGCTACAATATGCACATCCAAACTGACTTATGACAGCTCCTGGCAGAGAGTACAACTGCTGAGCTATGCTACAATGTGCACAACCATACTGACTTATGACAGCTCCTGGCAGAGAGTACAGCTGCTGAGCTACACTACAATGTGCACATCCAAAATGACTTATGAGAGCTCCTGGGGGAGAGCACAACTGCTGAGCTACACTACAATGTGCACATCCAAAATGACTTATGAGAGCTCCTGGGGGAGAGCACAACTGCTGAGCAATGCTACAATGTGCACATCCAAACTGACTTGTGACAGCTCCTGAGGGAGAGCACAACTGCTGAGCTATGCTACAATGTGCACATCCAAACTGACTTAAGAGAGCTCCTGGCGGAGAGTACATCTGCTGAACTACATTACAATGTGCACATCCAAACTGACTTATGTGAGCTCCTGGGGGACAGCACAACTGCTGAGCTATGCTACAATGTGAACATCCACACTGACTCATGAGAGCTCCTGGGGGAGAGCACAACTGCTGAGCCCACGCTACAATGAGCACATGCATACTTACGACTTGTAGAATCCTTTATGTGGCACGATGACGCAGGACGGCTTGAGATCGACATTGATGGCGGTGAACTTCCTCTGTTCAATGGCATATTGTAACCCTGTAGCTGACTGCTCCTTGATCTCCTCAAACTTTGCCATGGCCGCTTGCGACAGTCTGCAGGAAAAACAAGGGCGATGACAACAGTGTGTGTTATTTTGCCTCAGGCGAGCCTGTTTTATTGTTGTGTACTGCCAAGCTCAAGGACTTTTCACTAACTGTAATTCTTTGACCTTTTTTCATGTTCGCAAACGTATCCTGAAGGCATTATGCTGTGTTGACACATAAAACTCTACTTTTTGTAAAGCGATCAATCTGGCGAATCCAAGTGACTCAAAATCAAATTGAAGATGTGCATAAAATGCACTTGAAGTTGGTCTTTCATTTGTGCAAAGCTTGAGGAATTTCGGTATATGAGGGTAGAAATCAGAGCACACAGGGTAAAACCACTGACACTTGGCAAGATAATGATAAACTTTCCCACATGTGGACATGATGCTGGTCCTAGCAGAGTGGTCGTGCGAGCACATTAGCCTGCCCAAACAGTCACACGGGCACAGTCGACAGCTTACTGGCTGAGGCCCGAGACGCAGCGAGGGCAAAAGACGGGGTTATGGAGATGTATAATATTGCATGGGTAAGAGACACTGTGGGGAGTTTGTGCACAAATTTACCACAAAAATATTTGATATACAAATCCTAAACTGCACCTGGCAATCCTTGTACTACGGGTTGGAACTGCAACCCTTTGAGTGGCTGAGGAAATGTTAAGCTATGAGGTAAAAAAACTTTCTTGGTCCTTAATGCAAAACGCTGCCGACGGTTGGCTATCTGTGCACTATGGGTGGCCACTGCAACCCTATGATAAGCCAGAAACTTCACTGACAGCGACTGGACACTGACACTGACAGCAACTGGACACTGACACTGACAGCAACTGGACACTGACACTGACTGGACACCAACACTGACAGCAACTGTACACTGACAGCAACTGTACAATGACACTGACAGCAACTGGACACTGACACTGACTGGACACCAACACTGACAGCATCTGGACACCGACACTGACAGCATCTGATCCCCATTTCCTCACTTGGTAAGATAAGGATCATGTGACTACTAATTTATTTTTGTGTAGATGGAGTTGAGGGGTCACAATTTCTGTTTGACTTGAGGGGTCACCATTTTCCCGTGTAAACTGCATCAGGTTTATAGATTTACAGGAGCACACTCCGATGTTAGTTTGGAGTCATCTCCAACTGTTAAACAAAACTCTCCCAAAGCTAACGTCACGGAAATCTAAGGACCAATTTTTTCACTCACTGTTTGAGGTAAACCTCTTCTGGGGGTTTAAAGAAATCGGCGAGAGAGTTGACCGTCACCTGTGGAGGGCAGAGGCAGAAACATGGTTACATGCTAGTTTTAACACCTATAAGCACCATTTTCATTCACTTTAAACTAAAGGTGAGATATTGCACATAATTTTTACAAAAAAAAAACACAATCCTTGTCAAACTTGTCCGTCATCATATAACCGTAAATATATGTCCCACGACGCAAATAAAAACCTTGGAAAGTAAAGAAAATACTACAAAAAAATGTGTTTACAACTCCATAACTAACATAACAAAAAATTCATACATTGTACAAACTTGAAATTTGTCATTTGCAAATGTCATCGTGAAGATTTATGTCAACTTTCTGTGAAATTTACAAGGGATAACAAGAAAAATTGTGACCAACTCCACAGACTGAGAGACACTTGTCTAAAAAGACAGTAGAGAATAGTGTAACTTGAGAAAAAATCCATAAATCATCACAAAACCTGACCATGTCCTATTCTGCCTTGAAATGGTCTCCAACTGAACATTTAATTCTAAACAAAAAGTCCATAAATCCTCACAAAACCTGACCATGTCCTATTCTGCCATGAAATGGTCTCCAACTGAACATTTAATTCTAAACACAAAAATCCATAAATCATCACAAAACCTGAGCATGTCCTATTCTGCCATGAAATGGTCTCCAACTGAACATTTAATCCTAAACAAAAAATCCATAAATCCTCAAAAAACCTGACCATGTCCTATTCTGCCATGAAATGGTCTCCAACTGAACATTTAATTCTAAACACAAAAATCCATAAATCCTCACAAAACCTGACCATGTCCTATTCTGCCCTGAAATGGTCTCCAATTGAACATTTAATTCTAAACACAAAAATCCATAAATCATCACAAAACCTGACCATGTCCTATTCCGCCCTGAAATGGTCTCCAACTGAACATTTAATTTTAAACACAAAAACCCATAAATCATCACAAAACCTGACCATGTCCTATTCTGCCATGAAATGGTCTCCAACTGAACATTTAATTCTGAACACAAAAATCAACCTGAACTTGGCACTAACCGCATCATAAATGATCTCAACTGGCCGAGCGTTGACGTTAATCCTGGTGTCACAGGCTCCATCCAGCGGGTTTGTCTCAAACAGAAGGTCGACCAATGAGTAGACTTTGTTCGCCTCCTTCGTCTGAGAGAGCACCATTTTGGGGGTGATGCCACTCTGCGGGGACCCGAACACAGTCATCTTATCCATCTTAGCCTCCACTCTGTCAAACAAAATAAAAAAACACACCCATTTTTTTTTTACCTTGGGTGTTATTTTCTTATTCATTTATCATTTGTTTTTGCTTTTTTTTTATTAATATCATTTCCTTGACATTTATGTCAAAATGGATAATTTTATTCCCATTTAGAGAAAACGTTTTCCCTGGTTGAAATGAGCCACATGTCCAGAGTCATGTATTGGTTGTGAATTGTTAAAGACCTGCTAAAACCATGACAAAACTCATTCGGAACCTCAGGATAGTCATTTGTCAGGATAAGGTGAATAACAGACGCAGCCTTCAGAACATCAGAATGCACACAATCCTCCTATTTCCCGCTCTAAGTGAAGCCTTCTCACACGAAGCAATTGTTCCCAAAAAGGGGCATATCTGTACATTTTAAAGCGATGGTACATATAGCGACAAAAACTGACCAAACTCTAATTCAAGTGATTCTGTAACTACAGCTGTAATGTCAAACAGTATACAAATGGATGGAAGAGCGGACGGACAACGCCATGCCATAATGAGACCATAACAGTGGATCATACAAACTATGACACCTGTAAAAAAAAGGGCTTCACGTTCTTGTGTAACACCTGACACTTACTTGACAGCACTGGCCGCAGGCCTTTGGGAAAATGAAGTGAAAACGTCCGTCAGTTGAACCTTCATGATCTGTGAATCTCTGAAAAAGATATATATTCGTGAAAATTTTCCTTCCCTTACAGGCTTGAAATAAACCCTCCGCGTCAAAACACAACTCCAAAAACATAACTATCCATGTGCTAGAGGTGGGAACTGCAAGCCTGTGAATGGCTGCCCAAATGTTGAGCAATGGTAGTAAAACAGCTTCCTTGTCAAGGAGTTATTTGAAGTGGTCTTTAATATGACAATCACTGCCCACCATTAGCTATCCATGTTCTATGAGTGGCTACTGCAACCATTTGATAAAGAGGATATGCTTTCTCTTGTCAAGGAGTTATTTGAAGTGGTCTTTAATATGACAATCACTGCCCACCATTAGCTATCCATGTTCTATGAGTGGCTACTGCAACCATTTGATAAAGAGGATATGCTTTCTCTTGTCAAGGAGTTATTTGAAGTGGTCTTTAATATGACAATCACTGCCCACCATTAGCTATCCACGTTCTATGAGCGGCTACTGCAACCATTTGATTAAGAGAATATGGAGCTAAAAAAAAAAGAGAGAGCCCATTATACACGACAGGGAGGTAAAAACAAAAATCCTTAACCTTCAACCCATGTACAAGAGCCCATTATACATATAGAGGAGCCAAAGAATAAAAAGCTTAACCTTTCAGCCATGTACAAGAGCCCATTATACATATAGAGGAGCCAAAGACTAAAAAGCTTAACCTTTCAGCCATGTACAGAAGCCCATTATACATGTACAGGAGCCAAAAACAAAAAACCTTAACCTTCAACCCATGTACAAGAGCCCATTATACATATAGAGGAGCCAAAGACTAAAAAGCTTAACCTTTCAGCCATGTACAAGAGCCCATTATACATGTACAGGAGCTAAAAACAAAAATCCTTAACCTTCAACCCATGTACAAGAGCCCATTATACATGTACAGGAGCTAAAAACAAAAATCCTTAACCTTCAACCCATGTACAAGAGCCCATTATACATGTACAGGAGCTAAGAACAAAAATCCTTAACCTTCAATCCATGTACAAGAGCCCATTATACATGTACAGGAGCTAAAAACAAAAATCCTTAACCTTCAACCCATGTACAAGAGCCCATTATACATGTACAGGAGCTAAAAACAAAAATCCTTAACCTTCAACCCATGTACAAGAGCCCATTATACATATAGAGGAGCCAAAGAGTAAAAAGCTTAACCTTTCAGCCATGTACAAGAGCCCATTATACATGTACAGGAGCTAAAAACAAAAAAGCTTAACCTTTAACCCATGAACAAGATTCATCTGACATCGACTTTTTCCTCCTCTGCAGTGTGCAGCAAAAACCTGCCCACCGCACTAGTTACAATGTATGAAGATATATGACGACTTACTTGGCATCTCTGATCGCCAGACAGACTGTGTTCAATTTTGTCACCACACGAACAGCCACAAACTTGGGGGAAAAGAATAGAAAAAAATATAAATATCATTTAGGCCTCAAAGATATTACTTTCAAAATTGTATAACAGAATTCCTTTGCCAACTATGAATTATTTTAACATATATCTTTGAGAGAAAAAGAAAAATATTGCCTTGAAGACATTCTTAGCCAAGCAACATTTGAAAACTGTGATGCATGCAAGTAGGTGGAGAGAGTTTAGGTGTGACTGCAAAAATTTCTCAAGATCTGGGTTCAGTCAGCGAAGCGTAAAACTGGCTGTGATTGGCAACTATCAAAAGACTGTGGCAAATCGCGGAGGTCGTACATGTAGGTTGTTGTATCTGTGGCAGCATTGGGCCTTAACAGATGTATTACCTCCTTGGGCAGAGTTATGTCCCCTTCATTCTCTTGGTAACCAATGGCAGCATACAGTTTTGCTTTCTCCTCTGCTGTATATGCTTCCTTGAGCTGATTTTCTGCAAAAACAAAAGAAAAAATATCACAAATATAGGATCAGAAGACATAAAAATAGGATCAAAAGACATAAAAATATCACAAAACCAGGATCAAAAGACACATCCTTTTTTGGCTCTGCGAGCACTTTTCCCTCAAGTCGCCTTCACAGACAAGAGTGCAACTTGCTAATTGACTCATTCAAGATAACGCTTTTCACGTATCCCTGCCACCACAGCCACACGTCTTAACACGGTGTAATCTGGTGAATTCTACAAACTGTATGAAACTGCATCTGCCCTATGTTCATTTCACGACTCGATAAGTTACAGACAGACATTCCATGTGTTGTGTACTGATATGCACATTATTCGGAATGAAGACAATGGTCTTCAAAAAACTTTTCACTGTGCAAATGAACTCTGAGTTCAATACCTGCAGTACTTTGAAAGACACTTTGTGTGAAAGATACTTTGTTAGGGTGAGCAAAACTTACGAATTTGGTTTTCTTCCTTAGCAGCTTTTTTCTTCTTGCCGCCAAATAAACCCCCAAACCAGCCTCCGCCTCCTTCCTCTTTACGCTTGGCTCCTAGTTTGGCTGCCTGTTGGTGACAAAAATAGCGTTACCATTTGACAGTGAAGAGTTGTCAGTAACGTGGCCACTAACTTGTGTAACTCCAAAATACATCAATACGACGGCCAGTAACTTTTAGAAAACATCTCTACAATGATTCCACAAGATATTGTACATTTCCCACAAGTTAGAGGAGCTGTCTCTTTTCTTTTTGCACCCTTCTCGAGCACTGAGGAAAAAAAAAAAGATTCCATCTTCCAGTCAAACAAACACATAAAATTGTGTAATTTTTTAATTCTTAAAAATTAAGAGTACAGAAATATTACCACATTGAGTGTTTGCCAGAAAGTGGCAAAAAGCCGATTTGAAAACTGAATGCGATAAATGCAGACGTATGTGATGAGCAGCCACTCAGCAGAGTGTAAACACATGTAGATCACTCACCTCCACCTCAGCCTGCTGTCTCATGATTGTTATACTGAACACATCCAGAGTTTTCTCCCCTTCCTGTTGACAAAACAAATATATACTAAATATATAATAACCAAATAAACACATTTCTACACAAAATAATGTGCTAAAATTGATCTCTTGTCTTTTCAGTGTTTTGATGATAAGATGAGAAAATTGTCTAATCTTTTTATTATCTGTTGATAATGTACCCAAACTGAAGTCAAATTGTTTTTTGGGGTTTTGATAATGAGCCAATACTTATTTCTAGTGTGTTTGAGGATTTGCAAATATGCCAAAATTCAATTTTCGTCATTTTATGTTTCCATAATGTACTAAAACTGATCTCTAGTTGCTTTCTGGATTTGGATTTATTTTATTTATTATTTGATTGATGTTTTACTCAAGACTTTGGTTACTTTGGTGCCGTATTCAAGAACATTTCACTTCTACGACCGCGGCCAGCATTATGGTGGGGGGGAAAACAGGCAGACCCTAGAGGAAACCCACAACTATCTGCAGGTTGCTGACAGACCTTTCCACTTATGGCTGGAGAGGAAGCCAGCATGAGCTGGACTTGAACTGACAGCGACCGCATTGGTGAGAGACTTTTACGCTGCACTAACGCACAAACTAACTGAGCCACAGAGGCCCCTTCTGGACTTTGAAACTTCTAACCTCTTGCGAGTTTAGGCCTCAATCTTTTCTGCTTTTTGATAATGTGTCGAAATTGACTGTCAATCATTCCTGCTTTTTGATAATGTGTCGAAATTGACCGTCAATCTAAAATTGTGCCAAAACTGACCTCAAGCTTTTTCTGGGTTTCTGCTGATATTTTCTTCTGGTCCAGCTTCTGTATGTACGCCTGCCTGTACTGCTTCATCGTGCGTCGGTGATGGGAGATGTGCTCCCACGACCACATCCGCCGACGCCGGCGTACAGTTTCCTCCAGAACGCTCTTGTAGGCAAAGTGCCACCTGGTGGGAACAGGAGAAAACAGCCACAGTGCTATGTATGTATGTATGTGTGAGTGGATGGGTTTTAATGTCGTACAGTTAACACCACATCCAAAGGTTAATGACCTCATTTTTATGCATTTATCTGACTGGTGTTAATGTGATACTACAGAATATGCCACTTTAATACATAAATAACGGCATTCAGGTTTATTTCATTTAAAAAAAAAAAAGCATTGTAGGTTCAAAACAGTGCAGGCCAATGTTACAAATTTTTGTAACTCTGGCGAAAACTGAAAAAAACAATGGGATAATACTTATGGGTGGAGGAACTTGGAATGTACCGGAAAGTGACTGGCTACAGCCTGTGCAAAAACCTGGATACTCCAGGGCAATCAGAAAAACAACAATATCTAAAGACTACAGCATATAGAGTAAGTCCAGAGCAATGACCACAATGTGATAGATGGCAAATGGCCACCGGTAAAATATGGCATCTGTAAATTTGACACCTTGCCTTTTGTCATCCAGTCACATAGAGCCAACATTGCACTTCATACAGGATGCTGCACATTTCTCGGCCCTGTGCAGCCACTGAGTTGTCTCCCTTGTTTGGTTACTCACCAGGTGGAGGCGTTGCCTTTGCGAGGCACATCAGGCCTGTACTTCCTGTAGATGCTCAGCAGTTCCAGCCTCTCAAAACCTTCCAGCAGTTGAAGAATATCATTATACTAAAAAAAAAAAAAATGGGAAAAAATGACATTTGACTTATTTATCAGATCACATGATGTTTTACCCCATACTAAAAGACAAGAATGGTCCTTCCATATTCACTTAACAAGTTTTTTTCGAAGAAACTAGATTCCTGATGATGTGTGCTTTTTGATGAGCTAAAAAAAAAATAAATAATTATACCTGGCACTTGGCAAAACCAAGAAGGAAATTTGCGCACATATCTGACTAGCCTGATAGCATGATAGAGCAATGGCTTACTTGCAACTTGGCAAGAGCGACTGTGATGTCATCAAACACGATGGTGAGGAGGATCTTGGGAATGCTGAAGTTTGTGGCGTCAGGCTTAGTATTCAATCTGAGATGTGCCACGGAGGAGATCGGCCGGATCACTAAAACAACAAAATACAAAAGTAACAATGGAAAACATACTTTTTGACTATAAACTTTTATTTTTTTTTGGCAGATTGATTGGTTCATAGGTTGATTCGTCACAAACATTTGACCCATGTGACATTTGTATCAGTATACTGGCTGGAGGAAACTGGGAAGCAGAAATGCCTCTCCAGAAGAACCTAAAGCCCTTGTAAACAATACAGGCACTTTTGATGCCAAGTTAATCTGACAAGCAATTAATCAAAGTTCATTATAAAATACCTCACATGTCCTTTAAGGTGGACAAATGAATCAGAATCGAGCAAACTGTGTCACAAAAAACTAACTCAAAGATGACAGGTGAAAATACAGTAACGTCCTATGCAGTATCGAAAGACCTACAAGAGCAGGGAAGTCCTAAAAACAACAGGGGCAGGGAATTTCCAAAAGCCTATGTTTATGCGTGTGTCACTCTGCAGGGAATCTCAAAAACCCTACATTTAAGCCTCTATCATTTCTATGTAGGAATTCGGCAGCTTTGACTTCATTGCACAGGATTAATTTTCAGATAGGAGATGTGTTTAACAGTATGACCACCAGATGACACTGGGCTCTCAATCCTGTTTTACTGGAACAATTCAATAAACACCATTTCTTGGCGTTTACCTAAACTTGAACAAATCAAAGATAAATACACATTCAGTTGATTTAAGAAATTACTGCACAAATTCTCCATTTCTTCACAAAAACTTGAGCTGGTTTAACCACGACAATGAAGTACTTGCACAAAGTCTCCCTGACAACACAATACAATTTATAAACCTGAAAGCGAGGTAAAATAAGGGGAGACAACTCACAGTACTGGTAGTCTGGCTTGTGCTGTGGGGTTATCACATTGTTCTTCAGGTTAAGCTGCAAAGAAAACTTTTTTAATAAATATGCAAAATACAAGGCTCTGAAAAGCATATATGAAGTAATTAATCTATTTACTTGGTTCTTGTTTATTTATTTGTTTGGTCTTTTACTCCGTAGTCAAGAATATTTCACTTATTCGGCGGTGGCCAGCATTATAGTGGAAGGAAAGTGCGCAGAGCCTGGGGGAAACCCACGACCATTCGCAGGTTGCTGTCAGACATTCCCATCTCCGGCCGGAGAGGAAGCCAGCATGAGCTGAATTAGAACTCATAGCAACCACATTGGTGAGAGGCTCCAGGATCAATGCACCCTACTGGCATGCTAACCACTTCGTCCACTCAAGAAGTTTTCATTTGTACCCACACGAAGGCGCTATCAAACTGATCCCATCCAACATGGTACAGACCAGCATAGAAGATTTGCTTGTCTCCCAGCTGAGAAATGCCGGTTGTATCCACACCAAGGCGCTATCAAACTCATCCCATCCAACATGGTACAGACCAGCATAGAAGATTTGCTTGTCTCCCAGCTGAGAAATGCCGGTTGTATCCACACCAAGGCGCTATCAAACTCATCCCATCCAACATGGTACAGACCAGCATAGAAGATTTGCTTGTCTCCCAGCTGAGAAATGCCGGTTGTACCCACACCAAGGCGCTATCAAACTCATCCCATCCAACATGGTACAGACCAGCATAGAAGATTTGCTTGTCTCCTAGCTGAGAAATGCCGGTTGTATCCACACCAAGGCGCTATCAAACTCATCCCATCCAACATGGTACAGACCAGCATAGAAGATGTGCTTGTCTCCCAGCTGAGAAATGCCGGTTGTATCCACACCAAGGCGCTATCAAACTCATCCCATCCAACATGGTACAGACCAGCATAGAAGATTTGCTTGTCTCCCAGCTGAGAAATGCCGGTTGTATCCACACCAAGGCGCTATCAAACTCATCCCATCCAACATGGTACAGACCAGCATAGAAGATTTGCTTGTCTCCCAGCTGAGAAATGCCGGTTGTATCCACACCAAGGCGCTATCAAACTCATCCCATCCAACATGGTACAGACCAGCATAGAAGATTTGCTTGTCTCCCAGCTGAGAAATGCCGGTTGTATCCACACCAAGGCGCTATCAAACTGATTCCATCCAACATGGTACAGACCAGCATAGAAGATTTGCTTGTCTCCCAGCTGAGAAATGCCGGTTGTACCCACACCAAGGCGCTATCAAACTCATCCTATCCAACATGGTACAGACCAGCATAGAAGATTTGCTTGTCTCCCAGCTGAGAAATGCCGGTTGTACCCACACCAAGGCGCTATCAAACTCATCCCATCCAACATGGTACAGACCAGCATAGAAGATTTGCTTGTCTCCTAGCTGAGAAATGCCGGTTGTATCCACACCAAGGCACTATCAAACTGATTCCATCCAACATGGTACAGACCAGCATAGAAGATTTGCTTGTCTCCCAGCTGAGAAATGCCGGTTGTATCCACACCAAGGTGCTATCAAACTCATCCCATCCAACATGGTACAGACCAGCATAGAAGATCTGCTTGTCTCCCAGCTGAGACATGCCGGTTGTATCCACACCAAGGCGCAATCAAACTCATCCCATCCAACATGGTACAGACCAGCATAGAAGATCTGCTTGTCTCCCAGCTGAGAAATGCCGGTTGTATCCACACCAAGGCGCTATCAAACTGATTCCATCCAACATGGTACAGACCAGCATAGAAGATTTGCTTGTCTCCCAGCTGAGAAATGCCGGTTGTATCCACACCAAGGCGCTATCAAACTCATCCCATCCAACATGGTACAGACCAGCATAGAAGATTTGCTTGTCTCCCAGCTGAGAAATGCCGGTTGTACCCACACCAAGGCGCTATCAACCTGATCCCAGGATATACACCCTCACTCACCATAATCTCTTCCTTAGGGACTGTATCCAACATGGTTGTGTTGCTGTTCCAGTACAAAGCCAGAGACTCCAATTTAACCAGCTGCAAGAAACAAACAAATCTGTTCGGTTGACTGGTATATTTATTTATTAGTTTACTGATTTATTTGTCGATACCAACTCAAATTGTTGTTTTATGGGCAGAATAAATATTTTCCAGCGTTGTAAAAACAAGAATAAAGCACAATCTCTTCCTGTTGAACACATATTCACATGATCGGAAATTACTCGTTTGAAAAAACGAAAAACCATTAAAAAAAAAAATAATCAAGAGTTGACAAAACAAAAGGAAACACAAAGTTAGTGTTACCTTGTCTCAGGTAGGGAGAGTTTTGCTTCTTTTAGCGGCATAAATTTGTCTTATTTATTTGTCTGCAACTTTTATATGTTAATCACCTTCATGAAATGGATTTATACCAAAGTGACTTTTAACTACAGTTTTAACATGGAGACTAAAACTCCGACTGTACACACATCTGTGACCTTCCTTGTTAAATGTAAGATCGACACTCTATAAACGCTCAAGTAAAGTTGGAAATTTTATCTTAGACTTAGTGGACACGCTGCAGGTTACACCCTGTACTCTATGTAGTTACTTAACAAAGCTGAAAATGACAGGTCGTTCCCTCGTTTTCAGAAGCTCAAAATCAAAATGATGACCTCAATTTGAATCCTGCTAATATTCATGATTTCAGACATGCTTGATCTTTTTGTTGCAACTTATTCACTTCTATAGGAAACTGTCCAAGGTGGACATGTGGACAGTGGGAGGAGATAGTTCATGTTTGAATGAGGTAGTTGCATTTGTCAGAACTTCTATCCTGTCATGAGTGACTGTTCATGTAAATACAGAACAATGAGGTTGAGAGCAGTGGAGGTCTGATATAGAATTCATGCCTGGAATATCCATTGTCTGCCCGTCATCATTGAAAACTGATGACCGCTTTTCTCTTGTGTGTTACCGGCTTTATTTCCTATTTGTATAATTTCTTCCATACCTTTGTCTTTGGGAGCTAGTGTTAAACTTTCTTTGGAAATGGATCTTGCGATTATCGACTTGGAACGCCCTTTACAGACTACGAATGGTATACGAATGTCGGACATGACGCTCATATTCTATCCTTTTTATCAAAACTCACCTTGAAAATCTGAGTGACAGCATCTTTGACCACGCAAGGATTCCAGTTCTCATCTGTGGTCTGCAAAATAAAGTAGGCTCGGATAATGCAGGTGAGACATGACATGCAGTGTTATCAATACTGCAAAGACAATCAAATCAATAAATACGGTGAAAAATATCGCACATTAACATTAAGGCATTACCTTAAAGCTGAGCTCCTGTAGGGTGACCCCGATGGCGAAGGGATGTTGGGGGTCAGTGAAGCGGTCCTCAAACCGGACGTGGACATTGTTCACCTGTACCTGGAGGTTTTTGATCACCTGAGTCGCCAGCTTCTCCACAAAGGAGTCTTTCTTCTCCTCCTTAGGCTTGTCTGTGATTAAATAATCATGATCAGGACGGTGAACAGACGAATTGAAAATAATATGTAGGTGAGTTGATACTAGCTCATTTGATCAGAACAGGTGAGTTGACAATTGTAATTCACTGTTCAAAATAGGTGAGTTGATAAAAATGTGTGAATTGAGGATATTAACTGAGTTGATCAAAACAGTAACAGGTGAGTTGAGAATAGTAGTCTAGCTGATCAAAACAGTAACAGGTGAGTTGAGAATAGTAGTCTAGCTGATCAAAACAGTAACAGGTGAGTTGAGAATAGTAGTCTAGCTGATCAAAACAGGTGAGTTGAGAATAGTAGTCTAGCTGATCAAAACAGTAACAGGTGAGTTGAGAATAGTAGTCTAGCTGATCAAAACAGTAACAGGTGAGTTGAGAATAGTAGTCTAGCTGATCAAAACAGGTGAGTTGAGAATAGTAGTCTAGCTGATCAAAACAGTAACAGGTGAGTTGAGAATAGTAGTCTAGCTGATCAAAACAGTAACAGGTGAGTTGAGAATAGTAGTCTAGCTGATCAAAACAGGTGAGTTGAGAATAGTAGTCTAGCTGATCAAAACAGTAACAGGTGAGTTGAGAATAGTAGTCTAGCTGATCAAAACAGGTGAGTTGAGAATAGTAGTCTAGCTGATCAAAACAGGTGAGTTAATCAAGGAGGTAATATTTCACCTGACAGACAAAGTTTTGCTACGTCCTACCTTTTTCAGCCTCCAGTTTCTTAGCATCTTCAATCTGTTGGAGCTTCTTCTGTTTGGCTTCCTGTTTAGCTTTTTCTTCTTTCTCTTCATTATATTTGATCCCTGGAAAAACCCAAAAAGCAAGAGAAAAGGAAATCGAGTCAAATTTGAGCTACATGTAATTAAACAGTCATACCCATCCCTCTGAAAAAAGTATGTCTTCATCAGGAGAAATGAACATAATTTACCCACTGAAAAATGCATTCTTACAGTTTTTTGTTTGTTTTTTTTGATTTGAAACTTTCTCCAGTACATGTAGTTGATATAAAATTTTGTCCTTGGCTAAGAAACTCTTCTTGTATGACTGACAATTTTTTTTTTTGGATCTAAGACAAATACTTTAGATGCTGGACAAATGCAAGTTTCAGTATCAAAGTTAATATATATATATATATATATATATATATATATATATATTTTTTTTTTTTTTTTACCTTTAATGGCCTTTAAGAATACCCTTTTCGGACAAAGTCTCAGCAAATAAATTCCATATGTCAAGTTTCCTCACTCAAACTTTTTGGTAAAGCTGTTATCTAAATTTAGGCGAATCAAAGAAATGGTAAACACTTTCAAGACCAAAGCACATGACACAATTCTTATTTTAAAGGACAAATGAAACGCTTGGTTTTCATTTCTCCATACTGAGCTTAGGATGTGGCCTAACATATGAAAGTATAAAACACATTCTTAGTTTTCAATTCCGGGCGTAAAGATGGCTAAAAAGAACAGGTGTGCTAAGGTGTAAGGGGTAAGGTAACCTGCTGGGGATGACATCAACAGCAATAGCTGTCTAATTAACTTTTGGGGGAGCTGTTTGGGGGGTGAGCTCGAATTTGGAGCGCTAAGCTGGTCCCACACCTCCAGTGATGTTGATAGGCGTGCATCCTGCGTCTCTGACGCAAAGAAATTGGAAAGGACGCAGTAGATTCGCTACTGATGCGTCCTGAGGATGCATCAATCTTCCCCCACACAGTAAGCCAGGAGAGACTACACATTGTGAACATCAATCCAAACTATTATTGAAAGTTATTGTCTTACAAAACTTGCAAGTTTCTCTCCGTCAACAGCGATACTTCCTGTTTGACTTGTACATTGTGTGGAAATTTCCACTGATATCAGATGTAAGTGGCAAAGGTAAGTGTTAAGTGAAACTCTTTGTGGATATTTACCACGTAGTTTTGGAGCCTAAAAGTACACAACAAACGCCCAAAGACAAACTAGAATACGTTAGAAAATATTACTACAACAACCTGTGTGGAAATTTCCACTGATATCAGATGTAACTAGCAAGGTAAGTGTTAAGTGAAACTCTTTGTGGATATTTACCACGTAGTTTTGGAGCCTAAAAATACACAACAAACGCCCAAAGACAAACTAGCATACGTTAGAAAATATTACTACAACAACCTGTGTGGAAATTTCCACTGATATCAGAGGTAACTAGCAAGGTAAGTGTTAAGTGAAACTCTTTGTGGATATTTACCACATAGTTTTGGAGCCTAAAAGTACACAACAAACGCCCAAAGACAAACTAGAATACGTTAGAAAATATTACTACAACAACCTGTGTGGAAATTTCCACTGATATCAGATGTAACTAGCAAGGTAAGTGTTAAGTGAAACTCTTTGTGGATATTTACCACGTAGTTTTGGAGCTTAAAAGTACACAACAAACGCCCAAAGACAAACTAGAATACGTTAGAAAATATTACCACAACAACCTGTGTGGAAATTTCCACTGATATCAGATGTAACTAGCAAGGTAAGTGTTAAGTGAAACTCTTTGTGGATATTTACCACGTAGTTTTGGAGCTTAAAAGTACACAACAAACGCCCAAAGACAAACTAGAATACGTTAGAAAATATTACCACAACAACCTGTGTGGAAATTTCCACTGATATCAGATGTAACTAGCAAGGTAAGTGTTAAGTGAAACTCTTTGTGGATATTTACCACGTAGTTTTGGAGCCTAAAAGTACACAACAAACGCCCAAAGACAAACTAGCATACGTTAGAAAATATTACCACAACAACCTGTGTGGAAATTTCCACTGATATCAGATGTAACTAGCAAGGTAAGTGTTAAGTGAAACTCTTTGTGGATATTTACCACGTAGTTTTGGAGCCTAAAAGTACACAACAAACGCCCAAAGACAAACTAGAATACGTTAGAAAATATTACTACAACAACCTGTGTGGAAATTTCCCCTGATATCAGATGTAACTAGCAAGGTAAGTGTTAAGTGAAACTCTTTGTGGATATTTACCACGTAGTTTTGGAGCCTAAAAGTACACAACAAACGCCCAAAGACAAACTAGAATACGTTAGAAAATATTACTACAACAACCTGTGTGGAAATTTCCACTGATATCAGATGTAACTAGCAAGGTAAGTGTTAAGTGAAACTCTTTGTGGATATTTACCACGTAGTTTTGGAGCCTAAAAATACACAACAAACGCCCAAAGACAAACTAGAATACGTTAGAAAATATTACTACAACAACCTGTGTGGAAATTCTCTGTAAGCCTTAACAAAGCCATGCACATAACATGTTGTTGTTGAACACTGTTTAATGTGAGAACTCACATACTGCTGATTTACTAGACCTATGCCATTTACGTGTTTTGTATTGTTTATAAACTTTTATCTTATAAATACAAGACTGCTTCTTAGAGATATTTCGAAATGAACACACTGTATAATGTTAGATAGTGGAACAGTTTCTATATTTTATATCTAGTTATAAATCCTTACAGTATTATTCTAGAAAATCAGTACCAGTACCAGGTACAATATGAAGAATGAATTGCAAAGGACATGCAGCAATCTAAACATAAATTCAGTGACTAAAACAATGTTTCCAGTTCGGGAACAGAAGCTTAACTGTTTTCTCCTAGATATTGCCCTTATTGGGTATTTATCAGGCGCAGTAGAGATCTCCTGATCATAGTCTGAGTCATCCAAAAGCATTATTTAATTTATTTTATTAAAAATTATTAAATCGACCAGAAGTTTAACTCCAAGAAAAACATTTTATCAGGGACCCACTCATTTCCAATGGGACCCACTCATTTAGCCACCTCTGGGTCCCGGGGACTCACTTCATTGAAAACCCATCAATATCACTGCATTTTTAATATGGTCCCTAAGGACAACAATATATTCAATATTTTTGAGAACTGAAGAAAATTACTCATTAAATAGAGGGGTTATTAAGAAATATAAAATATGCCCCAACAAAGAAAAAATTTTCTGAATGCATTGGAATACCTTCCTTAGGGCCACATTCTTTGTTTTACTGTACTTTACCTTTTCATGTATTCTTTAACATTCATCAAAAATCGTGTTAAATACCAAAGTAAGTACAATATAACTAAACTTGCCAGCACAAACTCACCGATATTGGGGATAGCCAGGGCGTACAGCCCATCTATAGACGCAACCACAGGCTCAGTGTACAGATTCTTCCACGGAATCTTCAGTGTGAGGTTTGCTGTGGGGGAAACAAGGCACAGTTGAGTACAAAACAAGGCACGATTGTGTACAAAACAAGGCACAGTTGTGTACAAAACAAGGCATGTTTGTGTACAAAACAAGGCATAGTTGTGTACAAAACAAGGCACATTTGTGTACAATACAAGGCACAGTTGTGTACAAACCAAGGCATGTTTGTGTACAAAACAAGGCACGTTTGTGTACAAAACAAGGCACGTTTGTGTACAAAACAAGGCACATTTGTGTACAAAACAAGGCACATTTGTGTACAAAACAAGGCACGTTTGCGTACAAAATAAGGCACGTTTGCGTACAAAATAAGGCACGTTTTTGTACAAAACAAGGCATGTTTGTGTACAAAGCGTACAATTCTACTGTAATATGATGACAAAGGAGTCCTCAGAGTGCAGGTATGTGTATTGTGCTTCCTTTTTGCAGGAGGGATTTCCATCGCTCTTTTATCTAGTGCTGCTTCGATGAGATGACTTACAAAAGGCAAGTAAGCTGCCCTGCCCAAGCCATTATACTGATACGGGTCAATGAGTCGCTGCACCATACCCTTAATGCTGAACACCAAGCAAGGAAACTACAACTTCCTCTCTAAGTCTTAGGTGTGACCTGACTCAGGATTGACCCTGGATCTACCGCCCCCGAAACGAACGTAATAATACAGCCACAAGAACGGTCCACAGGTATGTGTTTGAATATGTTATAGTATGAACAGACACTGGCTCCAAGGAGAAGTGAGGAAGACAGCCTGGTCCCAACCAAGCAAACTTTGCTAAGTAAGCCCTCAAGTCACACCAACTTTCATTGAGGTTTTACAGGCAGAATAAATCTTCAATGTCACCGGAAAATCACTTAATTTGTACAAATGATGACTATCCTGGAAACTTTTGAAGATACTAAAATGATCAGAAAGTCTAAAAAAAAAACATGAAAATCATAAAAAAACATGGAGATTGAACAAAATAAAGTTTTATTTTTATTCCATTCTTGGATGTTTAGGAGTCGGCCTACCTACAAGTACACACTATAACCATAACAACAAATGTTTTAGGGGTACTTAGTGATGCGCACTTAGCTAAGGGCTAGTTAACATGCACACTTAGATAAGGGCTGGTTAACACGCGCACTTAGCTAAGGGCTAGTTAACATTAAGTACGATTCATAAAACTGACCCCTGGTCAACTCACCTATATGTCCAGCACGGATCTTCACAGGGAGGTCAAGTTCATCCTGAAAAAAACATCACAGACAAGCTCAAATACACGAAATTGTACTACCAAATTTCACCTACAGATTAGTTTTTTATCAAATCTCACATTTTGATCAATTCTCAATTACACAACCACCTTGTAGGGCCACATAAAAAAGGCATTTTTCTGCAATTTGATTAATTTCACATGAGTAAAACTTAACTTTAAGTTGGAATGCAAGGACAGACCAGAATTCCTGTGTCCATGTCCACACACACTCCATACATATACGGTAAGTGTTGTGCAGGGACGGACCAGAATTCCTGTGCCCACATCCACACACACTCCATACATGTACGGTAAGTGTTGTGCAGGGATGGACCAAAATTCCTGTGCCCACGTCCACAAACACTCCATACATGTACGGTAAGTGTTGTGCAGGGACGGACCAGAATTCCTGTGCCCACGTCCACACACACTCCACACATGTACGGTAAGTGTTGTTCAAGGATGGACCAGAATTCCTGTGCCCACGTCCACACACACTCCATACATGTACAGTAAGTGTTGTGCAGGGACGGACCAGAATTCCTGTGTCCACACACACTCCATACATGTACGCTAAGTGTTGTGCAGGGACAGACCAGAATTCCTGTATCCACGTCCACAGACACACCATACATGTACGGTAAGTGTTGTTCAAGGATGGACCAGAATTCCTGTGCCCACGTCCACACACACTCCATACATGTACGGTAAGTGTTGTGCAGGGATGGACCAGAATTCCTGTGTCCACACACACTCCATACATGTACGGTAAGTGTTGTGCAGGGACGGACCAGAATTCCTGTATCCACATCCACACACACACCATACATGTACGGTAAGTGTTGTTCAAGGATGGACCAGAATTCCTGTGCCCACGTCCACACACACTCCATACATGTATGGTAAGTGTTGTGCACAGACGGACCAGGATTCCTGTGTCCACACACACTCCATACATGTACGGTAAGTGTTGTTCAAGGATGGACCAGAGTTCCTGTATCCACGTCCACACACACTCCATACATGTACGGTAAGTGTTGTGCAGGGATGGACCAGAATTCCTGTGCCCAAGTCCACACACACTCCATACATGTACGGTAAGTGTTGTGCAGGGATGGACCAGAATTCCTGTGCCCACGTCCACACACACTCCATATATGTACGGTAAGTGTTGTGCACGGACGGACCAGAATTCCTGTGTCAACGTCCACACACATTCCATACATGTACGGTAAGTGTTGTACAGGGATGGACCAGAATTCCTGTGTCCACGTCCACACACACACCATACATGTACAGTAACTGTTGTACAGGGACAGACCAGAATTCCTGTGCCCACACACACTCCATACATGTTCGGTAGGTGTTGTGCAAGGACGGACCAGAATTCCTGTGCCCACGTCCACACACACTCCACACATGTACGGTAAGTGTTGTTCAAGGATGGACCAGAATTCCTGTGCCCACGTCCACACACACTCCATACATGTACGGTAAGTGTTGTGCAGGGACGGATCAGAATTCCTGTGCCCACATCCACACACACTCCATACATGTACGGTAAGTGTTGTGCAGGGACGAACCAGAATTCCTGTGTCCACACACACTCCATACATGTACGGTAAGTGTTGTGCAGGGACGGACCAGAATTCCTGTGCCCACACACACTCCATACATGTACGGTAAGTGTTGTGCAGGGACGGACCAGAATTCCTGTGTCCACACACACTTCACACATGTACGGTAAGTGTTGTGCAGGGATGGACCAGAATTCCTGTGCCCACACACACTCCATACATGTACGCTAAGTGTTGTGCAGGGATGGACCAGAATTCCTGTGTCCACACACACTCCATACATGTACGGTAAGTGTTGTGCAGGGACGGACCAGAATTCCTGTGCCCACGTCCACACACACTCCACACATGTACGGTAAGTGTTGTTCAAGGATGGACCAGAATTCCTGTGCCCACGTCCACACACACTCCATACATGTACGGTAAGTGTTGTGCAGGGACGGATCAGAATTCCTGTGCCCACGTCCACACACACTCCATACATGTACGGTAAGTGTTGTGCAGGGACGGACCAGAATTCCTGTGTCCACACACACTCCATACATGTACGCTAAGTGTTGTGCAGGGACAGACCAGAATTCCTGTATCCACGTCCACAGACAGACCATACATGTACGGTAAGTGTTGTTCAAGGATGGACCAGAATTCCTGTGCCCACGTCCACACACACTCCATACATGTACGGTAAGTGTTGTTCAAGGATGGACCAGAATTCCTTTATCCACGTCCACACAAACACTCCACACATGTACGGTAAGTGTTGTTCAAGGACGGACCAGAATTCCTGTATCCACGTCCACACACACACCATACATGTACGGTAAGTGTTGTTCAAGGATGGACCAGAATTCCTGTGCCCACGTCCACACACTCTCCATACATGTACGGTAAGTGTTGTGCAGGGATGGACCAGAATTCCTGTGTCCACACACACTCCATACATGTACGGTAAGTGTTGTGCAGGGATGGACCAGAATTCCTGTGTCCAAATCCACACACACTCCATACATGTACGGTAAGTGTTGTGCAGGGATGGACCAGAATTCCTGTGTCCACACACACTCCATACATGTACGGTAAGTGTTGTGCAGGGATGGACCAGAATTCCTGTGTCCACACACACTCCATACATGTACGGTAAGTGTTGTGCAAGGACGGACCAGAATTCCTGTGTCCAAATCCACACACACTCCATACATGTACGGTAAGTGTTGTGCAGGGACGGACCAGGATTCCTGTGCCCACGTCCACACACACTCCATACATGTACGGTAAGTGTTGTGCAGGGATGGACCAGAATTCCTGTGTCCACACACACTCCATACATGTACGGTAAGTGTTGTGCAGGGATGGACCAGAATTCCTGTGTCCACACACACTCTATACATGTACGGTAAGTGTTGTGCAGGGACAGACCAGAATTCCGGTGTCCACGTCCACACACACTCCATACATGTACGGTAAGTGTCGTTCAGGGATGGACCAGAGTTCCTGTGTCCACACACACTCCATACATGTATGGTAAGTGTTGTGCAGGGACGGACCAGAATTCCTGTGCCCACGTCCACACACACTCCATACATGTACAGTTACTGTTGTACAGGGATGGACCAGAATTCCTGTGTCCACACACACTTCACACATGTACGGTAAGTGTTGTGCAGGGATGGACCAGAATTCCTGTGCCCAAGTCCACACACACTCCATACATGTACAGTTACTGTTGTACAGGGATGAACGGTAAGTGTTGTGCAGGGACGGACCAGAATTCCTGTGTCCACACACACTCCATACATGTACGGTAAGTGTTGTGCAGGGATGGACCAGAATTCCTGTGTCCACACACACTCCATACATGTACGGTAAGTGTTGTACAGGGACGGACCAAAATTCCTGTGCCCACGTCCACACACACTCCATGCATGTACAGTTAGTGTTGTGCAGGGATGGACCAGAATTCCTGTGCCCACGTCCATACACACTCCATACATGTACGGTAAGTGTTGTTCAAGGATGGACCAGAATTCCTGTGCCCACGTCCACACACACTCCATACATGTACAGTTACTGTTGTACAGGGATGGACCAGAATTCCTGTGTCCACACACACTTCACACATGTACGGTAAGTGTTGTGCAGGGATGGACCAGAATTCCTGTGCCCACGTCCACACACACTCCATACATGTACAGTTACTGTTGTTCAAGGGTGGACCAGAATTCCTGTGCCCACGTCCACACACACACACCATACGTGTATGGTAAGTGTTGTGCAGGGATGGACCAGAATTCCTGTGCCCACGTCCACACACACTCCATACATGTACGGTAAGTGTTGTGCAGGGACGGACCAGAATTCCTGTGCCCACATCCACAAACACTCCATACATGAACGGTAAGTGTTGTGCAGGGATGGACCAGAATTCCTGTGTCTACGTCCACACACACCCATACGTGTACGGTAAGTGTTCTTCAAGGATGGACCAGAATTCCTGTGCCCACGTCCACACACACTCCATACATGTACGGTAAGTGTTGTTCAAGGATGGACCAGAGTTCCTATGCCCAAGTCCACACACACTCCATGCATGTACGGTAAGTGTTGTGCAGGGATGGACCAGAATTCCTGTGTCCACACACACTCCATACATGTACGGTAAGTGTTGTGTAGGGACAGACCAGAATTCCTGTGTCCATACACACTCCATACATGTACGGTAAGTGTCGTTCAGGGATGGACCAGAGTTCCTATGCCCAAGTCCACACACACTCCATGCATGTACGGTAAGTGTTGTGCACGGACGGACCAGAATTCCTGTGCCCACGTCCACACACACTCCATACATGTACGGTAAGTGTTGTGCATGGATGGACCAGAATTCCTGTGTCCACACACACTCCATACATGTACGGTAAGTGTTGTGCAGGGACGGACCAGAATTCCTGTATCCACATCCACACACACACCATACATGTACGGTAAGTGTTGTTCAAGGATGGACCAGAACTCCTGTGCCCACGTCCACACACACTCCATGCATGTACGGTAAGTGTTGTGCAGGGACGGACCAGAATTCCTGTGCCCACGTCCACACACACTCCATACATGTACGGTAAGTGTCGTTCAGGGATGGACCAGAGTTCCTATGCCCAAGTCCACACACACTCCATGCATGTACGGTAAGTGTTGTGCAGGGACGGACCAGGATTCCTGTGCCCACGTCCACACACACTCCATACATGTACGGTAAGTGTCGTTCAGGGATGGACCAGAGTTCCTATGCCCAAGTCCACACACACTCCATACATGTACGGTAAGTGTTGTGCAGGGATGGACCAGGATTCCTGTGCCCACGTCCACACATACTCCATACATGTACGGTAAGTGTTGTGCAGGGATGGACCAGGATTCCTGTGCCTACGTCCACACACACTCCATACATGTACGGTAAGTGTCGTTCAGGGATGGACCAGAGTTCCTATGCCCAAGTCCACACACACTCCATGCATGTACGGTAAGTGTTGTGCAGGGACGGACCAGAATTCCTGTGCCCACGTCCACACACACACTCCATACATGTACGGTAAGTGTCGTTCAGGGATGGACCAGAGTTCCTATGCCCAAGTCCACACACACTCCATGCATGTACGATAAGTGTTGTGCACGGACGGACCAGAATTCCTGTGCCCACGTCCACACACACTCCATACATGTATGGTAAGTGTTCTGCACGGACGGACCAGAATTCCTGTGTCCACTTCCACACACACTCCATACATGTACGGTAAGTGTTGTGCAGGGATGGACCAGAATTCCTGTGTCCACACACACTCCATACATGTACGGTAAGTGTTGTGCAGGGATGGACCAGAATTCCTGTGCCCACGTCCACACACACTCCATACATGTACGGTAAGTGTTGTGCAGGGATGGACCAGAATTCCTGTGTCCACGTCCACACACACTCCATACATGTACGGTAAGTGTTGTGCAGGGATGGACCAGAATTCCTGTGCCCACGTCCACACACACTCCATATATGTACGGTAAGTGTTGTGCAGGGACGGACCAGAATTCCTGTGTCCAAATCCACACACACTCCATACATGTACTGTAAGTGTTGTGCAGGGATGGACCAGAATTCCTGTGCCCACGTCCACACACTCTCCATATATGTACGGTAAGTGTTGTGCAGGGATGGACCAGAATTCCTGTGCCCACGTCCACACACACTCCATATATGTACGGTAAGTGTTGTGCAGGGACGGACCAGAATTCCTGTGTCCAAATCCACACACACTCCATACATGTACGGTAAGTGTTGTGCAGGGATGGACCAGAATTCCTGTGTCCACGTCCACACACACTCCATTCATGTACGGTAAGTGTTGTGCAGGGATGGACCAGAATTCCTGTGCCCACGTCCACACACACTCCATATATGTACGGTAAGTGTTGTGCAGGGACGGACCAGAATTCCTGTGTCCAAATCCACACACACTCCATACATGTATGGTAAGTGTTGTGCAGGGATGGACGAGAATTCCTGTGCCCACACACACTCCATACATGTACGGTAAGTGTTGTGCAGGGATGGACCAGAATTCCTGTGTCCACACACACTCCATACATGTACTGTAAGTGTTGTGCAGGGATGCACCAGAATTCCTGTGTCCACACACACTCCACACATGTACGGTAAGTGTTGTGCAGGGATGGACCAGAATTCCTGTGCCCACGTCCACACACACTCCATATATGTACGGTAAGTGTTGTGCAGGGACGGACCAGAATTCCTGTGTCCAAATCCACACACACTCCATACATGTACTGTAAGTGTTGTGCAGGGATGCACCAGAATTCCTGTGTCCACACACACTCCATACATGTACGGTAAGTGTTGTACAGAGATGGACCAGAATTCCTGTGTCCACGTCCACACACACTCCATACATGTACGGTAAGTGTTGTGCAGGGACGGACCAGAATTCCTGTGTCCAAATCCACACACACTCCATACATGTATGGTAAGTGTTGTGCAGGGATGGACCAGAATTCCTGTGTCCACGTCCACACACACTCCACACATGTACGGTAAGTGTTGTTCAAGGATGGACCAGAATTCCTGTGCCCACGTCCACACACACTCCATACATGTACGGTAAGTGTTGTGCAGGGACGGATCAGAATTCCTGTGCCCACGTCCACACACACTCCATACATGTACGGTAAGTGTTGTGCAGAGACGGACCAGAATTCCTGTGTCCACACACACTCCATACATGTACGCTAAGTGTTGTGCAGGGACAGACCAGAATTCCTGTATCCACGTCCACAGACAGACCATACATGTACGGTAAGTGTTGTTCAAGGATGGACCAGAATTCCTGTGCCCACGTCCACACACACTCCATACATGTACGGTAAGTGTTGTTCAAGGATGGACCAGAATTCCTTTATCCACGTCCACACAAACACTCCACACATGTACGGTAAGTGTTGTTCAAGGACGGACCAGAATTCCTGTATCCACGTCCACACACACACCATACATGTACGGTAAGTGTTGTTCAAGGATGGACCAGAATTCCTGTGCCCACGTCCACACACTCTCCATACATGTACGGTAAGTGTTGTGCAGGGATGGACCAGAATTCCTGTGTCCACACACACTCCATACATGTACGGTAAGTGTTGTGCAGGGATGGACCAGAATTCCTGTGTCCACACACACTCTATACATGTACGGTAAGTGTTGTGCAGGGACAGACCAGAATTCCGGTGTCCACGTCCACACACACTCCATACATGTACGGTAAGTGTCGTTCAGGGATGGACCAGAGTTCCTGTGTCCACACACACTCCATACATGTATGGTAAGTGTTGTGCAGGGACGGACCAGAATTCCTGTGCCCACGTCCACACACACTCCATACATGTACAGTTACTGTTGTACAGGGATGGACCAGAATTCCTGTGTCCACACACACTCCATACATGTACGGTAAGTGTTGTGCAGGGATGGACCAGAATTCCTGTGTCCACACACACTCCATACATGTACGGTAAGTGTTGTGCAGGGATGGACCAGAATTCCTGTGTCCACACACACTCTATACATGTACGGTAAGTGTTGTGCAGGGACAGACCAGAATTCCGGTGTCCACGTCCACACACACTCCATACATGTACGGTAAGTGTCGTTCAGGGATGGACCAGAGTTCCTGTGTCCACACACACTCCATACATGTATGGTAAGTGTTGTGCAGGGACGGACCAGAATTCCTGTGCCCACGTCCACACACACTCCATACATGTACAGTTACTGTTGTACAGGGATGGACCAGAATTCCTGTGTCCACACACACTCCATACATGTACGGTAAGTGTTGTGCAGGGATGGACCAGAATTCCTGTGTCCACACACACTCCATACATGTACGGTAAGTGTTGTGCAAGGACGGACCAGAATTCCTGTGTCCAAATCCACACACACTCCATACATGTACGGTAAGTGTTGTGCAGGGACGGACCAGGATTCCTGTGCCCACGTCCACACACACTCCATACATGTACGGTAAGTGTTGTGCAGGGATGGACCAGAATTCCTGTGTCCACACACACTCCATACATGTACGGTAAGTGTTGTGCAGGGATGGACCAGAATTCCTGTGTCCACACACACTCTATACATGTACGGTAAGTGTTGTGCAGGGACAGACCAGAATTCCGGTGTCCACGTCCACACACACTCCATACATGTACGGTAAGTGTCGTTCAGGGATGGACCAGAGTTCCTGTGTCCACACACACTCCATACATGTATGGTAAGTGTTGTGCAGGGACGGACCAGAATTCCTGTGCCCACGTCCCACACACACTCCATACATGTACAGTTACTGTTGTACAGGGATGGACCAGAATTCCTGTGTCCACACAAACTTCACACATGTACGGTAAGTGTTGTGCAGGGATGGACCAGAATTCCTGTGCCCAAGTCCACACACACTCCATACATGTACAGTTACTGTTGTACAGGGATGAACGGTAAGTGTTGTGCAGGGACGGACCAGAATTCCTGTGTCCACACACACTCCATACATGTACGGTAAGTGTTGTGCAGGGATGGACCAGAATTCCTGTGTCCACACACACTCCATACATGTACGGTAAGTGTTGTACAGGGACGGACCAAAATTCCTGTGCCCACGTCCACACACACTCCATGCATGTACAGTTAGTGTTGTGCAGGGATGGACCAGAATTCCTGTGCCCACGTCCATACACACTCCATACATGTACGGTAAGTGTTGTTCAAGGATGGACCAGAATTCCTGTGCCCACGTCCACACACACTCCATACATGTACAGTTACTGTTGTACAGGGATGGACCAGAATTCCTGTGTCCACACACACTTCACACATGTACGGTAAGTGTTGTGCAGGGATGGACCAGAATTCCTGTGCCCACGTCCACACACACTCCATACATGTACAGTTACTGTTGTTCAAGGATGGACCAGAATTCCTGTGCCCACGTCCACACACACACACCATACGTGTATGGTAAGTGTTGTGCAGGGATGGACCAGAATTCCTGTGCACACGTCCACACACACTCCATACATGTACGGTAAGTGTTGTGCAGGGACGGACCAGAATTCCTGTGCCCACATCCACAAACACTCCATACATGAACGGTAAGTGTTGTGCAGGGATGGACCAGAATTCCTGTGTCTACGTCCACACACACCCATACGTGTACGGTAAGTGTTCTTCAAGGATGGACCAGAATTCCTGTGCCCACGTCCACACACACTCCATACATGTACGGTAAGTGTTGTTCAAGGATGGACCAGAGTTCCTATGCCCAAGTCCACACACACTCCATGCATGTACGGTAAGTGTTGTGCAGGGATGGACCAGAATTCCTGTGTCCACACACACTCCATACATGTACGGTAAGTGTTGTGTAGGGACAGACCAGAATTCCTGTGTCCATACACACTCCATACATGTACGGTAAGTGTCGTTCAGGGATGGACCAGAGTTCCTATGCCCAAGTCCACACACACTCCATGCATGTACGGTAAGTGTTGTGCACGGACGGACCAGAATTCCTGTGCCCACGTCCACACACACTCCATACATGTACGGTAAGTGTTGTGCATGGATGGACCAGAATTCCTGTGTCCACACACACTCCATACATGTACGGTAAGTGTTGTGCAGGGACGGACCAGAATTCCTGTATCCACATCCACACACACACCATACATGTACGGTAAGTGTTGTTCAAGGATGGACCAGAACTCCTGTGCCCACGTCCACACACACTCCATGCATGTACGGTAAGTGTTGTGCAGGGACGGACCAGAATTCCTGTGCCCACGTCCACACACACTCCATACATGTACGGTGTCGTTCAGGGATGGACCAGAGTTCCTATGCCCAAGTCCACACACACTCCATGCATGTACGGTAAGTGTTGTGCAGGGACGGACCAGGATTCCTGTGCCCACGTCCACACACACTCCATACATGTACGGTAAGTGTCGTTCAGGGATGGACCAGAGTTCCTATGCCCAAGTCCACACACACTCCATACATGTACGGTAAGTGTTGTGCAGGGATGGACCAGGATTCCTGTGCCCACGTCCACACATACTCCATACATGTACGGTAAGTGTTGTGCAGGGATGGACCAGGATTCCTGTGCCTACGTCCACACACACTCCATACATGTACGGTAAGTGTCGTTCAGGGATGGACCAGAGTTCCTATGCCCAAGTCCACACACACTCCATGCATGTACGGTAAGTGTTGTGCAGGGACGGACCAGAATTCCTGTGCCCACGTCCACACACACACTCCATACATGTACGGTAAGTGTCGTTCAGGGATGGACCAGAGTTCCTATGCCCAAGTCCACACACACTCCATGCATGTACGATAAGTGTTGTGCACGGACGGACCAGAATTCCTGTGCCCACGTCCACACACACTCCATACATGTATGGTAAGTGTTCTGCACGGACGGACCAGAATTCCTGTGTCCACTTCCACACACACTCCATACATGTACGGTAAGTGTTGTGCAGGGATGGACCAGAATTCCTGTGTCCACACACACTCCATACATGTACGGTAAGTGTTGTGCAGGGATGGACCAGAATTCCTGTGCCCACGTCCACACACACTCCATACATGTACGGTAAGTGTTGTGCAGGGATGGACCAGAATTCCTGTGTCCACGTCCACACACACTCCATACATGTACGGTAAGTGTTGTGCAGGGATGGACCAGAATTCCTGTGCCCACGTCCACACACACTCCATATATGTACAGTAAGTGTTGTGCAGGGACGGACCAGAATTCCTGTGTCCAAATCCACACACACTCCATACATGTACTGTAAGTGTTGTGCAGGGATGGACCAGAATTCCTGTGCCCACGTCCACACACTCTCCATATATGTACGGTAAGTGTTGTGCAGGGATGGACCAGAATTCCTGTGCCCACGTCCACACACACTCCATATATGTACGGTAAGTGTTGTGCAGGGACGGACCAGAATTCCTGTGTCCAAATCCACACACACTCCATACATGTACGGTAAGTGTTGTGCAGGGATGGACCAGAATTCCTGTGTCCACGTCCACACACACTCCATTCATGTACGGTAAGTGTTGTGCAGGGATGGACCAGAATTCCTGTGCCCACGTCCACACACACTCCATATATGTACGGTAAGTGTTGTGCAGGGACGGACCAGAATTCCTGTGTCCAAATCCACACACACTCCATACATGTATGGTAAGTGTTGTGCAGGGATGGACGAGAATTCCTGTGCCCACACACACTCCATACATGTACGGTAAGTGTTGTGCAGGGATGGACCAGAATTCCTGTGTCCACACACACTCCATACATGTACTGTAAGTGTTGTGCAGGGATGCACCAGAATTCCTGTGTCCACACACACTCCACACATGTACGGTAAGTGTTGTGCAGGGATGGACCAGAATTCCTGTGCCCACGTCCACACACACTCCATATATGTACGGTAAGTGTTGTGCAGGGACGGACCAGAATTCCTGTGTCCAAATCCACACACACTCCATACATGTACTGTAAGTGTTGTGCAGGGATGCACCAGAATTCCTGTGTCCACACACACTCCATACATGTACGGTAAGTGTTGTACAGAGATGGACCAGAATTCCTGTGTCCACGTCCACACACACTCCATACATGTACGGTAAGTGTTGTGCAGGGACGGACCAGAATTCCTGTGTCCAAATCCACACACACTCCATACATGTATGGTAAGTGTTGTGCAGGGATGGACCAGAATTCCTGTGTCCACGTCCACAAACACTCCATACATGTACGGTAAGTGTTGTGCAGGGATGGACCAGAATTCCTGTGCCCACGTCCACACACACTCCACACATGTACGGTAAGTGTTGTACAGGGACGGACCAGAATTCCTGTGCCCACTTCCACACACTCTCCATATATGTACGGTAAGTGTAAGTCTCAGTATGCGCAGTATAAGTAGTTGTACTTACCAAAGCACTTTCCTTTAAATCCAAGTTTTTCAGAACAACATCACCTGAAACAAATAAAAACAAGCTGAATGCACATATCACCATGGTTACACATCCAATCTACTAACTAAGTGGCATCGTTATTAGTTAGATGTGCATGGTGACTCAGTGATAGAATACGCAAATATATGGTGTCGCCTCGCTCAATGTGATGCCTCACCCAATAGGAGGATTACTGACACCATATACCTGTGTATCCTATCACTAAGTAACCAGGTAACGAATTTATCCTGCAGAGACCTATCAGTTCAGTGCAGAAGATCGATGTACACGTATACAGTGTACATGTAGGTGAATCGTTTCACTCAGTGTCAGCGGCGTGACTATTGTATTCACAACCCCACAAAGGGAGATAACCTACTCAGCAGACACATTTGACCATGTCTGCAGGATTCGAGAATATATGGTGTGATGGTGTGTTGTTGGCCAATGAAAAGTGGAGTATTTTGTCTGATACAGGATAACATAATATACACTATACACACACAATCGGCCATACATTCAGATTTACACGTGTGACGAGTAAGGCAAAATGTCACTGCTAAACTCCTTCACAACTCGATTTGAACAAGTAGCGGCCTTAAAAGTCCTGTTGGACTAAAATTCCTGTCATGAAACACTGCAGTACTGAGTGCACAATCACATGCAGGGCTACATGTACATTCATTTATTAACGTGAACAGTCGGTGTTATGAGCCGTACTCCAGAATATTTCCTGCATGACAGCTGTCCGGAATTTTAAGGTCGCAGAACCCACCAGGCTGGGACCCTACCAAAGCCCGCTTAATGGGTACGTGGCAAACCCAATGATTTAAAATAAGTTCTGCTAATTGAGAAAATTATTATCTGCTGAGAGCAAATGGTTTTATGGCCAAGTGGCCAGGTGTTGACTAATTGTTTGAAGACTACCCACATTTTCACATTTGTCTAAACTACCCTCCACATATATAAAGCAGAAATAGTATCTATTTGTTAACTGTTCACATTTTTTCGTAGTATTTCATTTGTTTGAATGGTACATGTATTTTACTGTACACCACACTGAAGGATAAAAATGGAATTCACTTATTTTAACACATCCGCCAAATGTGTACTACACTGCTGACTTGTTAAAAAAATGGAAGCATTATCTGGTGGGAGGAAACCATTAAATACATGATGGTAGCAAGCATTATCTGGTGGGAGGAAACCATTAAACATATGATGGTAGGAAGCATTATCTGGTGGGAGAAAACCATTAAATATATGAAAGTAGCTAGCATAAATCTGGTTGGAGGAAACCAGGTAGAGCCCAGTGGAAACCCATGATCATCACAAGGTTGATGGAAGACCTTCCCACATATGACATAAAAGTAGGACAGCATGAGCTGGACTTGAACTCACAGCAAGGTAATTGGTTAGAGGCTCCTGGTCACATGGGTGATGCTATGGTAGCATCAAACCACAGAAGGCCCCGAAAGAAATACACATAGTATGATGGAGGGAAACAACAAAGCTACCATGCAAGTGGAGCATTAATATTAAACCATGAGAAAAAATTTGAACCAATATAAAACAGTCTTACGTACCTTGTACATTAATACAGATTAAAAGTACATATTATTGTGGAATAAGATTTTCTCAGTCCAATGTTTCCTTATCATCTCTGTTCTGATGAATGTTTCCCATTAACACACCAAATCCCTGTAACAGTTTTATCCCTCAATCTGACATTTAATGATATTTACTTGCTACATAGTTCATACAGCCACCATCAGGCCACTCTGAAAAATCCTTAGATTCTGCTTGTTCTCTGGTCGCGAGTTCAAATCCAGCTTCTCCTAGTCATGCTGTAAGTCAATATGCATGCGTGCTTGGGTTTAACATCGTACTTAACAACTTTTCAGTCATGTGACCATGAAGAGTCATTAGGTGTGTGTACATATATATTGTGTCTTCTTGTGGTATGGCAAGTGCATACTGCCTAAGTGCTGCCCAGGTATTGTGTTGAAGACACCAGGCATGACACTGGCCCAGTCACATATCATGCTGAAGACACCAGGCATGACACTGGCCCAGTCACATATCATGCTGAAGACACCAGGCATGACACTGGCCCAGTCACATATCATGCTGAAGACACCAGGCATGACACTGGCCCAGTCACATATCATACTGAAGACACCAGGCATGACACCAGCCCACTCACATATCACACTGACGCTGCACCAACCAGTTATGTTTCCTTGCTCTACCCAGTGCTGGGCATCAAGCAAGGCAGCGGCAAGCACCATTTTTACAGTCTAAGGTATGACCTGACCCGGGTTTGATCCCAGGTCTGCAGACATCGAAGTGGATGCTCTCACTATTAGGCCACCAAAGTGGTCTGTAAATAAATAAGTTCCAGAGGTTCATATCAGGTACATGGACAACATAAAGCAGTTGTTTTCCACAGTGCTCTGCAGAGTTTCCTCCCTTCCCCAGTCTGGCCACTGTTGAAAATATACAATATTCTTAAGTGTGCCATGAAACACTAAGTGGTTTGTATTCGCATAATTGTTTAACTGATGCACATGCTGGGGCAGTAAGGTCAAGGGGTCGAATACATCAAGGCACTTTGTGGTTGAAAATTTACATTTCAACTTTAAGGTGTAGCCCAATCAGCAAGAACTGGACTGGCACCTCTCTGACTAGTGGCTTGTTGGCTGGCTTGGCAAAATTAATTAATAAACCCAACTTGGGGATAATTCGGTTAACAACTTGATAATGCCATTTTTCGCACAGCAAATAATAAAATTACGTTTAATGTTTTCTTCATTAAGATCAACGGATCAAATTTTTAGATGTATCAGGACTCGACAGAGGTACTATTAGATGTAGGCTTCGACAAACAAGCTTGTGTTTGTGCCGAGGGGTGGGGAATGGAACGGGAGGGAGGGGATATTACATGTAGGCTCTGGATATCTGACAGATGGTGAGCGTCAGTGACCCAGAAAACACTCTGTTATTAGGGATGTGAGTCAGGGCAGAGCTTTATGATGATTATAACTATACACAACTGTTGGGTCAATTCCATCATGCCAGACACAGCTAAGTGACAGGTACATTGTATGTGGTGTGTGAGCTCTATGGATGAATAGCCCGCAGTCATAACATGTACACGATACAAACAAAGGCCTGCCAGACACAGCAAACTGAGATGATGACACCAGGCAGGGTCATGAACCACATAGTGCATGCTTCTTTTCATTGTTGTTTTATATGTATGTATCATTGTATGTATGCTTGGGGCTTAGCAGTCATATGATTTCAGTCACATGATGAGGAGTCATCAGGTGTGTGTACATATACTGTGTCTTCTTGTAGCAGGGTGAGTCCATGCCGCCAAAGTGCTGCCGCTAATTCACCAGACACCACCTCACCCAGTCATGATCTTCTGACACCAGGCCAACCAGTCCTGTTTCCTTATTCTAGCTTCTCAGTGCTGAGTGCCAAGAGAGACAGCAACCAATATCATTTCTAATTTATTTATTTATTTGATTGGTGTTTTACGCCGTACTCAAGAATATTTCACTTATACGATGGCGGCCAGCATTATGGTGGGAGGAAACCGGGCAGAGCACTGGGGAAACCCACGACCATCCGCAGGTTGCTGGAGACCTTTCCACTAATATCATTTCTATAGTCTTTGTTGGACTTGTTTGGTGTGATTTTTCAGTCACAGTCAATAGTATAGGTCACATTGCCAGGCCATGGGTTTACATGTAGGTAACTGGACAGACCCTCTGTGCTCAAGTGTTTGATGGACTTGTTTGGTGTGATTTTTCAGTCACAGTCCATAGTATGGGTCACATGGCCAGGCCAAGGGTTTACATGCAGGTAACTGGACAGACCCTCTGTGCTCAAGTGTTTGTTGGACTTGTTTGGTGTGATTTTTCAGTCACAGTCAATAGTATGGGTCACATTGCCAGGCCAAGGGTTTACAACTGGACAGACCCTCTGTGCTCAAGTGTTTGTTGGACTTGTCTGGTGTGATTTTTCAGTCACAGTCAATAGTATGGGTCACATGGCCAGGCCAAGGGTTTACATGTAGGTAACTGGACAGACCCTCTGTGCTCAAGTGTTTGTTGGACTTGTTTGGTGTGATTTTTCAGTCACAGTCAATATTATGGGTCACATAGCCAGGCCAAGGGTTTACATGTAGGTAACTGGACAGACCCTCTGTGCTCAAGTGTTTGTTGGACTTGTTTGGTGTGATTTTTCAGTCACAGTCAATAGTATGGGTCACATGGCCAGGCCAAGGGTTTACATGTAGGTAACTGGACAGACCCTCTGTGCTCAAGTCTTTGTTGGACTTGTTTGGTGTGATTTTTCAGTCACAGTCAATAGTATGGGTCACATTGCCAGGCCATGGGTTTACATGTAGGTAACTGGACAGACCCTCTGTGCTCAAGTGTTTGTTGGACTTGTTTGGTGTGATTTTTCAGTCACAGTCAATATTATGGGTCACATTGCCAGGCCATGGGTTTACATGTAGGTAACTGGACAGACCCTCTGTGCTCAAGTGTTTGTTGGACTTGTTTGGTGTGATTTTTCAGTCACAGTCAATAGTATGGGTCACATTGCCAGGCCATGGGTTTACATGTAGGTAACTGGACAGACCCTCTGTGCTCAAGTGTTTGTTGGACTTGTTTGGTGTGATTTTTCAGTCACAGTCAATATTATGGGTCACATTGCCAGGCCATGGGTTTACATGTAGGTAACTGGACAGACCCTCTGTCCTCAAGTGTTTGATGGACTTGTTTGGTGTGATTTTTCAGTCACAGTCAATAGTATGGGTCACAATGCCAGGCCATGGGTTTACATGCAGGTAACTGGACAGACCCTCTGTGCTCAAGTGTTTGTTGGACTTGTTTGGTGTGATTTTTCAGTCACAGTCCATAGTATGGGTCACATGGCCAGGCCAAGGGTTTACATGCAGGTAACTGGACAGACCCTCTGTGCTCAAGTGTTTGTTGGAC